>NW_004524625.1:10566920-10582698 GCF_000260255.1 Octodon degus | reverse complement strand
TACCCAAAGTCTGTGAAATCAGAACTTTAAACACTGGGTTTGAATTGCAGTGGGTGGGGGTCACTCTTCCTCAAACAGCCATCTGATGCCAGGCAGGCTACATGCCCAGAACAGCTCAGGACAATGTGTGGCATCAGTTCGATTTTCTGGCCATCAGAGAAACCCACCAGATGCCACCGCAGAACCATCAGGTTCAGAAAAATTAAGTAACTAAAGAAAAACAGATTTTTGCAAATCTGGAAAATTCCATTTATTTTATGGCTCCCCACCCTCGCCTCATCCGGTCTCAAACAATGCCAGTCTTCCCACTTTTCTCATCTTCGACGGGGCCAAGGAGATACAAGTGCTGATCAGAGCAGCAGCTGGAGTAATGCAAACCTCAGTCAGGCAGCCTTCTGGACCCCAGGGTTCAGGAACCCAAGCCGTTACCAGGGTGCTTAAATGTCACAGCAACTATGTCTGGTGAAAGCAGTGCATCCAGCCAACCTCTTGTAAGGGAGATAGCTTCATTCATTGAAAGACATTTTGAAAAACTTATTGGGATTGCAATGAGACCACCAAGACAACTTCATGTAACAGCGACTTGTGTATAAACTTCCCTCAGAAGAAAATGGAGTCTGTTCACAGCACAGTCTTGGTACTGCTCAATGAGGATCAATAAAATTATGACTGAGGTGAACTATTGTAAATACTTGTTGCTTCTTCATCATTCTTGAAGGATGTGTAACTATGGAAGATATTGAAGGAAGATTGTAGAATCCATTAGATTGCAAAGGCACTCAATGTCTAAAAATGTCAAAGCCCAGACTAATATACTACTTATCAGAATGGAGAATAATTAATAAAAATTAATAGCTCTTCTGTGGCATGCTTTTCCATCCAAATCTCTTAAGAGAACCTGTAGGATTTCTTGTCTTTGGATTCATAGAACACAGATCATGCCCTCCTCCTAAAGAGAAGATAAACACAGCGGCTCCCTCGTTTCACCCACACCAGCTCTTATGAGTCCATATTTTAAATGTTCATCAATTAAGATTGAAATGTTAAAAAAAATAAAAAAATAAAAATAAAAAGATTGAAATGTTGCTTAAGTGCTACAAAAAAATCTTCTGTTCTTGAATGTTTTCATTACATCTTCTTGTAGACATGGGATGCTTTATCCTAAAAACAAGGTTTCAGCAGGGGAGGCACTGTGTACTCTTAGGAAAGAGCCTAGACAACATGAAGTAGGCAAATGAAATTATTGTCTTGGGTTGAAAACAAAGACCCAGGGGCCAGGGATGTGGCTCAGAGGCCTAAGTGCCTACCTCACAACCACAAGGTCCTGAGTTCAGCCCATGAGGTTACATATGTGAGCCCTCAACAGTGCACATACCTGACCAGCACAGGCAAATGCCGACGAAGATAGGCTTGTGTAGCACTTCTAGGCTGTCAGAGCAGCATATCCGATCCCAGAAATGTGAAGCAAACGTTTTGATAGGCCAGCATGATGTAATTCATGCTACTGAAAGATTTTAGCTCTTAAGCATTTCTTAACAAAATTTATTTCACCAGGCATCTTTGGATATTTATTATCAGAGGCTTGTTTTTCTTCCTTTGAAGCTTTTCCCCTAGTCTGCAGTATTTTAATAAAGTGACGGTCCTCGCTCTCAAGAAGCACTGAAGCAAAGCAAAGCTACGTGCAGCCCACTGAGAACAGAGAAACAGAGTGCACTAACTCACCCTTCCTTTGTTGCCCTCCTTCCATCAGTCAAGAAAGTAGGAAAAACTAACCAAGAAAAATTCAGATGGAGGCATGCATCTATACTTTGAGTACTTTTTTCTTACTGTTAATGTCTCAAACAAAACTCCACACAAAGCTGCTGAGCCTTTCTGATGTCATCAGATCTTTTTCAGAGACTCTTCAAGTTGCTGCAGCCCCGAAAATCAAATGTAGCTTAGGGCTGTTTGATAATGCAGAAACATAATAAAGTGTGATTCGCCAATTAGCAAATGTAACTGCATAATGCAGAACATGCTCTGAGCGAATGGTGCACACACATTTGTCTGTTGTCATTGTCATTCTGTATTTATACTGAATATAGCTGTAATTTCACCTGCAGTTGATTCCGCACTACTTCCACATTCCTTATGGAAGATAATGCACAAGTCCCCGGGATTTCATAATAAAATAAATTACTATTTTCATTCCTTTATTCATCCATTCACTTGATCACTGTTTTCCTTTCACTGTATTTTTTGCTGGGTGCCATATTGGGCAGTGGGGCTAGATTTCTGGCTGTTGCTTCTACAATCCACAAGTACTGGGTATAATTTAATTTCTTCTGAGATGGAAAATAAACCAAATGTAGCATCCTACAAAAATTAGGGTTTTGGTCGTTGAAAATGTGTCTCTCTGGCTTATTCTAAAATTCTAATGATGTTGCCAAGAAACATTAAAAAAACAAAAAGAAATTGCCAATTTGAGACTTCTCTCACTCGCAGGTGTTATCTGGCAGAGAAGAAATCTGTGACAGATAAAAATGGAAATTGAATATTTGCTAGATTATTTTAAAACAACTTTCCATAATTCTCTGTGCACACCTGTTACAAGTTAAGGTGCTTGACTATGTTTAAAATGTATTTAGTTTAAATAAATTCTGCAACTTCAAATCAATCAAGACTTGGTTAGATGGTTAACCCAACTCCTCACTAGAAATTTAAAAGCATACATTTTTTTTCTTATTGCTACCGAAGTCCGTGAGCATGATTACCCAGTCCACAGGTTCCTAAAAAATGCAATAAAAGATCAGTGGTAATAAATTAGCTGAGCTTGAACCAATAAAAAGATATCCCTTCCCAGACATTGTTTTATAATTTTTTAAAACTTAGTCTCTAATTGCCAGGGGATAGACATTGTTATTCTTAGTGCTATTTTGCTAGAAAATGATAAATTTAAAAAGTCAGATACTTATGTTGCAGATTATCACTGAGGTTGATGGTCATACTTTAGTATTTATAAAAGTTAAAAGGTATTAGGAAATTTTTTCCTTTGTAATTAAAACATTGCCTCTTATTTGTTCTTTGAAAACTCAACATACATACTTGGTATTGGCCTCTCTTTCTGAAAAAAATCACAAAATTCTAAGATGTGTAATAATCCTTCATTATTCTTGTAATGTCTCACTCAGGTATTTTAGGCTGGCTTGGATTATATTTCATTTGGATAGAAACATGGAATCACAGAAACCGAGAAAGCTTGATTTATTCATTCATAGAATGAAAACTGAACCTTGCAGCATTTTTCAAATACAGCATCTTCTCCTCAGTATGTACTTAACATTCCTCTCTTTTTGCCTATTTACAGGTCAATGGGACTGAAATCGAATATGAATTTGAAGAAATTACATTGGAGAGGGTAAGAAAAATTTAACAATTCCAAACCCCAATTTCGCACTCCACAGTTCAGGTCCTCACTGGTTGTCTTCAGAAACTGCACGACTGTAGGTTACCACCTGGAGGATTTTTACAGAACTCATGGGGAAAATATTAGGGTGAAAATACAGACCAAATAATCACAATATTTAAACTGCCTTCCCGCGATTTGGGGGAATGAATGGGAAAAAACAAATGTTCCACGAGTTTGTATGTTTTATCCTGAACTTTTTATTGCTAGTGTGTGGGCTAGGCACTTGTTCTCTAGAACTACAGTTACTGTGGGTTTATTTTTTTAAAAGAAAGCAATGAATGTTTAAAACCACCCTCCTGGGGAAAGAAGCCCCACCCCACCCCCAGATGCCCACAGAGCCCTGCAGATACAGGAAGAACTCCAGGAGCCCTTGGTGGATAAAGGAAACGCTGCAGCATGGAGCAGAGCCTCAGAGCTCTAAGATGCTCTACAGGAAAGCCGGAAGCCATGTTCAGAAAAAGGCCGGCAGGCATTCACAGGACGGTCATCACAACAGCAAAGCCAATAAATGTCAGAAAAGCTGTTGAGCCTCATTGAGAAACAAAGAAAGATAATATGAGTAAATAAGCTTTTTTCTCTACTTGATAAAATTTAAAAAGAATGCCAGTGGTGGTCCTAGAAATCCACTGCAACTTTCGAAGGGCAATCTCTCTGTGTCGATCAGAAATGTTGAAAATGGACACAATTGTTACCTATGAACTGTACGTGTAGAAATAGACAAGGCCATGAAAAACGCTCCTAATTATTATTGCTTATAACAATACAATAAAGACTGAAAATAGTACTCAATAATGTTACCATCTATCTTTATGGTAGACTATATTTAAATAATATTTTAGAAAAATATTTTACTGTAAGGATAGGGCATGTACCTAGATTAATTTAAATTTTGAAATTAACTTTTAAAATAGAATTTCAAATCTAATCTAACCCAGAGGTGGGGATGCACACCTAAATTCCAGCACTAGGGAGGCTGAGGCAAGAGGATAGTCATGAGTTCAAGGCCAACCTGAGCTATGTAGTAAGTTAAAGCCAGTCTAGACTACCTAAGTAAACTCTGTGTGATAAAACAAAACAATAGCTACAAAAAACCAAACATCTAATAAACACAAAGTCATACATATGAAATATATGTATAAAATATCTACATTTAAACCTGGCTGGACATACACAAACATTTTTAAAGTGTCTGTATCCTATATTCAATTTCTGAGTAATTTTTAATTTCTCTATGTTTATTTTCTAAACATTTTATAATGAACATTATATATTTATAATAAATACAATTTAAGTGTTTTTCTCTAAGCCATCATTTAAGTATGAATTAAGGTTCTGGAACTGTATTTTTAATTTAATCTCCTTTTTAATTCATGCCTCTTCACTTCCTCGAGTCAGAAAATCTCTCATCTTCAGCCTCATATTTATTGAGTACGACTGGTTTTAAAAGGAAGTTTGCCTAGAAAGTCGAGTATTCAGCTCATGTCATCTTTCAGAATTCCATTGTGCCTCTTGCAAAATTTTTAATGGCATCCTGAATAGAAAGAAGTGAGGCTCATGCAAAATTAGCCCAAATGAGGAAAAACAGTGCACTTCTGAAGCGCTGGCCTCGTCTCCAGGGTTGGCTCTGGCTGTGGAGTGCTGGGAGAATGAAAACGTAGGGCCCTTCTAACTACAGAGCTTGTCTGATTGAACAGGTCTAGCCCAGGAAGCAAAATTTGTGACCCCACCGGATAACCTACATATCTTCAGTTGAATATTAGTATGTTGTTACAGTTTGATGGGCTAAAAGATAATTGGGAGTTAATGATAATGTGAAGAGAGAGCATGGACAGTAGGAGTCGGATAACTGTAGGTTCTGCCCTAGCTTCTGATTATCGGCGAGATCAGGATCTTGAGCCCTTATGTGCTCCCCAAGGTTCCCAGTGGCGATCCAAAACGTGTCCACGCCATCACCTGTACCCCTCTGGCTCCTGTGCCAAGCATCAGCCTCTCTGCACAGCGCCTCCCACCTGTCTCTGTGATTTACTTAGTACTGTTCCAATATTCTGTGATCCACACTGGGACCTAGATCACTAATTTCCCAGGTCGCCCCAGTTACCCCCTTCCTGAGGGTCTCCTTCTGTCCTTGGTCCTTCCCTCTGTGTGTCCATCTCATGTCCCCTCACTGTGCTCCCTTCTTGCTGCCTTCTATGTTCTCCCTTCTGTGAGCATGACCTCAACCTTGGGTAGCTTTCCATGTTGAAGCCCAGTTTCCTGCTCATCCCATGCCACTAACTGGACATAGCCAGAGAAACACTCACTTGTCTCTCTTTAGGATTATGACCATCTAAGTGCTATTGGAAAGAATCAGATTTTATAAATATAAATGCTATTAATTTTTTTCAAATGTATTTGATAGAAGAAATTTAGTTTGTTCAACATTTACCCAAACATTAATTAAGTCTTCCCTTGGAAGTGTTTATTAAAATGCAGTCATTTTCTAAATGAAATATTTCTAAGTTATGTTTATAAATTTAAGGGAAGTTTTAAAATGCCTAATTTTAACAGTGAGCTACAAATAGACTTATCTTGATCCAAATAGCCTCTTGAACACTGGAAGACCCTCACTGCTAAGTAGATGGCTGTGTGCCCGGCCCGTTCCCTTTGCCATAGTTAACTGAACCGGGCTGAGGGTGACACACTTGACTCAGGTTCCTCTAAATAGGGATTTATAACTGGGATTTTTTCATAGAACTCTTCTTTAGGGAAGATGAGGGAGAAGAATGAAAGCTACATGCAGAGAAAATGCAATCGTCATCTTGCCTCGGCGGATCAGACTACAGAGGACCGAGAGCATTGCAGTTCCTGATGGCTGTTTCCTAATCCTGCCTGCACTTCTCTCCGCCCTTCAAGGGTCCGTGAAATTCTTTGGAATCTTCTAATAAATTGTTTCTGCTTAAGTAAAATAAAAGAATTATGACCATTGGTTCACATAAACTCACAAAATCTGGCAGTCATAAACATTTCTTTAGAGAAAAAGTTACTCATTCTCTGAGACATCATTTCACATCTTATTTGACCCCTTCAAATCTCGGAAGATCCCTCGTGTCCATTTCTGGACTGTCCATCTCCTTTCCTACATCTCTGCCCAAGCCGTCAAAGGAAAACAGGCTCACAGCCCAAGCACCCATCTGCTGCCCTCCTGTGCGCAGGGCCCTGGACAGTGAGGGAAGATTCCTCCTGTTTTCAGGGCAGCTCTTCTCTTCTGACCTAGGCTTCTTCATGACTTGTTAATTGAATGACTCGGCTTCTCCAGTAATTTTATCTTTCTTCTTCAATATCAATTGCTCCCATACTTTTTCCTGAATAACTTTAACATAGACAAAACGCCATATTTCATCTTAAAAAGAAATGGTTGTCTCTTGCCCTGAGTTCCACTCATAGTACTGTTGCATTATTTTATTTTGCTTTACCAAACATCTAGGAAAACTGCATTTTCATTAACTCTTCTTTACATGTTCAATTCCTTATTGTCATCCATGTCCTCTTTAACTCCCTACCATAATCTTAAAACTCTGTCAAAATTATAACAGGACCCATCAATGATCTCTTCATTAAAGATGCCCTAAGTGTGGTTATTCCATTTGATCCAGCTATTCCCCTTCATGGTATCTTCTGAAAAGAAGTAAAATCATCACACCACAGTGATATATGTGCACGCATGTTTATAGCAGCATGATTTGTAATAACTAAATCTTGGAAGCAACCCAAATGACCATTAACCAAGGAATGGACAAGGATGATGTGGCTTCGAAATATTACTCTACCATAAAGAAAGGTAAACTCAAGACACTTCTAGGTAAATGGATGCAGTTTGAGACCATACTTTTAAGTGAAATAAATCAGACACACATGTGTAAACATCACATTGTTTCTCTTGTGTGAGAAACCTAAAGGGTAAATAAGGATCAAAGTGGATGACAGATGTTGGGAAGCAGGACAACAATGATCAGACACAAAGGGAGCAAGGGAGGTGTAGGGGGAAGTAAAAAAGGCAGAATGGATAATAAAAAGAATAGAAGGAGAATGGAAGCAAAGATTTTGTAAATAAGGAGAGAAAGAGTTGGAGGGAGAGGAGGGAATGGGAATAAAAGAAGCAGCAAGATGCATCATGTATAGGTACAAATTCCCCATGATGAATGCTGTCATTATGTATACCTAAGATGTGCCAATAAAATTAATTTAAAAAAATTAAATACAGTACAAATCTTTTTTAAAAGATGGAGATATTCATAGTTTAACTTCTAGAATGAAACATCTTCTGTGCTCTCCCTCACTGGCTGCCTTTTCAGTCTCTTTGTTGAGTTTTCCCCGACATGTTGGATTATTCCAGATGCTCAAAGAACAGACTCCTTCTCCAGCTCTCCACAGGCCCCTAATCATCTCATCTAAACTGATGGTTTTGGTGCCTGCTGTGGATAGATGGCACTTGAATTCAAAGTTGCGACCTCCCCAAGAGTTCAGAGAGTGTAGCTAACTGTCCTGTTGGTATCTCTGCTTAAATACCAAGAAACTCTTCCCGGGCAACCTCTTCCTCAAAGCCATAGATGTTCCTGTCCTACTGTACCTCATCTTAGCTCGTTGATTCTATCATTTTCATCAGGCCCAGAATCTTAAAAGTTTTGATTACTGTCTTTCATCAGGATTCAAGAACAAATTCCTACTGATGCTTTCCTAAAAATATCTTTCCAAATCAGTGAGCTCCTACCTCCTGCTCTGCAGAATCTTGGCCCACAGTGATGGATTTCCCTTTGACAGACCACTAGCTGCCAAGTAATCAGTCATATTTTTCATAACATAAACCAGGCCGTACCACTTTGGTTCTTAAGTTTTCCAAAAGGTGAGAATCACATCCATTATCACCACCCCATAAAGCTTTGCAAACTGTCACTCCTCCTCGCCCCAACATTTCACTCCTTTTGTTTGATTCTTCACACACTACGCTAGCCACACTGACATTCTTGACACTTCTCAAGGAAATCCACGCCTTTCTTACCTCAAAGCCACTATTAACTTTATCCTATCTGCCTGGAAAAATCTTCCTTTAAATCTTCACTTGGCTCCTTTTTATGATGTACTTGCCTCGTCAGATGTTACCTCCTCAGACTCCTCCTTCCTGTTCACATCGCTTAAATTAGCAGCAACACTTTCCTCACTCTTCTTCATACTCTACAGCTTTATTAGAATTTCGTTCTACTTTTTTTGGTATCTGAAATGTATGTGTTTCATTTCATTAATATTTATCTAATCCTTAGTATATGCTATATATAAATATATAGTCACTTCTTTATCTAGTCTGCCTAAAATAGTGTCGGGACTTCACCATCAGTAAAAATCCAGCCTATGAATGGATTATATGTGGTCATAGTATTGAAAGGACAGTAAGGTATATACACATGTTGAATCCAGGCAGGATAACCTCCTATGAGTCCCAGTTGAATATCCAGTCGCTACCAGTTGCAAATCCACTGACCTGAGCCTGTACACCTAACTTCTCCAGACCTGAATTATCACATCTGAAAACGAGGCTGAAATGTTAGTAATTAACTCATAGGATCCTGTGGTGAATAAATAAATTGCTGAAAAGTTTTGGAACGCCATGCATGGCTATTCCTAATATTTCCTTTGGTTACTGTGTATCTCACAAGCATTAATTTATCTCACAAAGGAAGTTCATTAAGGAATAGTTCCCCAATCTCAATGAACAGTTTTTATTACACTAAGAAGAACTTCGTCATCTTTTTATTGTTTTTGTTACTTTGTGAGGTGTCAGTCAGCCAGCAGTACTGAGGTTGTGGCCCACTCTGTATTTATAGGTTGTACTTTTTCTACTTTAATTTCTGTGACATTTAGCTTAGTAATAAACTCCTAAGACCTAGTAATGTCCCTGTGAGGTGAGATTGCTATTTTACATATAGAGTATGGAGGCCTAAAGATCATATTATTTATCAAAAATCACAATTTTAGTAAGGGTTTTGGGCCCACCATCAAACTTCACATTTGTAAGAAGCTTTTCTTGGCCTCCCTTCTTAGAAAATGTGTCTCTTCATACACTAACTCAGCTAAAGAAATTAGCATACTATCTGAAGAATAAAACTCTCTCTCTTCCACTAGCCTGAATACCTAGATGAACTGAACTGTGATATAATGTTCTTTATCTACCATCATGGTGTAAAAAAAGAAAAGCTGTTGGGAAATTTGAAGACAAGTTCATGGTTTCTCCTCCACAACAGCCTGTTCCATGTGTCAGCCATCTGCCACACATGGCAAGTCCTACACATACCTGTGTACATTAATGTATCAAGCACTTACTAAACACAGGTGTGAACCACAGCCCTGTATCCCCCACCAGAGAAAATATGGAAGACGTGATGAAGAACAGATTACTGTAGGTATCTGGGCCAGCATGTAGTATTTCCCTGAGACATTCAGCTGAACTGGCTTGTGAGAGATCGTGGAAAGCTCCTGTGGAAAGAAGAGTAGAAGAAGGACTCGTGCACAGACAGGGTGAAGCAGGTCAAAGGTTAAAGGTCATTGGAAAAAATAAAATTCCCAAGGAAACGTTTAAGAAGATCAGAATGGCTAAAATTAGAAATTGAAGCAGGACTCAAAGAAAGACCAAATGGGAGAGAGAAAGCAGGCAAAAAAATTAATGCCTTGGATAACATCCCCAAGGGTTTACATTTTATTTTGAAGGTAATGGGGAGCCTTTGAAGATTTTTAAGCCTAAAAATGAATTAATTATAGTTTTGTTTATAAAGAATCACTTTAGTTTCAATATCAGGTATGTACAGTAGAGTATTCAGGAGAGGATGAAAATATGTCTTTTACAATTAAGGACTAAATTCTGCCAATGATGATGACAGTGATAATTCAAAATATATAAAAAATTATAGAACAAATCCTGTTGTTTTTCTGAATGGCAAAATACTAGACAGCGAGGGAGCCAAAGATGCCTCGTTAAAGATAATGAACCGAATTCCTTTCAGCTACTATACCCAGAGCCACCCAGTCATGCACTCTTGTGTTAGTTCAAGCTTCCAGAATGCTCTGGGCTCTTCTGGCCCTTGCAAAGGTGGCTAAGTAAACCTCATGCTGCAGGGTGGTTCACCAGTTCTGCGAGTGTGGAGCCAGCAGGTTCTGTGTCCCCAGCACGCTCCCAGTCATGAGAAGCTAGTTGACTGCACATGGACGGTAGGTTCCTCGTGCCTGGTAGTCCAGCCCCACGCATGACAATTCAGCAGAGATGATGAAGTGAGTGTATGCTAATGCCTACGACTCCCTTGGTTCCACACCCACGAACACTTGCAGTGCCCTCTCTCCTGCCAGAGTGTATGGACAAGTGGCACTATATAAGTGCTCCAACAAATCACGAGTATTCTTTTGCAATTAATTTTAAAAATGGGAATCTGAGCCATAGGCCCAAGCAAAAATCACTGATTTAGTTATATCACCTCTCTCAAAACAAAATTTATGTAAGCAGAGAAAAATGACTGACTTACTGAATCTTAAAAATTCCTATAGAAAGCTGGTTATGGTGGTGCACGCCTGTCATCCCAGTACTCAGGAGGCTGTGACAGGAGGATCTCTGTCAGTTCAAGGCCAGCCTGAATTACATAGTAAAATCTTGTCTCAAAAAAACAAAATTCCTATAGATAAAGCAAGCTTGATGTGTATGGTGGGTAGGATAAGATAGCATTTCAGAACAGCACAGTAAGAAGTAATCCACTAAAGTTGTTTACTGATGGTTTGTCTGGGTATTAAATAATTAGAAACTCATTGAATGTTTGATTCACTTAGAGCAATTCTTTTATCTTGCATTATTGATCTTTGTGAAAAGTCCTAATCTCAAATGGGATTAAGGATCTATTACTTCAAATAATAGAGAGCTTTTGGGTTCAAATTCAAGTTTTCAAAGTATCTTTATATTTTTTCCAATAATAGCTACAGGAATAAAAACCAGAATCAAAGTAAATATTTGATGGAGTTTTAAAGTAGTCAATTATAGCAAAATGTTATTCTACTTTAGTGGAACAATTTTTATAATAGATAAGTCTTATAATTAGAGTACAAATTTTATGTGTAAATAAATATCAGTATATATTTAAGTATATCTGAAATAGATGTTCATACTTATATATGTAAGTGTTTAAATACATAGCTGCAGAGCAAACATGTGGGCAATTAGATATGAACAAATACATTTAAAGAATATGTGTGAATTTTTAGCAGTCTTTTTGGCCTTCACTGAAAGTTTTGCAAGGTTGATAGAATCAAAGTAGACACATGTGAGTGGTATGAAAAAGGAGTGTTTGAATTCTGTGTTTGTGTGTACAAGAGGTTAGTTCTAGGCTACACAATTCTTTTCTTTCTTTTCTTGTCAATAGTTGGAAATGATGATACTTACTTCAGATGCCGACACTTCCTTAAAATATTTAACTTGTCTGCTTCTTAAGTTCCAGCCCCTAGAGTCAGTTATTCCTTTTGAAGAACTTCCTCCCTCTTACAACTGGTTTTCTCCTCATTCCAACCACCCATTTTTGGTGAAGAGAACCAGCAAGAGCTCTCCCTGGTTAGAGGGCTGAGCTGACTAGACCTACGCACTGGAATGACCTGGAACTCTGGCTAAAAAATAATATGCCTGAGTGCTTCCCAGAACAAAGAAATTTGAACCCTGGGGGTGGTACATGGAAAACTTAAAACATTATAAATAAAGCAGACACATGGAAAAGCCTGTCACCTGAGCCAACCAAGCCCACCAGTTTCCCCCCTCTAGGATATGAGGGCAGAAAGGAGCAGCATGCCCGCTGTGTAGTACAATGTGAGCTCAAAGTCAGAAAAGTCTCTCCTAAGTGAATTTCTTGCCAGTTTAGTAATCTCTTCTGAGAAAACGAGATAATTCCTATAGAGAGGTCAGAGACAGGTGGTAAGGAAGAGAGAAAGGAGAAAGGAAAGGAGAGGAGAAGGGAAACAAGTGGGAAGGGAGAAGGTGAGGAGGAAGGTGAGGGAGGGAAGGAGGGAAGAGGGAGGCAGGGGGAAGGAGCAAGGGACAGAGGGAGGGGGTGGGGACAGAAGCATGCAGTCCTTATGTTGGTTTGTGCTAAGAAGCCAATCAGATTCCACCTTTCCTCCTAGGACTCAGTCGTTCAAATTCTCCTACAATAGCTAGACTCATTCAAATCAAGCATCTGGAACTTGCCAGCAGTCACCTTGCACAAGCCCCTCTTGGGCTGTATTTCAGCTATTGCTCTGCAGCAGTTATTGGTAGGTCATGTTATGCTGCCACTGCCTGCTCCTAAAAGAAATGCTTTGTCCTGTGGTTTATGCACGGAATGGCCCCAAGGTCCACATGTTAGCAGCTGGCCCTCAGGGTTGCACTCAGGAAGGCGGTGAACCCTAGCTAGTGCGACCTGGAGGAAGTCCTGTGGTCATGCGAACATACTCTTGGAGGGCAGCTCGCATGTAATCCCTTGAGTTTTCAAAAGAAACTTGTCATAAAAGGAACAAACCCAGTCCTGCTCATTCTCTTGCCACTCTGCTTCCATCAAAAATGGGATTGTTGGCTCGTGCGTGTCCTCCTGTTATAACGTGCCATCATCCACTGTCTTCTAGGCCAAACTAATACCCACCTCTCCCTACACGACCCTCTTGGAGTCTGATGCTCCAAAAGCGTAAACAAAGAAACATTTTTCCAAAAAGTGCTTCATGTATTTTATTTCAATAACATAAATCTAATATATTGCCTTGCTTAGAAGCTTCTCCTTTTCTAGATTTTAATCATACTCCTTAGCATTGAGGCAATCCAGTAGAATAGTGTTGACACGTTGCAAAATATCTTTTTTTAAAAAATGTGTTTAGCATATGGTCTCACTATGTAGCTCAGACTCCTAGTGACCCTCCTTGTCAGCCTACCCAGCACTGGGATTACAGGCATGCACCACCATGCCCAGCCACTGGGGCTGGCTCAGCACACCTGGGGACAGGGCCAGCATGGTATGTTGTGCCAAGGATCAAATCCCGGTCCTGGTGCTTGCCTAAGCAGGCACTTAGTCCTCTGAGCTATCTCACTGGCCCCAGTTGCAAAAACCTTAATATCCCCACACTTATATATAAAGTCTTTTCATTGCATTATTGTGTTCCAATTTCCAATAAGAAAAGAACAATAAAAATGTGGAAGGTAAAAAGAACGGCTAATGGCAGGTATGTGAATTTAGGGCTCCGCTGTCTAAAATTTTTTCTGATTTGGGAATCAGCATGATTTTATATGTGCAGAAAGTCTTCTGAAGTTTTAACCATTGGATTCTGATGTCAGAAAAAAAATGAAGTGTTAGGAACATATCTTATAGACATTTGGGGGTCATTGATCTCACTTTTCTTTAGATGTACGCATCCAAGTCTCGGGATGAAGCATGCCTGGTAAACATCATCAAAGGGCTGATTTAGATGAATCAGCACAAACGCGTTTAAGCTGAAATCAGCTGCTGACTCCGGCCTTCTTCATTTTTCTCCTAGACTTCCTGCAGAGTAATCTTTCTTTCACTGCAAACCTCTTTTGCCAAGTTATTAACAAGGGTTCTCTCTCAGTTTACTAGTCTGAGCCCTAGGACTCTGGTACCACCTAAAGGCCAGTATCTTTGTCATCTGTGAAATACTTATTCTGATGTCCTTCTTTGATTGGCTCTTCTTTATTAGTGGCACATCCAAGGCTTGCACAGTGGCAGTTTTACAATTAACAGTTTTCAAGCAAAATCTAACATGGAAAGATGTGCTGGTCTGTTACCTGTTACTATGATAGAGTGCCACAGGCTAGAAACTTTATGAAGAAAAGAAGTTCATTTGTCTCACAGTCCTGAGAGATTCAAGTGCACGGCAATGACATCTGCAAGGGCCTTGTTCTGCCACAGGTCCAGGCTGAAAGGACTCACTCAAGATTCAGGCAGCCCAGAGAAATGACCCAGAGCTCTGAGAACGTCTGACGTGCCCTTGCAATCTCAGTGTATAGGAAGCAGGGCTGAAGATCTCATGTCCTTATACACAATGTCGCACAATACCAGCAAATGGCCGGAAAGTCGCATGGCACAGATTGCTTATTTACATGTTCGCTGCACACGTGTGGGTTACACAACACAAGCTGACTCAGTGGCAATCAGAGGGCTGAGGCGAAGAGCCCGCGCCAGCCGTCCTGGGTGCACTGAGCACACAGGCCTTCCTCGTGCTGTGTCCGTGGTAACGCGGCAGCCAGACACGCGAGCGTGAAGGAGACTGGGAGAGGCTCAGACAGCAGCAAGTGCGCTCTCACAGTAACTAACCCATGCCTGCAATAAGAGAATTGATTACAAGGGGTGATAAAGATGTAGAGTGACTGTGTAAATTTAAATATAGGGCCAGAGATGTAGCTCAGCGGCACAATCTCCTGGCTGGCAAGCACAAGAAGTACACAAGGACCTGAGATAGGTAGATAGATAGATAGATAGATAGATAGATAGATAGATAGATAGATAGATAAACAGACAGACAGATCCCATTGCCATTAATCCCTTCATAGCACCTTGCTTTGAACACATTTATCTCATCCTTCTTGCTACTTCCTGAAGTTCTGGAAGTCTTCTTTTGTGTTCTCACGCTGTATGCTAAAGAGACCGTGCACACTGTTGCTCAGTCCCAGCCAACGGAAAGCAGGAAAAAGCCTTCAGCTTTTACTGTTTCTTAAATCCTAAGAACTAGTGACTCAGGTATGACTGTTGGCTATGGGCATAGCACGTTAAAGGACCACTTGCAGTGTGTTCTCATCTGCGCTGTTCACTGGATGTGCCACTGTTTAGGGTAGGGAATATTTTGAAGAGGATCAAGGGTAATATACTGTAATATACTGTAATATTTTTTAAAATTTAAATGTGCACTGTATTATTTTATCATACCTCATATATTCTCATGTATGTAAGGTACCTTCATGAGCTAATCAAGCCTGACTGATTAATACTGGCTCAACAGTAATTAAATTGTAACATGACTTTTGGAGGGAAAATGCAAATCACCGGAAAAGGCTTGTATAGCAATAGCAAAGCTTCTCATCCAAAGGCGAGTTTTCTAGTCAGAAAATCAGAGGAGATTTCCTTCCGTGGTGTGTCTCATCAAGGTGGGTGGGTGGGTGACCAGGGAGCTTTGAGTAGAAAAGCTTTAATTCAGAGTACCCTGGAAATTCAGGATTATGGTACAAGTAATGCATGAGAGAGAGGAGAGAGGAGAGAGAAAGAGAGGCAGAGGGAGAGGAAGAAGAAGAGGGAAAGGGGA
>NW_004524625.1:10548117-10566820 GCF_000260255.1 Octodon degus | reverse complement strand
GAGAGAGAGAGAGAGAGAGAGAGAGAGAGAGAGAGAGAGAGCAAGAGAGAGCGCAAAGATCCAGTGATCAGTACAGAAGATGCCCATAGCCAACAGTCATACCTGAGTCACTAGTTCTTAGGATTTAAGAAACAGTAAAAGCTGAAGGCTTTTTCCTTGCAACTCAACAAATCCTAGCTGATGACATTGCTATACATTTTGTAGTCCAACAGTCAGCCCAGCAGAAGATACACGTCATTTCTAGTGCTATTCTTTCCTGCCACTTCAGTCATGTCCACAATTGTTCTACAATTCTGTAGCCTTACTCAATGACCAAACAGCTCACACTGGTGAACTAGCTCATAAGTAACTGCAGCAATGCCCATTATTGCCGAGTTATCCTTCCAGTCTGTTTCTATGACATTCTTCCCATCTAGCAGATCTGTGTTGCTTGTATCCCCATTTCATTTTTCTCTAGACTTTAGTTCAAAGGTCTACCTCACCTGTCACAACCTAACTGCTCTGCGGAAGCTAACATGAATGTGAATTCCAGAAGTGATGCCATATTGATTTAGAAAACAGCGCATCGTACATTCCTGTACTCCATCCATGGTGGATACTCAGCCTCACGTCCAGAGATTATGGATACTTTCATAGTAGCAGGCATCCTCTTTCCACCATACTTATTTAATTTGTTTTCTAAAAGGTGGCCACTACCCTCAAGAATCAAATTTTCATGGGAAAGAACATGCAGTTCTGAATATCCAATACTCTGAATTAAGATGAGGCCCAGTAAAGCCGTGTGACTGAGTATGTCTGTTGCTACTCACCACGAGGCAAGGGTGTCTTTGGATCCATGGAAGGTGCACCTGCAGCCCCTAAGAGCCTGCTAACCAACGCGGTCTGCCCCACTTTGGTTAAGCTGACTGGAGAAAAACTTGGAGTCTAAAAGCTGTAGGTATTTAGGGGCTAAAATTGTTCCTACTTTAATCTTTTTTACTTGCTATTTTCCATCTGGCTTTTAATCACTAAAATATACCATCTAGTTTTCTAGCAAAAATAGAAGGTAAAAATGAATTTGACACCTTATACATGTCCATGGAAATAAATAATGTGTAAATACACATACATATAAATGTGTAAACATATGTACTTATAGTTATATATATACACATAAATATTCAATTTTATTGAATATATTTTGTTTCGCATACACTATATATATTCATACATAATGCACATATATATTTCTCTCATATAACTTAATTTTTTGAGCCAACAAATAAATGAGCGATCAGTATAGTAACAAAGCTATAGGTAGACAGAAGGGAAGAATGTTCCTTGGAAATTGGGCCTGAAGTTCAATGCTAGGAGCAACAGCCACTTCAACAATAAGTATTCCAATCTGTACTGTTTATTAAAGGTTGAAACTTGTGTGCTAGCCATTGTACCTCACGTCTTCACAATCAAGCAAGAGATTTAGCCACAGTCACAAGACTAGAGTATGACAGTTATTTAACGTGTCTTCAGTCATTGTGAGATGCCACCAATAAGCATGGAAAATACAAATGATCGTTTTAGAATAAAATATTTATTCTCCGAGTGGCCACGGTTAGTTCAGATTGCCTTCAATTTATCAAAGGGAAAATACAGCCAGATGATAAAATACCTTTGCTTAGCACTGGACAACTAAAGCACCTTCAAGAAAAGGACCTTGAGTATACCTTGGTGGTAGTATGGGAGAAGCAAATCCATTCTCCATTAAGATTATTCCTTAATGTTTGTGAAACAAGCTGTAACAATTCTCCACCCTTGACTACTGTGCTCAAAACTCAGTAATGTACAGGTAACTACAAAAAAAAAATCCACGAAAAATGATACCGCATGTGTATCTTTTTAGCAGTTTCATAACTTGTGCAACAGAAAACAGTCCAAGCACTGTTTCAATTAGCTTTTAGAAATTTTCTATATGAGAATATGTTCATTTCCAAAAGCTTAAAGTTGGAAAGATCACCGCTTCTATTCCCATGTATGCAGCATTGTTTTTCCTTTCAGTCGATAGAACTTACACATTATAATATATCTCATGTTTTAATAACTTATTTTCAAATCATTTTGGTGATAATTCATTTTACTCTTCAAAGTATCCTATAAATCAGGAAAGTAAAGCACTGTGCTCCTCATTTGCAAATAACGAAGCAACACTCAGGGTGTTTGTTACCCAAAGTCATGAAACATTTGGCAAATGCCAGCCTAAAGCCAGAGCTTGACTCCCAGCTTCGTTCATCCTGCAAGGTCTTTTGTGATTATAATGCTGAAAAATCCATATAATCACTACTTAAGTACAACTAACTAAAAACATCAAAATGCTCATTCAAACTGAGCTGAACCAAGAAGCTAAGGTTCTGTTATAACACGTTAGATTTAACCTCCCCAAATCATTTCAATTTTCTTTTCAAACTGCAGCTATCACTGATATTAAGTCATGAGAGGTTTTTTTACATACCAAAATTTCATTCTGTACTTCCAATAATAATTAAATGCTCTAAATTTTGAATATCACTCTTTGAAAGACCCGGATCGATTAATCTTCTAATGATCTACCAAACTAATTTTTACCAGTATAAAAAATATATTGAGAGTAGGTTGTGCCATCATTTAACGGGAAATCACAGTCTGGCTTTAACACTTTCTACCTTGGTAAAAGGGAGCGAGCTCCTTGCTTTCTTTGTCCTTCGCATGCTCCTCTGTAGAAGCAGGATGACAGTCACACCCGCTGCCAGGGGACTGAGGTTGTGGCAACCACAGGTGTTGATCAGTATGAAATCAAGTGCTTAAGACAGTGTTTGGCCCTAGTAAGAATCATGGAAGGATTTATCATTTTACTAGCCTAGGTGTGCTTCAGATGACAGACTTGCAAACCCAATTCCAAGGCAAACTTTGAATGTTCTTTCCTAAAGAAGCAGCCCTGCACCTTCGCTTAATTGTTCCCACTGCGGCCCCCATCCTCTTGTGAATGCTTCTGATGATAATTCCCTCTCTTCCATTTCTCACTGTATAGTTATGTACTGGTTGCCCGCGCTGGTGCGTGCAGTCCATGGTTCCCTGAGTAACAGGAATTCAGTACCATCTCAGGGACATTTGTGCAAGATGCTGTGATAGACGGCAAGCCAGTCTCTGCCTTGGCAAGCTGAAAAGTTAGAAAGGAGACACGCATGGATGACAGTCATGATCTCAGGGTGTCTGTCAGGAGTGTTCACCAGGCTTGCCTTCCTCCTCACCTTACCACTAATCTGCACTAAACCTGGAGAAGAAAAAAAAAAAAAAAAAAGAGGAAGCAGCCTCTCTACTGGGGAAAATGAAAACCCAAGCTTTTACTTTCACTAGGTTTTAAAATGAGTATTTCTTAGACCACAGTATAGTTCTCTGTTTCTCTGCACCCACATTCATGAATAAAATAGTTTGTGAAGACCATGTATTACCGCTTGAAGACTAAATCCATGCCAGGGTTTTTAACTAGCTATTCTTCAGTTGGGTGGCTTTAGGGACAGCCTGTCCTTAGCCTGGGCTGTCTGGATAGGAATGATGACACATGCATTTCAGTTCAGTCTAGTACATTTGGCAGGGCCCCGAGGATGCTCTTGGGTCAAGGGACCAAATCCTTGCCAACATTTTCAGACACGCTGACAATGACGCACTGCCGGCCTGGAGAGCCTAAGCACTGCTTAGACTTGGTGGTTCTTCAGAGCCAAAATGGAATTGTTTTCAAATACATGTAAAAATTACAGCTCCCCTTTGTTATTATTCAGGGACTGACTCCCAGAACCCAATAGTTCCCCTAGTTCAAGGGGCTCAAGTCCTTTACTTAAAACAATATAGTATTTGCATATTATTTATGCACATCTTCCCATATACAATACTATAAGTAATCTCTGGATTAGTGTACAATGCCTAGGACAGTGTAGATGCTTGGTATACAGTTGTTGTTTCATATCATTTAGGGATTAATGGCACGAAAGACATCTGAACATGTTTGGTGCAGATTTTTTCTCCTGAATGTATTTGATCCGCATCGGGATGCATCCAGGCGTGGGGAACCCTTGGTTACAAGGAGATGACCCTATTATGAAAACTTGAACTTGGCTGTTACGTTCATTCACTGCAATCTCATGTCATCACCTTTGTAGCAACTTCCTGAAGTAACTGTCCAACTTATCTTGCACACTAAAGCACCGAGTCGGGAGGTGACCTTAGGAAGTCACACGGCTAGGGGGCGCTAGAGCAGAGCTCTGAACCAAGACCAGATCCGGTGGGAGGTCGGTAAGGAGTCCCGCGCTGCCCAGTTTCAGTGCTCTTCTCGCTGTGCGTCCTCTAGGCCAACTGTGCTCTCACCCAGGATGGGATCTTGCATTCAGGGTTACGACTTTGCTCTTTGGAAAGCTCAGCATCTGAGCTCTGATGTGCACATTCCTTGTGGCTTCTGGTTTCCGAGGGCTTAGAGCCTGCATTTCAGCTCTGCGGGGAAGTACAATGACACTAAATGAGTGCAGCACTGGCTGTGTAGTCAGTTATTTATTTTTAATCTCAAGGCTACTGAATTAATAAATTGATCTTAGAAAGCTATTTATTCTTCCAAGAAGCCTGAGAAATGAAACTGAATATTCACCTAGTTTGCATTCATAATGTACAACTTATAATCATATGCAGACCGAGTCATATGTTGGAAATGTTCTTTCATTCTTTCAGAAAATTTTATGCCGGGTGCCCCATATATAAATATTGTAACTGATTTACTGTCTCTGATTGAAATAATAAAACATCTGTTGATATAACTTTGAGAGCAAATCAGTGTTTCCCAGATATGTTTGAGCTGGAAAATGTAAAGTGAATCTACAGAAAAGTGAATCTAAGACGTGCAGATGTACACACACACACACACACACACACACACACGGATAAAATTTGGTCCTGACACCTCAAAATCATGCCCACCAGTATTGCTGAAGCCCCCTTCATAGAAGGTCTTTGTGAATATTTGAAGCTATTATTGTTTTTCTTTTTAATGATAAAAATGTGATAGTGGATTTCTCAGAAGTCCAGAAGAGGAAATGAAATAATCCCACATAGACAGTTTCATGGGAAGCATGTCAAAACCGCATAGTCTCAAAACCTCAGGAGAAAGTTGAGCCTTCTGCATATTTATAAGCCACCACTGGACTGCCAGGCCCCGAGTCGCTGTAGGATTTTCCACCTTCTGGTACGGTGCCACCGCCTGTACAGTCACAGCCAAAGACCAGCTCTGCACCGGGAAATCTGGGGTTCCATCCCAGCCCCCTCTTCTGCCTTGGGACTGTGGCCTGGGCAGGATGAGTCTGTGGAGTATTTTGTGATGTTTTGTGAAGGAAAAGAGCCACACTTGCCGCTGTGGCTCTTTCCTTCTATGTGCATTGAGTGTGAGGACCGCAGCTGGTCCAGATCCTTGGAAGGAATTCCAGAAGAAAATCACAGTGAGCTATTGCCACCTCCTGCTCTGCTTGAGCGGAGCGCAATATCATAGATCTTCCAGCTCCGAGTAATTTGAATGTATTGTTTTGTTGAGCCCAAATGGCTGTGCGCTGAGTTTTAACAAATGCTATTACCCACTTCCTGTCAGCCAGAAGACTTTAGAGACTCTTTCTTGGCACCATACATAAATTACCTTTCAGGCAACTGCTGTCTCTGACCCAGTGTCACTTGTCATGTGTCAGGTACAAATCTCAGTTCCAGATAGCTGTCCCTTATGCATTCTTTCACCTTACGTGCTCACTGTTAAAATTTTTCTCATTTTCTGGCTTTAGTGGTGCCCGCTTATAATCTGAGCATTCTAGAAGTTTGGCGACTATTTTGAGGACAGCAATGCACAATGTACTGACCACTGTTACTCTCCTACAATCTTGTTTGGGAATTGTATGACATTGTTTTTATCATTTACTTTTCTTATTTTAAAATATTTTTATTGAGAACCACACAGCAATGAAACAGTTTCACAACCGATTACTAGCACATTTTCAATAATTAATACATTGCATATTATTCTTAGTGGTTATTCATTTTACAAGATGCAGACCTGATATCCTGTCTCAAACACTATTAGAACAAACCTCTCTATTCATTGAATTAAGAGAATGGAGCTGTACATCTATCCTATTTTGAGTATACAGATACAAAATGGTTGCTCATTTATATCCCCCTTTTTTGGTTAGTTTTGTTATAGAAAGGCATTCCACTGTCATTTAAGTACTGTAGGTGCATGAATTCTGCAAAATATCCCAATATAGTCCAATAGTCCATAATAGTAGTGGATTTTCCATAAGACTGTCAATGTCCAAAGTTATTGACTTGAGCTTTTTACAGCTCATTATATTAATATGGCTTTACTTTTCATACTTCATACTTTCTTTTTCTTTAAAATTAAAAAAAAAAGTTGAGCCAAGCCTGGGCAAGTAAGTGATTAATGAGAGGACAGAAAGAGAATATGAATGGATGGAGGGATGTCCCATTGTAAGGACCACGTCTATGAAGCTATCCTCTTCGTTTCCTTAGAAAACCATGCACTGAATGGGCTGCTTACTTTTGTAATATGCCATTTCTTTACATCAGCTCTGATGATGGTGGTGGTCACTTCAGAGCACCTCCAGTTATTTTAAGTTCCACAGTGGATAACCACTTAGCTTTTCATTTTCCTCACTTTGAACGTAGGAAAAGTGAAGATGATAGTATTCAACTAACATTCAAATCACATTTCTATTAAACAGTGGGACCAGAATTCATTCCCAGCAATTTTGATGAAATCTGTCCAGCTTCAGCATCTTGCTACAAATCTGCATGCTAGGCATTATTAAAGCATCTATACGGATGGATAAATTGAGGCTTGAAAGTTACATAACTTGCCATGTAAGTAGGGTATGTATGAAAACGCCAAGGACAGAGAAAAGCCCCCTACTTGCGGATGCCTGCCCCCTAGAACAATGACAGCCAGCCTTTTAGAGAAGGCTGCAACTCAAAACCCAGTTATTTATTGCAGAGTGGCAAAGCTCCAGATAAACCAGAATCATGAAATGTTAGTTCAGAGAAACAACTTATACATTAACATCTTTTGTCTCAAAAGGAGACTCCACGCGTGTCATTGGTGCCACCCCCGCTCTAGAGCATCTTTCTTTCTCTTACATTTTCCCCTTAGTCTCACCATCTCTTTACCCGGAAGCCACCCTTCCTGATTACACTCAGCCAGCTTCTGAGCTCTGTTGATCTCCTGTGTGGCACCTCTCAGATGCCACCTGGTTTTCCCAGACATCCCCTGGGTGTTCTTCAGGCCTCCATCATCCCACATCAGGACTGCAGCAACCATCTCATTAGGAACCCTCCCTACTGCGTGACACATGTTGCAGCCAGTGTGGTTTTCCTTAAAATAAATTATAACTGTGGTATTATTTACTCCCCATTTTTGAGGAAAACTTCAAGTTTCTTGATGCAACATCGAGGTCTTCCATGGTTTTCTCTCTCTAATATTTCTAACTCCTCCCCTACCAAAAAGGACCAGGGTGTCCCTTGGAATTTCCCAAACCAATGGGACTCTCTGGATCTTACTCCTCTTCCCTGAAAATGCTTTTTTTTTTTGCAACTCCTACCTCCTTGCCTGAATCCTGCCTGTTCAAACATTACCTGCAAGTTTAGCTGTTACCTCCTTTGAGGGGTCTTCTAAGAAAGACTCTTGGGACCTTGTCTAGAGCGTGTGAATTGACCTCTCTTGGTAACTCACAGTAATGCACAGAGACCCAAGTAGAGTCACATTGCTGTTTTCTCTTTCTCATTTGTATAGCTGTTCATGCTTGCAAAGTTCCCATCCTTTGAGTTTCTGCTGATTGAATGACAGTTTTTCAGTCAGCCAATACATATTTTCAATCACCTATTATTTATTCTGTTCTGTTCAAGGCTCAGCATACATGGAGGTGGACAAAAAATAAAAATCCTTACTTCCTACTAAGAAGACATTTAACTAAATAAGATGAGTAGTATATCATGTTAACAAGAGTTACGGAAAATAGCAGAGTAGGTCTATGTTGATCTCAGTTGCCCAAACAAATTGAAATTTATTTTTCACTCTGAAATGGCAATTGAGCTTCAGAAATGATCATGCTCCTTCACCCTGTGGCTAGTGCGGTAGAAGCTGAGATACGTGCTTCTGTTAGCTGGACTGCAGGCAGCATCAGAAAATGAAAAGAACGGAGTAAGCGTCACCCTTAGAGGAGCATCAAGACATTCTGCAAATGTGGCAGCAGTACGAACTTAAAAGTGTCACCTTAGGTTACTTATTTTACATGCACACATAGATGCACATAGAGCTAAGGAGGTTTCTCTGGAATAGGCTACAGGGGAAGGAACTCGACTGCACCTGTTTCTGCACTAGGTGACTGGGAACCACCTGGTTTAGGCGGCTGTGAGAGGTCCTGGGAAGATAAGAAGCTCAGCTTCAAATATGAATGTGCTGCTGAGCACGGTCAAGGCCTGGACTAAGATGCTGGCCCTGCTGAAACTGGCTTCTGCATCCCCACAGCTTCCAAAACTAAGTAATAGTGACCGTGGTGCTCTGTGCCTACCTCCTCCTGGACTCCTTCCGTCGCATCAGGAGTGCTCAGCACACGCTAGCACAACATGCAGCACATGCCATGTTCCATCACCATGGCCTGTTCCCAGGCGGACACGCTTCCCATCTCTGTTAAACAAAACCTCCTTGAAGGTAGTATCCTCCAGACTGAATTCCCAGCAGCTGGCCAAATGCAGGCAGGTAGCAAAAAATACATAATGGAGGGCAGGGAGAAGGGTTTCTACCTAAGAAAAGTGCCTATTATAGATCAGAAAGCACTGAAGTCTGATAGCTCAGTCAGTACTATAATTTTTCATCAGATTTTGACAGATGAAAGAAATGGAGTTTACCTACTGACTTGGGACCAAAACTATGCAAATGTATCATTTTTTTCCTAGAATGAAATTTCTGATTATGAAATATACAAGAAAACCTTCTATTGAGCAACCAAAGTAAAATGATTTATTGTATTAAAATTATTAGTATTTTTAATGTATTTGATACAGTGTCTCACTATGCAGCTTGAACTCATAGTGTTCCTCCTGGTTTCAGCCTCCCACACATTGGGATTACAGGTATCCGCCACCACGCCCAGTCTCGGTGGCCACAGGGCAGGGTCGGCACAGCACATGGTGCCAGGGATCAAAGCCTGGGCTCTACGCTTGCCTGGATAGCTGCTTAGTCTGCTGAGCTATCTCACCAGCCCTTACAATTATTTTTCCATTAAAGGGAACTACTTCTGTTTCAACGGTTTAATTTTTGCAAAATATTTTTCATGCGTGCTTTCGACCCTACTCAATTTATTGCAGATTTCTTGAAATAAAATCATTTTATAAATAGGTAGGCTGTATCATTTTCTGCAGCCCAAACTGATCATTTGAAGATGATACCTCCGTGAGATTCTGTATTCCTACCCCAAGCAATCGTGTGAGCTCAGGCATTGCTCCAGAACCAAAGAGATCAAAAATAGGAATAGAATATTTCTTCTTTTGGTTGCACTGGAATGCTCATTCTATTCCCCTAAGCTTCTATTTTGGAAAATATTCTGATTTTTTACTTTAAAAATATTCTCAAAATTACTATTTTATCTGAAGGAAAACACAGAGGTTAAAAATGTTCTACAATTTAATATATCTGCAATGACCCTTGTTCAAGGGTGTTCATGTTCTGACTAACTTCTGCAAATACAGTTATCTTGTAATATTTTGGTTGTTTGTTTCCTCCTCATAATTTTGATTTATCTCCCACTCTTCCATTTCTTCTTTCAGACTCATGGATATTTTCATGCTTTGAAATTCTAAGATTTAAAAAAACACTATGTTTTCTGCAAAAAATGCCATTTATTCCACTTCTTGCCTAGCAACTCATAATGATCATTCAAGCTCTGCTCAGCTATTACTTCCTCAGGGAGATTCAATGACTGTCCAAACTAAATGAGCCGCCCCTATGATTATTTTCTCTGTAGCAGTCATAATTTTACTTTTATTTGCTTATTTCTCCTTTTGTTTCTTTTAGTGGCCAGGTCAGCCCACCCCGGGGATGGGGCTGGAGCAACATGTGGTGCCGGGGATCAAATCCCAGTCCCTGCACATTTGCCTAAGCTTTCCTAAGCAGGTGTTTTAGACTGCTGAGCTATCTCACCAGCCCCTTTATTTCTCCTTTCAATGTCCCCCTCTGCTATTAGTCACTAAACCATATGAAATCAGATCATCTTTTTTTAACAAGGGAAGATACAACATCTAGCACAGTACCCAACAGATTAACAGGTGTATATTTTACAAGTTTGATGGCATTTCTTTTTTATGTACCATTACTGTGAGGCTCACTTTAGAGTTGAGGAGACCACTGACAACTGGAAGGGAGAGAATAATGCCGTGGAGAGGACAACCACTTTGCCATCTCCTTAGTTTTTTCCTAAGGTTTTCTCTATCGCTACCAGATACCTTGATGGCATCTTAGTGAATCTTCTTCACTCCATCAATGATCCAATGCAAAATCTAACATTTTTTAAAGAAACACTCAGAAAAGACTTTGCATATATTATATTCTTTGATAATTATCTTCAGGCACTTTGCTAACCATCTTGATCAAAGATAAAACCAAGAGAGAAGCATTTTATATGCTTTTGATACACAAGGGCATTGAGAACATCAAAAGAATTGAAAAACTCTATGTGAGAAGTTGTAATTAAATAAAGGGGTAAAATCTGATTTATCTATGAATGAATGAATGAATGAATGAATGAATGAATGAATGAGTGGATACTTTTTAAGTCCAAGAGTGACACACACACCCAAAACCTTCCAAAGGTTTGGGACTTACTATGGGTGATGTTATGGAGTATTTGTCTTAGAATTTTATAATAGGCCTCAATCATCTACACTTGTACATGTTCCTCCACTTCACCCCCTGCTCTCCCTAGTCCTCAGCTTTGGACAGCTGTTCAATCTTGTGGCATCTGTGTTCTCTAAATTGCCCCAGTGTCCCTGCAAACTTCCTTCTTATTCAAATCCAATTTGATTACTTATCTTTTAGAAATATCATGCAATTTCAACATATGGCAAAAAAAAAAAAAAAATTCCTGCTACCATAATTGGAACTTGTGACATTGCACTGCATGTGAAATTATTTACTTTCAAGACGTGTGTGTGTGTTTGGCTTCCTGACTCAGTTACCTGGCTCCCACCGCCTCAATGCTGGCTTCTGTAAATTATGCTTCTTCTTAGTGATGACCTTCTCTAGGTATGCTCTTCCCTACCTGGGCATGTTTTGCAGAATAGGAAGCTCTGCTTCCAATGAGATGACTCTCTAAAAGCAAACTGAAGAGGTACTTCTAAGCTTGTGAATATTAATTTTGTCTGCTCTGCCCTCTAGTTGAATTTTTACCTATTTTGTAGATGAGTGACTTATGTCTGCTGTTACAATCACTTAGTCAGATACCCATGAGGCACTAAGAAGTAGTGTTCTGCAAACGCGTCACTCTAGCAGTTGGCTAGAAGTGACAGTTTCTACATAATGCACACTGTACCCTTTTCCAGTGTCCTCTGTTATGCTGCCCTGCCTTGGAGCAGCCAGCTACAGCCTGAAACCTCCCCAAACTGTAAACCAAAATAAACATTTCCACCTTTAATTATGAATATCGGTTGTTTTTTCTTGGTGAAAACAAAGTAACATAAAATATACATAATACGCTTTTCTACTTGTACATGTTTCATAAGTTCTTGTGGCACAGATACAAATTGTCCTGAATAGCCACTTTTCTCCGTATTTCTTTGGTTGTTTTACAATGCTTAAAATAAATGTACTTGTTGTCAGTCTTCATGGTGTGACTTTTCTCTTGCCTTGAAGAGAGGTAAACAAGTATTCCACCTGTCTTAGTGTGTAAAACAAAAATAATGCAAAGATTTTTTAAAAATATCATAGACTTATTTTATATAGATGATACATTTTAATTACTTTAACTATTTCATACGTAAACTTTTAGATTCATTCTCCCTCTTCTCTGGATTATGATAGGATAATTCAGGCCTCTTGTGTTTTGTTTCTTTGTTTTTGTAGTACTGGTTGTTCAATATAGGTTCTCATGCACAATGGACAAGAACGCGACTGCTGACCTATGCAGTCCCAATCTTTATTTTTTTATTTTGAAACAGAGTCTTAGTAAATAGTCCAGTCCAGCCACAACCTTGTAATCATTCACTCTCCCCAGGAACTGGGATTATAGGCACGTACCACCTCCACCACAGTCTGTTGTTTTATGTGCATTATGAAACATTTTCATTATGTACTATGGTGGAATGTGTTTTAACTGATAAAACTGGGAAATAGCTGTGCCAATTGCAACTTGTGTCCAACTGCTAAATATACACTATAATATTAAATATTAGCATTTTATTAGTAATTATAGAAGTATTAATATTTAACATACCATTATGCACTATAGTATCATATATTAATATTCTTTAGATGGGAAGTGAAAAAATACTGTTTCTAAAACTAGTCTCTTGCTTTCGGGGGGAATATAATTCGCGGGTCAGCAGTCACTTGTAAGAACTCCTTCAGGATACAAGGAATACACACGGCATTCACGTGTTGCGACTCCGTGGTCAGCAAAGTATAAATCTCATTCACTGTAAATTTCAGGTTTGAGATTAAGACTATCTCCTTCACTTTGCACCTGTAGGATTTTAAAATATTGTAAAACATTTGGGGGTAAATGAACTTCCACGTTCACATTTACTCTCAACGGAAAAGCCAAGCACCAGCTCTTATGCGGATGACGCGGCTCGATGAGGCAGGGGCCTTCCGAGTGAGGCGGTCGCTGTCTCTCCTCCTGTCCCTGCCAGTGGAGCGCGTCATCTGAGGATGAAACGGTGCCTGGCTTTCACGTGTGAGCAGCACTGACATCCGGAGTGGGACTGCATGGAAGTTAATATGGGGGGCTAACACTGCATACTCTATATTTTTAAAAAATTATTTCTTTGGTACAGAGTCTCCCTACACAGCTTGGACTCGTAGTGATCCTCCTGTCTCAGCCTCCCCAGCGCTGAGATTAACAGTGTGCACCACCACACCCAGTTTTGGTGGCCAGCACGGTGAGCCCGAAGTTCCACGGCCAGCATAGCATGTGATACCGGGAGGGAACCCAGGTCCTTGTACTTGCCAGGCAGGTGTTTAGACCCCCAAGCGATCTCCCCAGCATGATACTGCATCATTTACTAATTGGGGTTATCCTGGAAAATTCAGGTCCCAGGCTAAGGTCTCCCGCAAAGACTTCCTGAGCCTGAGGGAAATCCACTGGGGGGCTCTAGTCTCAGGTCTGCAAAGATAGATATGGTGGCCCAGAAGCTAACTTCAAGTCTTCCCAGATTTGAAAGTTGTCTTCTAAGCCTAAAGCTCTGGATGTATTATAATGCATCTAAATATTATCTCTTCAGTTAGGAAAAAAAAATCTGTGGAGAAAACTGGGTCCTCGAAATACTTTTCCTCTCATCTATTTGTGTACTCTTTCACTTGATTCTCATCTGCCGGCAGAGGAGTGATTTTTGGGGGACTCACAGTCATTAAGCTAAAGTAAAAAGACTGCTTTAAGAACACTAATTAACATCCTGGAAGTCTCCAGCAGAACAAGCCAGGAGAGAAAAGATGATCTACTTTGTAAATTGGATGCTGGGCTCTGGCATCAAGGGAAGTGCTTTTAGAGACTGTGCACATTGGTCCACTTTACTGGCCACTGCTTGTCTCTGCCCCACCGTCCTAGTTTACCAGCTGTACAGGCTCGGCCGATGGCGTCAGCCACATGGCTATCGCCCCATGAACGCCCGATCCATCCAGTTAGACAAGAGCTAAAACTTCTTCCACCGTGATGCAAGTAGCGGGAGTAAAGTTTGCGTATATTGTCAGTTTCAAGGCAGACTCATAGAACTGAGATGCAGTCAGGCGTAAAAAAAGAAAATAAGAACGGTTAGATTGACGCAGTCATACATATATTATGCACATTTCTATCACAAAAAATTGTTTTGTGATGCATAATATCCTGGGTGATAAAAAAAATGTTTTGAAAATCTATAGGTGATACTAATTATATAGATAGAATAAAAATACAGGTTTGTATGGAAAATCAACAATGAAGGGGCTGGCGAGATAACTGAATGGTCTAAAGCACCTGCTTAGGCAAGCTTAGGCAGGCTCAGGGGATCACTGTTCAATCCCAGCACCACATGCTGCGCCAACGCCGCTCTCAGGGTGGGCTGAGCCAGCCAAAAAAAAAGAAAAAAAGAAAAAGAAAATCAGCTGTGTAAAAATGTACTACTCTAAAAACACTAAAATGAAAGGAATTAACAGAAATATCTCAATAAATTATACATTTTTAATATAAATTAAAGCAGACAGCTTTCTTATGAAAGATACAGAGCAAAGTTTTTTATTTACACAACTAACATTTTAAATACATTTATTGATGCCCAAAGGCCACCCACCTGGGGCCCAGCTACTGGTCTAACATGACCTCACACCCTCCTCCTACCTTTCATCTTTCTTTCCCCACCAAATAATTTACAATTCATTCATCAAACACACTTTTCTTTAGTGTCTACCCTGTGCTGACACAGTTTTACACTCTAGGGATACATTAGTAAATAATATAGCCCTGCTCCGATTGCATGAATATTTTAAAGAAGAAAGACCTGCAATAAACAAGCAAAAAATAATTTAGACAACTGTAGATAGTAATAGTTATCATGGTTTAAGTTGTGTACCTCCCTGCAAAGATACTGAACTTGCCATCTCAGTACCTGTGAGATCTCTACATTGACAGGCTTAAGATGAAGTCCTGATAGTGGTTTCTAACTGAGCGTGACTGTTATCTTTTGAAAGACTGACAATTTAGACACAGAGATACACACATGCGCACAAGAACAGCACTGCATGGAAAGGCACCTGCCTGGCAAGGGCAAGGGCAAGAGTCCAGTTCCCGTACCAAAAAGTAAAAAGCATGAAAATAAAGAGGAGCCTGGGGTGAGGTGCCTGTCAGGCCACGAACACTAAAAATTTCCAACAAAACACAGAAGCGAGGAGAGAGGCGTGGAACAGATTGTCCTTTACATCCCTCAAAAAGCATCAATCTGGCTGACACCCTGACCTGAGACTTCTGGTCCCCAGAATGATGAGACAGTAAAATTACTATTCAGAGCACTAAAAACTTCATACAGATTTAGTAGAAATGAAAAATCCATTCTACAAAGAATGCCTGAAAAGTCAGAGCTAAATATGAGTGGTGTAGCAGTCAGCTTTTTGTCACTGTAACAAAATACCTGACACAGACTAACTTTGTAGAGAAGTTTATTGCCATCCTAGTTTTGGAGGCTGAAAGTCCAAATAGCACAGTGCATCCTGGGACAAAAGCCCGATGGCAGATGGGACCTGACTGTGGGCAGAATCATCCACCTAAGGCAGGGAGCAGAGGCCAAAATCTCTCCTTTTATAATCTCCACCTCTTGAAAACTAGTCCCGGCCCCTGTGGACATACCTTAATCCCTTTGGTGGGCATGGCTTTGATGACCCCTGAAAGGCTCACCCCTCCAACACTGCCACACTGGGACCAACTGTCGACAAAGGAACCCAGGGGAAGATTCAAGCCGTACCAAAGGAGAACTGCAAGTCCTAGGGAGTCCTGCATTGGGTATCAGAACTGGGTTCCCTGCTGTGTTCAATTCTTGCCTTTAACAACCAACTTTGTCATTTGGAATTCCTCTGCAAACTATCAGCGAAGGGTTTGGAGTCAGGAAGTCTAGACGCAAGTCCCTTCCTTCTCCGTCTCCGCCTCCGTTCTGTCCCCCCACCCCACCACCCCCATCCCTTGATCCCTTTCCTGCGTGCAGAAGGTCCCTCTCCTTTCCTCTGGCCGCTTCCCAGTCCTTTCTGGGCCCCTCTCATTACCATTTGCATTTCTTTGCTCGCTGGCCAGCACGCTCACTTCCTTGTTCGCAGCCAAGTCGTGCCTCTTTCTCTGGCCTTTCCTGTCCGTGTGGCTCAGGGCCTCCCTGTCGTCCCATCCCCGTCTGTGCTCACAGCACCCTAAAGAGGCCCCTGTGCCCTTCGGTGCTGCCCTAGATTGCGCCCAGGGAGTCCACTAGGGCTCTCGCTGAGATCGCCGACCTCTTCTAGGTAATTTGATCAAATGGCTCTGTATGTAATCTGAGTTAGAAAAGTAGAACTGTGGTGTTCTTCGGACCACACCCTGGTTTCATCCTTTTAAAAAAGTATGGTGGTGAGAACGAAGTCACCATGACTTATGCATTTGAAAGTATCTCAATGTTTTCAGATGTAAAGTCTTTTTTCAGTACCCTCGGTATATAATTTCATAATCACACTGAATTAGTGTTTAATAATCCCATTGAAAAAGTAACAAATTGTGTACTGTTCAGTCTTCTTATCAGAATTGTTCCTTAAATTTCAAAATGTCTGTACATTCGCTGAACTTAGAATGGAAGAAACACGAGATCTCATTATAGAGACAGGAGTTTGTGGCTGGTGGGCATATGTGCTTTGGCCCAAGCCCCCGCTGAACTGTGTTACTCTGAGGAGCTCGCTGACATTTGTGGCTGCCGCCTGTGGCTAAAGAATTTGTGGCCCAAGCTTTAGGTAGTGTGAGAGCCTGGGTCCTCTCTGTAGCTGACTCGTGGTTCCTTCAGATCTGTCTGGTTGATCCTCAAATTCTTCAGCATCATAAGCACAGCTGGTAAATAAATAGTCCTCGCTGAGAATTTTTTATCTGGTGGCTTTCGCTTCGGAATGACTTCATTCTTCAGTGTGAGAGTGGCCACAGAAGCCCACTGAGTCACTACTACTGTCCTCAGACCAGAAGGACGGAGCATCTCCTGCCATTATCCACACCACATGAAAAATAAGAAAAACCGGTAAACTGAGGTGGAGAAGTAGGAGTTCCAGGGTAAGGAACGTCGTCTCAACATCAGTCCTCCTGTGTCGCTGTACTATTTGCACTATTGCGCCACGTGTTCCCAGAAGTAGGGCTCTGGAGCACAGCTTGTCGTGTTTACTGCATCCTCAGTCACTTTCAGCCCAAGAGCTTGGGATTTTGGCCCAGAGAGAAGAAGGAGGTAGTGAATTCCTGCCTGAGCTTTTGTTCTCCTCCTTGTCTTCTGTGTTCTGGGAGAATCTTTGTTCTTTCTCCTCAAGTTTGGGAGGATCATTCCTTGTAGTAAATGTATTTAGGACATGGTCTACATAGGACAGGAGTGATTCTCCTGTGTTCAGCCTCCCAAGCACCGGGATTATAGGTACATGCCACCACGACCAGTCTCGATGGCTGTCTCAGCACGCCCCGGGGGAAGGGCTAGCTCAACACGCAGGGGATCAAACCCCAGCCGCTACCCGCTGCCTAAGCAGGCGCTTTAGTCCGCTGAGCTATCAGGCCTGCCCCTGGAATTCCTTCTTTAAAGAGTCTTTGTCTGACTTATCCCTTCCCTTCACAACTCATCCGTCAGACGAGAAGCCTCTGATCATCATTAAGGAAACATAAAACATCAGATAAATATTTTTAATGCGTTATTCCATTTACAGGCATTTTGCTTTTTTCTTTCTTTCCACATGACTTCACATTGTTGATTAGTCCTTCGCCTTGAAATAATGCCATTTCCCTTACTGGGCACTCGCTCCTCTGGGTTTGATTTTGGGTCTCGGGTCAGTCTTCGCAAACCTTCACTATTCTCCCCCTCCCCCCCAAAAGCTGGCGCGGCTCAGCCGCAGTCCCGAGGCTTTTCACTCTGCACTCTCTCTGGAGGAGCTCCGAATTCTCACTCATATGCAATGACTAGGAATACATAGCTTTCTCGCCAGACATTTCCTCTGTGCTCTAGGCCCATGTACCTATTTGTCTGCTCAACATACCCACCAGGATGCTTTACCCAAATTCAACTTGTCTAAGATGTATCTTATAATCTGATCTGCCAAAATCCTCTTTTTTTCTGTATTTTAATAAGGGTCTGCTGGGTCTCACTACATAGATTGGACGAGTAGTGATCCGCCTGTGTTCAGTCTCCCAAGAGCTGGGATTGCAGGTGTGCGCCACCACACCCAGTCTTAATCTCTGTCTCAGCATGCCCTGGGGTGGGGCCCGCACTGCACAGCAGGGATCAAACCCTGGCCCCTGTGTCTGCCTAAGCAGGCGCTTTAATCCACTGAGCTATTTGGCCGGTCCAGTATCTCCTGTATTAATATGTGGACTGTCCTATTTTATAACACAGAGACCTGCAAGTTGGGAGGAATATGTATTTCCTTCCTGCCATAACTAAAAGCTTGCCTAGTCCTATTTATGCTTTCTAATATATCTCTCATCCGTTCACTATCTGAGCTTCTTTGCCAGCAAATTTATTTAAGCTGCCTTATTTTACACTGCCTCATAGTTCAACAGTCTCTGAACCAACCTTGAGATTGGCTTTTCCCCTGCGAATCTTCCCTTCACCCTGTGGTCAGAGGCGTCCCCACCTGCCAAGCTGCTTGACCTCTCCCCAAGTCAGTTTTCCCATCTATGAGATGGAGATAATAATAGTTTCTACCTCATATGTTGATTACGTGAGCTCA
>NW_004524625.1:10538270-10547667 GCF_000260255.1 Octodon degus | reverse complement strand
CCTCCTCCTCCTCCTCCTCCTCCAGGCTAACTCCTTTCTGACTGCAAACCTTCGTGCACGTTGCCCCTCCTGCCCTTGGCAGCATCCTGACTAGTGAATCCTTCCCTGTTCTGCAGGACTCAGTCCACTACGAATTTCTCAAAGAAAGCTTCTTTCACTACCCAGACTTTTTATATATTTGCCTATACAATTTCTTGTCCTATACAACACCAACAGCAGTCTTAAATAAAATAATTTACTATATAACTTACTGTATGTAGCTGCCTAGTATGTGTTCATGATTTTTCCTACCTAAAGATAAGCTCCATGGGTATAGGAACTAGTTCTATACTATTATTCTATTTCCAGAATAATTTATCACAATACTTTATATGGGGGGCATAATTGAATGAAAAGTGCCCCTGACTTATGATATTCTGCATGAAATTTCTGGAGTTTACTATGCTGTGAAGATAGTAAATATTCAGTAGAGAACTTGCTGAAAATTTTGAATTTTCACTTTTTCCAAGACATTGGTATTTCGTATAGTACCTTCTTGTGGATCTGGGATGCAGCAGAAAATTAACTCTCCCAGCCATCTAGGTAACCCCAAAGGCACACTTCCAATACTCTGTGCATCGCCTAAGTTCTGCTATTCTGTAGGTTCAGTGTATTAAATGCATTTTATAGGATTCAACTTCAGATATGCTTATCAGGACTTAACACCAAATAAATGTTCTTTCTATCTCAGTAAATGTACTTTTTTGTTTTCGTTTACGTTTTCCATATTTTGTCCTGCTTGTTTGTATGTACAGCACTTATACTGGAGGTGAGGCGCTAGGTGGGATTTTGTTTAATTGTTTTCTAATTAGTCACAACAGATATACAGACAGATACTTTAAAATGTATTTTGTAAGCATGCTCATGCTGTTCCCTTCTTGATTACCTTTTCTCCATTTAAATTGCTTCTCTTTCCAGATCCACTGGTGTATTATCTGCCTATTATTTTTAAATAATAATTATAACTCTTACATGTCGCGTCTTGTAAATTTTGTTAGAACATTTTGAACAATGGTAATAATCATAGAGTGATGTTCTATGCTATTTTTAGGTTTAGAAAGAAATTACGGGCCATATTTTACAGTTCTTGTTGATTAGGGATATCTACCAAGTTTTACTGAGTGTCTTTATGTGATCTTTCAAGATGATCATGCAGTTGACATAAGCAGAATATTCATATGAACCCAACTTTGCATTCAGGGACTAAATGCTACTTCATTATGCACTATTATTTTAGAATACTGACAATAAAATATGGGTAATACTAGGTGCACATTGGACATGTGCTTATAAGTGCTTATACGTGTGTATACACCACACACGTATAAATAAATATAAAATCCTGACTCTCAAATTTTGCAGAAGTATGACTACATAAGTGCTCAAACATCAGTTTCCTTCACTTTTGCCTGTAATTCTTCCAACTAATTGTTATTTCCGGCTAACCTCTGTTTGTTTCAAGTTGGCCATAAGATTTAAGTAGCTCCTATATGTATGTTTGGCTAACAAAAAGGAAAATATGATTTCCTAAGAGAAGCAAAATGTATTTGGAGTGCTAGTTATGTTCCATTTCTAAACACATTCAGTTTAGTTCATTTATTTGGCAGATGTAATCTTTCAATATAGCACATCCACTAGAGGCTAAATAGTCACAAAGATCCTTAATTATAGTGTGGAGCATCTTGAGTAAGTATCGCTTAGGGCTGATACTGTCAGTTTTATGCTGAAGCAAGATTGAGATGGAAAGATCATTCACTTGGTATTTGTTAAGTACCTGTTATACACATTCTTTGTAGTGAAGACATGGAGAAGAAAAATCATTTCTCATCCTAATAGAGACATTAGTGAGGTAAATGTTCAATAAATAGTGGGGTTTTTTTATCCAACATGGTAATGTAATAAGATATGGTAACATAATAAAAATGAGATTCTGTAGAATTACAATGCAGTCCCAGGACTTGAGAACCTCAGAATTAAATTCTTCTTTGAGATAATGCATTGGAGAACATTAACCTGCTCATTTCCATTGTCAGGTAGAATAACTACTGAGGAAATATGTCTTATTGGAAGAAAAAGAGGTTGAATTCTCTGTCTTTCCTGAGCCTTCTTGGATGATGTTGCTTTTCTGGTTAAAGCTGCAGCAGAAGTACAAACCCTATTCTAGGAGTGCTCAATATTTTTAATTTGTCTTATATCTTTTATTGATTTATTCATTCAGCCTACACAGCTCAGACTCATAGTGATCCTCCTGTCTCAGCCTCCCCAGCACTGGGGTTACAGGCGTGTGCCACCACACCCGTTTTTGGTGGCCAGCACATCGCACCCAGGGTTCCCGTGCCAGCACAGCATGAGGCACCAGGGATTAAACTCAGTTCCTTGTGCTTGCCACGCAGGTGCTTAGACTGCTGAGCTATCGCCTCAGGCTTGAAACATGTCCCTAGAATGGGCTTTCTGTCCCAAACCATGCTTTATACTGTCTGGGTTGATGGCAACACGTCCTTCACTATCGTGTTCCTAGTTTTGTATGGGAGGAGCAAGCACTCTTTTGATTGACAGTTGCTTGCGGAATATTTTCAAAACAGAATGTATTTATACGTGTGTGAATCACAAAATGTAATGTTGCCAGTTTCTGGCTTTTTAATGAGTAGAGTGTACTTTCAAGATAATTTGGGGAAACATTCTTACTCTAATCAGAATTCATGGCTGAACTACAAAAAGCTTTAGATACATCTATGGCACTGTGTGTGAGCCTGCTCAGCAGCACCCAGGTAAATACCTTGACACAAAAAACAGTTTCTCTTTATCCACGTACAAATGTGCTACTTCAGGCAAGAGAAATATTTCCAAGAGTGGTAAAAGTCATACGTTCTGCAGCCCAGACTTGCTCCAGCTCCTGCTGTGTAAGGAGAAGCATTCAGCCCAGACATTCTGAACGGCAATTCGTGCTCTTTCAAATTGAGTATAAGCCGGGTCTATACTCTACTCTGAACGCTGGGGCCTAGGGACAGTATTCCTAGCAAAGCTTCACGTTGACAGCTGCCCACGAGCTTCATGGACAGTCTGTCCGACTTTCTAGCGAGCTCCTGTGTGCCCAAGGCCATGTTATTGTCACTGATTATATTAAATTATTAATATAAAACAGTTTATGACATAACCACTGAGAAATTCCTGTTACAGCTGCTTTATGTAGCTTAGCTATTTTTAGTCTCTACAACCCTCAAGTAATATTATGCCCATGTTATATAGGTAAAATAAATTCAGAGAAAAAGTAATTATCATATCAATGACAAGGAGTAAGAATAAAAGAGCACTGTTGAGATCTGACTTCAAAACTCATGTTTTTTGTTAGAAAACCTACTGTACTCTGTAACTCATAATTGTATCTCAGCAAGTGTTAAGACTTTTTTTCAACATTACATTTTCTTTCCTTCAATATTGCATTTCTTTCTTCCATTTTTATCTCCACCTCTTTTTTACAGCCCTTTTTGAAAGTGCAGAGTCTTTAGAACCATGATTCTTCCACTCTATTCAGATAGAATAAATTCTGGGGTGTGTGTGTGCATGTACACACACACACGCACGTTGTCTTTCCCATGAGATTATGGGAAGTTTTCAAGAGTAATTTAATTTGGTAAACAATGCCTCTCATCTTGAGCAATAATCCAGGAACTACTTTGTGCAAAAAATATTTATTTATTCATGTTCACAACCATTTTTTAAGCCACTCGTATGTACCTAAAAGGAGTCAACACACCCTGAAGTGTAACCAGGAAGCCTGTGCTCCTTGCCCTGGATCATGGAGACTCAGAGCTAAGTATCTGGTGTGTACTGAATTCAGAGTTGTGATTGCACAGGTGATACAGGTGAAATAATCCTAGTGAGCAGAGGCAACGTTGGTCCTCAGTCAATTGATCAGTGTCCCATGTTAGGGGACATTGCAACATCCCCTCCTCAGACGTTGGCCCAGAGAACTGAGCTCCTAATTAGAAAAACTGGATTCAAGGTTTATTTTTTCCATTGACTTTAGTGTAGATCTGTCAAGTGACCTGTCTATACTTCTGAATATTCACTTGAAAAATAGTATTAATAATCCTTGTTCTGATTATCTGCCAGTGTTATTCAAAGATAAAATGGTGATTTGTTTTAGTACATCTTAAAATTAAGCCCAGGAGGAAGCAGTGAGCAGTGAGACCAGTATCAGCTGTCACACTTACTAATGTTTCCATTTACAATAGTAGCTATGGGGAAGGAAAAATACATCGTGCACAACAGCAGCTATGCTACAATGTGTACTCATCCCTTAAATGATCTGTACATTTCTTTTTTGATATAGTCACTGACTGGAATGGACAGAGGTATCTCGTACCTGCCAAGCAGTCGGGAATGTGTACCTACCTATGAGCGGCAACAATAACATGGCGATGTTCTGCTGTTTTGTGGAGAAGGAAACAAGGCTCAAGTTAAATAGCTTAGATTCCCCTTCAGTCACCAGTCCTTTTCCTCTGTAAAGTTTCCTTAGTTACAGAGAGCCTAATGAAATCAGGTCTCTAGCTGTTTTGTCCACTTTCCACATCCGGTGTGTCACTTACTTCTGGGTGGCAAGTGCATATACAGTGATGATTAGTTTTTATCAATTAGTAAATTAATTAGTGAATGCGTGAATAAATGGAGGAGAGGGGTTTTGTTTGTTTGTTTTGTTTTTTGTATTTAGCACAGGGTCTACAGGTCTCAGTGAGCAGATCAGACTCGTAGTGATTCTCCTGCTTACAGCCTCGCAAGTGCTGGGATTACAGGCACCCCCCCCCCACCATGCTCAGGCTCAATCACCATCTCAGTGTGTCCTGGGGGCAGGGCCGGCAGGGCAGACCCAGGGATCAAACTCCTGGCTCCTGCATCTGCCTAAGTAGGTGCTTTAATCCGCTCAGCTATTTGGCCTTTGGCCTGAGAAGAGTTTTTTTTAGAGTAGAAAAATACTAAAAACAAAAGGCTAGAGTAGTGTTGATAACTTGAGCCCGTTATGATTTTGTGCTTGCAAATTCTCCAGCTGAACAGTGGTAGCCCGCACCCTTGTGACCAAATGCCAGAGTGTGCAGGGTTGTGAAGCTAAAGGACTGTGAACACAGAGAAATGAATCTTTTTTCACCATAATTCTTAAATATATTCCTTCAAATGAGGCCAAATTATTTAGTTATTTATTCATTTTTCTGTATGTAGGGCAGGGTCTACAAGGTCTACAGGGTCTTACTACGCAGACTGGACTCCTGTTTACAGCCTCCCAAGAGCTGGGATTACAGGCGCCCCCACCCCACAGCCAGGCTCAATCATGTCTCAGGGCGCCCTGGGGGCGGGGCTGGCACTGCAGGCCCAGGAATGCAGCCCTGGCCGCTGTCCTGTGCCTAAGGAGGCGCTTTAGTCAGCCAAGCTATCAGGCCGTACCTCAACTTTATTCACAAAATTAAGTTATCCTTGACGGTTTCTCCTGATCTCATGGGAAAGACAAAGAACACACACATGCACACACACGTGCACACACGTGTACACACATGTGCACACACATGCACACCCAGAGAATTGTTTTTTAAATAGGCACAATTTATTGATATAGGATCATGTATTACGCTGTTAAACTAAGCTCAAAATGTCTACACTGGTACCTGCACAGCATGACTGTCTTAGCTTCTTAGTACTATTTTGATGATTGTTGTGACAAAAATTTGCTGAGTCTGCAAATTTCTAAGCTACGGTTAGCCACTCAGTCTGGATTCTTTGATTACTATTTAATGAAAGGAAACTTAATTTTGTACCTCAGATGGCTGCAGGGCCGGCGTCTGTGCTCCGATACCTGTACTTAGTTCAGCTGCAGAACTGTGACATGGCTCTGATTAAACCACCCATCAGTTCATCCAGCACTTTGTTTTCTTAACTCTGTCACTGGGGGAGAGGTGTGGGTTCAGACCTGTGTCGTAATTACTGTGTGGAGCTGCTTCGGAAGAATGAGTGTTAAATTACTAGCTGCATATCCTTAGTCGTATAATTCAACAATTTCTTTTGTCTTGTTTTCCTTGAATAAGGTGGCAAAACCAGAAGCTTTTTTTTTGGCAGAACCGGGGATTGAACTCAGACCCTTGCGCTTGCCAAGGAAGCGCTTATTCCACTGAGCCACCTCCCTGGCCCCACCAGCAGCTTTTTGGAGTAGTTGAAAGGCCTTTCATTGTGCTCTGTGCATGTGGCAAGTTTGTCATTTCTCAGCAAATGTATTACAGGGAGAAGCAGTTTTCACACAGTGAAATACATGGGGACATAGATTGTCCAACTAGTCTGTATGCACAAGGTGCATTTAAGAATTACTTGCTTTTGCAAGGAATAAAAGTGAATGCACGCTTACTGTAAAACTGAGCACTTCTTTCCCCATTGTCTTCAGGTGAACTGAAGTTGAAATGAGTGCAGGCCTCAAGCCCATTCTCTCCCTGCGTTTTCCACCCCAGGCAGCAGCACCCAAAATCAGCTAGCGCAAAGTCCACCCCCACACCTTGCTCGCCAGAGGAAGGGGATGCTCCGGCACCAAGTCAGCAGGAGGCGTTTCTCACCAGTCGTTTCTTTCTTTCATTGCACTGTGGTTTGTCCACAAACACAGCTACACTTTTCCATTACTGATCCCTTCGGCTTTAAAGAGGGACTTCTTCATAGGTGGCTTCATAAAACCTTTTAAGCAGCACAACAAAAAGAGTTACCTACTATCCCTAAATACATTTTTTAGGAGTCAAAGCCTTAGAAACTTGTCCTGTTTTATTAAGTTCAATGTACACACTTATACAAGATAGGCAAAAATTAAGGTACAGTGCAATACATCTTCAAATATGGAAAGTGGCATGCTGACTCAATATTTGAAGGATTTTCTGCTTTAATTCTAGGCATGATTATCCGGCAAACACTGTTACATGGCATAGTATAAATTCATCATTCATCATTGATCACCGGATAATTGAATTAGTTGAAAATGAACGAATATTTTAGCCTGACACTTAGAACTTCTTCTTTGTCCAAATGTGGTGTAGACACTCTGTCTAAAACTGTGGACACTCTATCCAGGCCTTCCATGACAAATAGTTCTGGGAAAATGGGCCTGGTTTCAGTTGCAGGAAATGTCTTAGCTACATCAAACCCCACTGTTGTCCTTTCGAGGAAGGCCACAAGGCGCAGCAAGTAGAGCACCGCTCGATTATGCTGAAACATGCATTTGTGAGATTGTACTTTATCAGGGTTTTGAGCATGTGAGTACATACAAGTCAATATACAATACCAGTAAATAAGTTGTGTAAAATTCATGTATTCTTGGTGGAAGCAGCCCGCAGCCTTATCTGCACACTGTCTCCTCTGCCCCTAACTTACCACGACGATTAAAATCTTTTTGGGTTCCTTCTACAATGACAAAGTAATGTAACTTCAGTAATGTAACGGAAATGTGCTGCCCGTCCAACCCCAAGCCCTGGGAAGCGGCGCTATTTAGGCAACAAAGGTTTGACCCTCATCTTCTGTCCTGTTCTTTGCTAACAGAAACGTGTGCCTTGACCTTCTGAAAAGCTGCTGGTTTTGACTCAGCTTTAATTATTTTTTTTTCCTGCGGTTGTCACTTGTGCCATCTGGTAGCTGCTCCTTCTGGGAAAGGAGGGACCGTGCGCACGAAACTTGCAGCAAAGCACTGCGGCAGCGTTCGCTCGAGGTCACAGCCGCTCCTCGGGGAGCTGGCCCGTGCTTTACTGTACTGCTGCAGACATGACATGAGAGTGCCTCAGAAGCACAGTGTGCTGGGAAATGTATTGCCCGGGGACGGCACGCTGCACCGGCCGGAGTGCAAGCCATTGTTGACCCAGGCTGAGAGTCACTGAGCAGCCTAGGCCACAGTGATAGACCAGCATTTGTCCTAAAGTTCTATTGATAAATATACTTTAGAATATGAAAAAAAGAGATGGAAAGTATCTTTCTGGTGCCTAAATCATAAATGTATTGCTACTGAAAAATAGAAGAAAGTAAATACACCTTATTCTTCCTTCTGCTGCTGAAAGAATGAGAGCCAAAGAGATTTTTTTAATATAAAATAAATACCTTCAACAAGAGATATGTACCTCTCAGTTGCACTTCAATTTATTTTATTTACTTTACCTTCAGTTCTAGAAATACTGTAGAGTTGATGCTGAAAAATTGAATGTTTTATATTATGTGCTTAAATCCTTAGCCAAATATGAGTTCTTTAGAGAAAAATGATTTACACAGAACTTCACTCTAGGAGGAGAAAGAAGATTCAAAGCAGAAGTGAAATAGGTTTCAGGCTTCATTTTCCTTTAAAGCATGATTGGGTTTTGCCTGTAATTAGGGAGCTAAGCGGAAACCACAGAGGGGAATTAGTTCCCCGGCCTCTGCTGGGCAGACTATTATTCTAGAGTACCTTTGTACAGCAGGAGGTGGGAGGAGCTTTTCTTTCACCAAGGGGGAACTGGCAACTCTTTTGTAACTGTTAGAAGCAAGAATGAATGGAAGGGGAACATGTATTTAAAGCAATTCACTTAAAAAGTATCTAAGATGAAGCCTCCAAAGTGCCTAACAGAGTAATATCAATAGAGTAAGGTTGGCTTCAGTTTTTCCCTGCTTTCCCTGTTGCCAGCCATGGTAACGGATATGTATTAGTTCAGTTAAAACAATTCCTCTTTGAGTATGATAGTTTTATAATATAATGTGATAAATGCAGTACCAAATGGATATCCGGGCACCATGGAGGCAAAATGAAAACTGAAAACCTATCTAAACCCAACTGGTGAGTCCTATAAACTCCAAACACATCAAGCTTGAGCAGAGTTTAGATAAATTGAAGAGAGAAAACAGAGAGAAATAGCAGAGCTGTGTTTGTGTCACTGTAAGCTGAGCTAGTGGGGAAGAGGAGGGACAAATGGAGAAGAGTCCAGACTTTAGCAGAAAGGCAGGCAGAGAGCCGAGGCCTCGCATGGTCTCTTCGTATTCATCTTAAGTGCATTCACTCCCTCACCCACACGGAACTTCTTCAGGTGTCCGTACATATATGCAGGGCCCACCAATTTGCATCTATCTGATTACATAGTGTTACAGAGCACAGATCTATAACTGTAGTAATTTCTGATTTCATATGCTAGAGAGTTAGACTGAAAGACAAAACTGGTACACACACACACACACACACACACACACATACACACACACACTGCAAAAACAGACTCGGTAGTGGCAGGTGCCTAAGGAGTGGCACCATCAGCTGGTCTGGGGCTGTAGGGAAGGAGTCATTGCTTTTCATAGTAAAGATTGGAATGGATTCGAGAAAGGCTTCCTCCGA
>NW_004524625.1:10532512-10536473 GCF_000260255.1 Octodon degus | reverse complement strand
TAGAATTGTTTGGATACCAATGACAAGAGATTCAGAGACCAGCAACAGTAATGGTGAGGGAGGTGGTGGCCAACAGCAGTGGCAGGAGAGGAGGTCTCCTACAGCAATGGCGGTGGAGGTGGTGGCCGACAGTAATGGCAGGGGGAGGGAGGCTAGTGTTTACATTCCAGCTCTAATGGAGTGTTGTGAAATTTACAAAATGGCTATGTAATATGCAGATGTTGTCTGTTAGTGAAGGGAAAGGCCTCTACAAATAAATTTGCCTATAACAAAAAGTGGGGCTTTGAAATCTTTTACCGTTGTCCCTGCTCCTTATATTTATCAGGTAGAATAGAAGCAGTAGATATAGGGCAATGTTTAGAAGCCTTTGAATAATGACATACTTCGTCTTAGAATATAAAGTCGTGCCAGGCACAGGGGAGGCAGTGCTGTGGGTTTCAAGTGGGTGGCACAGGCAGGTTTGAAAGTCTCAGTGCCGCCGGAGGAAAGTCCAAAAATCATATTAAAAATCCCCATACTTCAGAGCATAGTGTTGCACTTTGTATTTTGCTGTACTAATTTGATAAATATTAAACTGTGGCATGTGCATCTTCTGGTAATCTCCTTAATCCTTCTGCAGTCTCAGATTCTCAGGTTTTCTCTCAAACTAAAAATATTAAATGGAAATTGAGGGGGATTTCCAGAAATTACAGTACTAATACTTTATGGAGCACTTGCTGTAAATAGGCTTACTGGCATTTATTTGGCCCTTGCCTTAAGGTTAAGTTCTTTATGAAAATTATAGAATATTACAATGGCAATTCTTAATATTTTTTGTTAACAGCTTTTTACACCTAAATTTGATGAGAAACCCTTTATTGTTTATTTGTGTTCTATGTATTACTACTTACCATATTAGAAATTAATACTGGAAAATTTTAAAGTATTGTTATATGAATTATGATTTTTAAAAACCCATTGTATGTAGAACAGTAATTTTTATTTAAAATGATGATATTTTTAAGAACAAAAACAGTAAGAGAGCATCATTTTCCATTTTTCAAATCTCTTTGATGTCTGGTTTAATTTAATATAGCTAAATTCTATATTAAGATATATAGGCGCTGGGGAGATAGCTCAGTAGAATAAGCACTTGCCTGGCAAGTGCAAGGTCCTGAGTTCAATCCCCAGTACCACAAAAAAGAGATATATGTATTGATATAATTCATATTTTATATATATTTAAAATTTATGCTGTTTTTGTTAAATCAAATGAGGAAAATATGTTTTACTGCTACGTCAATGAGAAAATGCATAATGATTTCCTGTCTTTTTCAGATAATTGCAGATAGTCTTTCATATTAAATTAAAGCTTAAATAATGCTAAGGATTTTTATGTATTTAGTAAGGGTCTACAGGGTTTCACTATGTAGATCAGACTCGTAGTGATCCTCCTGTTTTCAGCCTCCCAAGCTCTGGGATTACAGGGGAGTGCCACCACACCCAGTCTCAATCACCATTTCGGCGAGCCCCTGGGGCGGGGCCGGCACCGCACACCAGGGACCAATCCCTGTCCCTGTGCCTTCCTAAGCAGGTGCTTTAATCCACTGAGCTATCTGGCTGGCCTGATAGGTTTTTTAAGTTTGTTTGCAATGTGCAGTTGGAAACTGCTAAAGCCCCGGAGGGTTGAGGTCTCCCATCCCTCAAAGGGCACACACCTGAGAAGGAAGACAAAGCGCAAAGGATCTATCTGCAGGTACTGGGGCTCGGGGCGACTCAGTGCTCTTGCTGAACCATGGGCAAGAACCCGAGCACTCGCGGCTTTCGTAGGTGTCCATCAGGAAGCGGGGTGGGGATCTCAGCCGAGCGCACAGGAGGAGAAGCTTGGCAGGCGCGGAGAGTAGGGAGGAGCAGAGCACTCTTGTGCCAGGCACAGCGGCCTCTCACTAGTGTACAATGGATAACCAGGCCTACCAAAGGCTGGCATCTTTACTGCTGGGAAAGGTGGTTCTTCCGGTGTCTCACAGCCTGAGCTGAGATGTAATCGCATCTCTCAGCCCTGAAACTTCACAGGGTCTTCTGGAGCCTCCAGTTCCACTCCCACAACCAGCGGGTAGCAATTCTCACCCGCTTGGTTACACTGAGACGAGCTGGCATCTTGGCCAATTAAGAGCACATCTGCTTCTGTATAGCCAGCCGTGCGTATTTCAGCAAATGAGGTTGCAGGAAAGGCGAGGTAATGCTGGAGGCAAAGGTCTTCGCTTCTCAGGGAGAGAGGCCTGTGGTCTACTGCAGAAACCGTGCTTCCGGTTTTGTTCAGTGTCGCACTACAACTCACTTACCCTCCTTCCAATTTAAATGAACCTTTCACTCATGAAGGGTGTATCATGTGTTGGTTAATTAGAAAATATTTATTTACTGAGTTATCTTGCAAATGTTGACACATTTTAGCATGCAATAACAAAAAATCATATTTGTCACTGCTATCCTCTGTTCAATAAGGAAAAGTATTCGTGTCGTAGCACGATATCGTGCTTACAGTGCTGAATCTGAGACGGCTATACCATGATGCTTTACTGACAACTAAAATTTTACTATCAACCACAAATATTACCAGTTGTTTTTCTCAAAAGATGAAGTTTACTTCAAGCTTACTTCAATTTTCAAAAAAGTTTTAGTGATGTATCTAATATGGAACGATTATAGCTTACATGTCATTTTCCAAATAAAAATATTATTCATTAAAGTATGATTTAGTGTAGCTTGCAACCCAAATACTTGTTTTCCACACTTATCCAAAAATCTGTATATAATATACAAAATAAGACTTTAATGAATATATTACATTTCATCCACAAAATGTTTGAAATTAATAGACTCAAACTGCAAGTTTCAATTAAATTGAGTCATCCTTATTAAAAAATGATTTTTTCAGTATATGGTAGTAAAGAATTTCATGTTTACTAGTATAATTGGTATTGCCAACATATCTTTCACTAAGACATAAATTTAATCTCTACTGCTTTTCCATAATCACATATAGATTAAAAACAGTTAAAAAGTTGTATCGTATCTTCTTATTATTTGATCTTAAAGAGTCGTTGAGTACTGATAAATTATATTCAACCCAAAAGGTATTATTATTTCTTTTGTACAGGTGAAGATACTGAGAGAATTATTCAAAGCCTAAAGCCAAAAAATAGTAGAGTCAGGGCTTAAAGAAAGCAAGGATGATTAAAGAGCTCAGTTGATTTATCAATTTCCAGAGGACTGACACATAAGTGTTGAGAACAGGTGTCCATTTCCATCCTTTTCAGCCGCGTCAAGATTGGTAGAGGGAGCTGGTGAGAGAGCTCAGCGGTCTAAAGCGCCTGCTTAGGTTTGATCCCTGTCACCACGTGTCACACCAGCCCCACACTCAGGGCAGGCTGAGCTGGCAGAAAAAAAAAAAATGGCAGAGGTGGGGCTCAGGGCAAGGCTGGCTTGGCGTGGAGGTAGAGTTAAGGGATCCAGCCCTTAAATCAGAACCCCAATTGGTTATTCCAGCACTTCATGTTAATGGGAAGTTGTTTGAAAAGGACAAAAGATTATGGCATCAGAAAGTGAGAATTGATAGCACTTCCAAGAAACACGAGGAAGAAAGAATAAATGCACAAGTAGAAAGGAAAAGCTGGGCGTCAGCCTTTCTTAAAAGAAAAGAAAAAATTCCTCATTGTTCAGTGAAGAATAAAAGGGGAATATTTTGTGCCACTGTGAGTGGAGCCCTGAGAGGACGGGGCAAGAAGGTCTCAAGAGAGGAGAGAAAATGAGATGCTGGAGCTGTGGCACAGCAAGGAGCTGAATCAGTCGTACGTAAAGTGGTGGCTCTCGGAAGCTGGGATCTTTGCGACGCCCTGGCCATTGGGGAGCGAGCTGGGGTAGACACTGTGCAAGCGGAAATGAAAGGATGAAAACAAGAGTGACGCAAATGAAGTAACCAACC
>NW_004524625.1:10527886-10532072 GCF_000260255.1 Octodon degus | reverse complement strand
CAGATGTGAAGGCAGAGAAGGACACCGCTGCCAATGACAGTGGCCTGCTCACAGCGTGGATCAGGGCCTGTGGAAGCACAGGGGCAAGGGCCATCACATCTGCCTGAAGCAATTGGAGAAAACACCACAGATAGCAGTTAGGGTGGAATGTTCTGTTTGAAGAGGAATTTAGCCGTGAAAAGAAGTACTACATGGAAGGCCAGCAACTCCGTTCCTTTCAGTTCAGTTCCTGCGAGAATCTATTCAGTCCAATTGTTTGGTTTTCTTTTCCACACGCAGGTACTGCATGATCCTGGCATAGAGAGCAACTGACTGAATGTCAGTGCTTTGCACTGTTGCAATAGGAAAGGGAAGGCAAACAGGTAAGCACGCACAATACAGTGTCCCGCGCGTAGTGAGGATTCGTGAGCCAGTTACAGAAGTGCAGAGCAAGAGGAGGAGGGCAAAGGGAGGATGTACCCTGAGCCTGGCATCTTGCTTTGCGTGCTGGCAAGTGGTGTGCCAGGCTACAGAAGGAATTACGAGTTGGCACACAGAAGTGGGCAATGTACAAATGAGTGACCCTCTGACTCCAACTCTGGCTTGCGAACACGTTTCCTTTCACCCTCACAATGCTGAACCATGTGGCAGATGAGACAGTGTACCGCACACTCTGCCAGCAGCAGGGGACATAATTCACCAGGAGCCCAGCTGCTACACTGAAGCCTGAAATTTGTTGTGAAGTTTCTCCAGGCTCATTCTCCCCAAAGGCTGCTCTGCCAAGCACTGAGCCCGGCAGGTCTACGCAAGCACAGCCACGCTGGGAGGAAGCATGCTCCCCTCCAACACCATCACGATGCCTCCATCAAGCGTCTCCCAGCTCCCCTTCACGACGGTGCTTTTGAACCTGATGGCTCTTCCAGGCTTTCCTTGATACTTCCAAATTTTCTTTCACAGCGATTCCCTTTAATAAAATTATTATATTTATTTTTTAACATCTCAGAAGACCAAAAATAACATAGCTGAATGTATATTATGTAATATTCTAATAATATTCCAACATTTTCAACTTGCTATATTGCTTAAAAATTAGATCCCTGGCTTCCTTGAGAGGGAAAACAATCATACAATAATAGGTCCCCATTCCAGAGTGACACTGGTCCATACCAATACCAGAGTGGCTCTTCCACTCAGATGAGATACACAGTCATCTCTCACTCCTAACTGTTTTATTCCCAAAACAAAGACCAGTCACCATTTAACCACATTGTTATTTCACTGTTTTTCCCTCTTGTGGTCACACTTCATTGTCTTTGTGTCTTGCCTACCTGCCTTCATGGGCAGCTGTGAGGTCCACTTTTGAGCACACACCACCAAGAAAAGAAAGGAGCAAAGTGACCCCAGGAAGGCTGGTATGAAGTGAATCGAGTCTGAATGCCAGAAAAGCAATGAGAACAATCAACAAAGAGTCAAACTAGTGCAGTGACAGTGGAAGTCAAGAGGAGGTGGATAGATGCGACCACTGTGTCCAGGGTGCAATCAATAGGATTTGGTGTTTAATAAAACATGGAGACTAATGGATGGCTCAAAGACAAGGGCAACTAAAAATGAGATTCCTTATGTCATTCTTGTTTTCTATATACAAACTATTCTAAACAGATGTCTGCTTAAATCATGCTTGGAGAACACCAGCAGAGATGTCATTGGAAATGGAAGATCTATTGGGAGTAGAGTAGAGGGGCTCATTTGCCAATAATTTAATTTACACTGAAAAAATGGTCCAAGAGCTAAGAAACTCTGTCAAGAGCTTTTGAGTACACACTTGCTTCTAAAAGCATTTCAGTTGAATACTATTGTAAGATAAGTCTGATGTTACTCCGAAGTCTAGTAGTTAGGATGTTGCTGGCAGTATCCATAATTGTATCATAAGAAATCCTAACTGACATGCAATGTCTGAGCCGATATGTCTCTCCTCCTTTCTTTCTATTTTTATTCATACACATTCGCCTTATATAATGATCACATTCATCGAGGAGGGCGGGCGGATTTACATAATACATCTGAATGTTTTTTTCTTCCCCTTCCTGTCCTCTCTCTTCCTTCCTAATTCTATCCACCCAGCCTGTTCTAAATTCAGCCTCCACAATGCTCTTGAATTAATGACAGTAAAACATCACTTTTGTGGTGTTGCTTCTTATTCAGTATTTTCTCCCAATACTCCTAGGCCTTATTCTCAGAAAATGGACACCAATACCCTCAAGGAGTTGATGTAGGAAACAAGATGATGGCTGTGCCTGGAACTTACTCCTTGTATTCCTAGCGGGGTGGGGGCAATGCTCTTCTGGACAGTGTTGCGATTTTCCTCAAGGAGGCAGCTATAAGACCTAGTGCAGTGTGTGAAAAGCACTCAGTTAGAGTCACCAATTTGTTATTCCTTCTGAAGATGGCAGTTATTTCTCTTCCTTCCAACTAACACCAATAGATCTCTCCAACTAAAAAGTAAACAAAGCAACCTCAGTTTACTTCTGCCAAGCTGGCTTCCCCATTTTCAGCAGTCTTGTCCATCTCACAGTTGGTATCCTGGCCCAGTGAGGCAACCTTTGAGTCTTCTCTTTCCTTCCCTTTTCAAATTCTGGCCCTCAGGAAATCTTTTCCGTTCTAGCTCCAAAGCATGCCACAGACCCTACTATGCCCACTGAAACCAACCTAGACCAGCATCAGCATGTTCAGACCCAGCTGCTAAATCTCTTCCCCCTCCAAGGTGTTTGGTGATGCCAGGCATGAAAGCTAGACACACATGTGCACATTGCCTTTCAGGTGACACCTGTCATTCAGGTCATCATCTAGGTAAGTTCCGTGCAGATTGGACAAAGTCTCTGTTTGCAAGCTTTGCTGTCTCTGATAACATTTTTTACATAGCAACAAGTATGATTTTAAGCCAAATTAGATTGTGCCACACCTATATTTAAATCATTCATGATACAAACACCTTTCAGTGTCCTTCTGAGGCTAAGTGTTGGGCCCCTGACACCCTTCCCCGCTTCCTCTCTCCCATCTCACGACTCCTCAGATTCTCTGGTTTGGTTTAGCTCTTTAACAAGCCATGCCTCTTCTCTTTTTTAAAAATTTATTTTATTGAGAAATAAATAGCAATGAAACAATTTCAAAACCGATTAATAGGACAGTTTCAATAATAAATACATTGCAGATAGTTGTCTTTGTAGTGGTTATTTATAGTTCAAGATGCAGACATGGTATCCTGTTTACAAACACTATTAGTATAAATCTTTCTTCTCATTGGATTAAGAGAAACTAGCTGTATATCTGTCCTAACTATTTTGAATATCCAGATACAAAATGGTCCTTCCTTTGTATCCCCTTTTTTTGTTTAGTTTTGTGAGAGATGGGTATACCATTACCATTTAAATATGGTAGGTGCGTGAATTCATCAGAATAATCCAATATAGTCCAGTAGTCCATAATAGTAGTGGGTTATCCGCAGGACTGGCAATGTCAGAAGTTGTTGACCTGAGCCCTTTACAGCCCAGCATAACAACATGGCTTCACCCCCTCATACCTCATTTTTTTTTATATTTCTGCTGGATGGTTAAGACCAAGATAAAGCAAGCTCTATATAACAAGAAATGTAACTTTTGTATCTAATAAGGTCAGTCAAGTCCCTCAGGATTTATCCTGAAACCCTGTACCACAGTTTGCAGATCCTTTGTCAGTGTCAGCCATGTGGATGAGTCATGGCCATTGCTTGATCAATTTTCTCTCTGTGAAAGCCTGAGAGAATGTTTTCTCTCTATGTGACTCTCCTTAGGCACAATTTACATCTTCAATCACTTTCTTCTATGGCCCCATAATCTCCTTGATCAGAAAATTTGGGATATCACTGAGTTATAGGATGTTACAGTACATCCTTTTCTCCTTAGGGCTCAACACTTGTCCCATTGTTTGGAACTCTGCTGGGAGCCACACAGCCTCCTTTCCTATCCTTCTTCTCAACTCTGCAATGCCCTCCCCTTCTACCCTAGATTTCTTGTTGCTCTCATTGAAAAATGGGGCCACTTTAACTTTCCTTACTATCTTTTCAATCCCCATCTAGCTTTAGTGTCAGCCCAAAAGTGCCATGACTTGATCATCACTTTAATGCCAGAAAACCCAGTGAGCACCATGTGCCTCTGTCCTGTTCCCAGCCTGC
>NW_004524625.1:10518518-10527337 GCF_000260255.1 Octodon degus | reverse complement strand
AAGAGCAAGATAAAAGATAATGGGAAGTATGGAGACAGATCTCTTGCAAGAGGAAAAGGGACCAAGAGGAGGAGGTGGAGCAGAAGAAGGATAGGAAAGAGGAAGAAAAAAATGAAAATGTGTTACATACATTTGCTCGCTCCCCATGAGGAAGGTAATCATTGTGGACTGCAAATATGTGTCAACTAAATTTTTTTAATAATCACTAAGCACTGTGAGAAAGAATCCCATAATGTGCTGACCGTGTCCCATCATAATGCTGTTTAGCAGACCCCAACTGGTTCTCTACGAGTCTCACCTTTACCTCATAGCTGTTGCCCCCAACAATCATTCTAGATCTTTCCTTCTGGGTCAAGAACTCCTTTGGTTTCCCACTCTATCACAATGACACTATAACTATTCCTGCCTTCAAATAACACTACATAACTTTTCCCACACAAGCCCATATCTCTCCCTTGCCTTGGCTGAGCTATGCTATCTTCAAAGCAGACTTTCATATGTTTTTGTGTTCAACAAGTCTCGCAATTGTGATGTGTGTGTGTGTGTGTGTGTGTGTGTGTGTGTGTGTGTAGCATCATAAATGTTTAAAAAAAATTTAAAGATGGTGGTATTCAAAATGACAAAAGAAAAAGGTTTATAATCCTGAAACCCAGGGAGAATCAAATAAAAATGAACGGACTTCTAAACTTTTGTCACACGTAGCTGTGACGGTGTGATAGTTATGTTGATCACACTGTCAACTTGCTGGTCTTGAGAACTGCCGAGGATGAGCAAAGCGTACTTCCAGTGGTATCTGGGTGGCTCTGGAAACACAGCTTCAGACCTGGTTTTGGGCCCTGGCCCCTTCCTCTCCTGCATGGGTCCCCTGCTCCACTTCCTGGTGCCAGGAAGTGCACAGCTTTGCCCCACTGGGCCAGTTGGATGTGCTGTCTCTTCTACCTTACAACCAAGTAATTCTTGGCTGAAGCCAGTGAGACCATGAAGCTGTGTCTCAGGTATGGTTTCTTGCCGCAAAAGCTGACCAGCACAGTGCCTGTTACCAAGTTGGCTCTAAGTTTATCTCTTATATTTTATTCCCCTTTCTTTACCTAAAGTTATTGTGTAGACATTGTTTTATGCCATGTAGGAACTTACATAATGAGCCATGGAGATAGCTCAGCAGTGTATGTATCTGTCTGGCAAGCGTAAAGACCCAGGTTCAACCCCTCATATGACATGTTGGGCCGGCCACCAAAATGGGGCGTAGTAGCACACACCTATAATCCCAACGCTAGGGAAGCTGAGACAGGAGGATCACTATGAGTCTGAACTGTATAGCAAGACCCTGCATCAAATTAATTAATTAATTGATTAATTTTTAGAAAGAAATACATAACACTATTGTACTATTATGTACTTACATAATACCATTGTACTATTTGTGTAGCTATGCCACATGAAATCAACCTGGACCTATGGACACATTCAAGGACTAGGAATTCTGACCCCGCTGTCAGTCTCCCTTCTGAAGCTGGCCTCCGTGTGCTCATCACCTTTCTTGTGTCCTCGCCCTTGCTGCCAGGGCTTCTTTGCCTTAGTCCACAAACACACCTGAGTCCTCTCTATCATCCTTGCAAATCAATTCCCTATTTGTCACCTTCTCATCGCATACCTCCACTGTGGTCAAAGCTCTTTCACCCAAGAAAGCAGTAATAATGATGATGATCCGCTTCCTTTTTTCTACTTTTATGTATTCATTTCTTACCTTCAGTAGTACATCTTGGTAGAACGTAATGGTTGCATTCACTGTAGGGGATTAGTAAATGTACATTACACATTTCAATCCCCTTCCTCCGCCGCCACCCACCTTTCATTTTCCCAGTATCAGATTCATTTGTTTATCTTATATTTGACTTCATAGGAGTCTTTGGCCTCCAGTAATTTGGCATAGTCTCTGTCTCTGCCTAGTTTTTGAGTAGCTTCCTCTCTATATTGTTCCATCTTATTAAAATATTTCTTTTTAAACAGTTTCCTATCCCCAATCTAAGTCTCTATGTGGTCCACCTATTTAGAAGCTGCCACTAAAGTCCAGTGCAGTAGAGCATACTATAGAACACCTAAAAACAGTCCCTGTAAGTAGTAGTTAAGTAAAAAACAGTCATTATTTATTCCACGTGTTGTTAGAGAGCATTGTTACCAAGTCTGAGGGGTGTGGTGAAGTGCCACCTGGTGGTCCGCCTGTAGCACCTGCTGAAGCCACATGGGGCTGGGTGTGGGAGGCCTACCTGTGGATCGCTGCAGGCAGCATCAAGAGGAGAGCTGGGCAGGAAAGAGTTTGGGTTCTGCTGGCCCTCCTGGAGGAGCTGGTCATGCTGGCTTTCCGGATTTGTGCTTGGTAGTTCTCATTGTTGGCAGCACTCAGGATCTTGCTCTCCCTGAGGATGGCTTTCATACTTTTGGGAGAAATCTGGTTCTTACCTTGAGCACCACTTTCTGATCCCTCAGCCTGCTGGCACAGGCCCTTCACCCCACTGGCGCAGACTTTCTAGCTTCCAGCACTGGCCTTTGGGTCTTCTTAAACCCAGAAACAGTCTTGCATGAGGCATTGTCATGGGGCTCTAGGCCTCCAGCTGGACTCAGGAGGGCACTGCCATGGGCCTTGGTCTTCAGCGGGACTCAGGCAGGATGCTGCTGTGGGATCCAGGCCCTCCGCTGGAGTCTGGGTCCCTAGTGTGTGAACAGGTTTCCTGCACTCTTTTGTACTTGACTCTGGTTGACTACTATAAAATAATTCTCTAAATTATGTGTTCTGCATTAAATTGCTTCCTTTGTAAACCCTGACTACAGCAGAAATGTTTTTTAATTCCAAGCAATATAGTTAGAAATATCCATATTGCTGTTGCCTTTCCATGCTAGTAGTAGGCTTGAAGCTGTCCATCTTTTGATGAGACAGTACAAAATATAGGTGGCCATAAGAAGGAATTTAAATGATATCAACAGGTACTACTTATGAAAAAGTTCTACTTTTATTTTCTGATTTACCATCTACTGCCCTAGATTTACTGTCTAGGCAACAGTAGAAGACAACTTCTAGAACAATTTGGGCAATTATTTCTTTACCAATGCCCATCACTTCAAAGACTTATTTCTACCCAGTAATATTTTCTCTCTGACACACTACTTTAACACTTTCTTATTTTAATTTGTTATTATCTGTTTAAACATTTCTTGATATCTTCCACCTAGTTCTATTTTTCAATATCCTAGTACATTTTTGACCAGTGATGAAGTTGTGGACTAGGAATTTTCAACCTGGGACCATATTAAATATTTTGTCAGTTAAGAACTATTTTTCTCAGCAGACTAAAGTGCCTGCTTACACAGGCTCAGGGACCTGGGCTCAATCCCCAACATGCTATGCCAGCCCCACCCACAGGGCGCACTGAGATGGTGATTGAGACTGGGCATAGTGGCACATGCCTGTAATCCCAGCTCTTGGGAGGCTGAATACAGGCAGATTACTGAGCCTGATCTATGTAGTGAGACCCTGTAGGCCATACAGACCCTGTACTACAATACAAAAGAAGAAGAAAAAGGAGAAGGAGAAGAGAAAGAAAGAAAGAAGAAAAAAAAGAAAGTGAAATAATAAAAAAAAGAAAATACAGTCAGAAAAATCTGTCTTGGGAACTGTAAACCATTATTTACTTGTTTTATGTCCTTCAATAAATCACCTCACCTTATTCCTTTCATCCTCAGTGATTAAATGGGGAATTATAAGGCTAGAATAAAAATATTACTTTCCTTGACAACATTTTTAGTGCTTTATTAGGGACTTTCTTATTGAAGTAATATTTTCTTCAGCTTCAGTGGCAATTATAATGTAATTACACTTATGTAAATTATTTCTCTCATATTTATGTAATTAACATTGTCCAGTGGTGTTAAATAGCATCCCAATCTTAATGACTCTAAAATATTCAATGCACCATACTATTTGTGACTATTTCTCCACTGTATTGATTTTTTTCAGTTCTGGATTTCTATTTAATTTTCTGAACCTTAGACTAATAATGCTGAAGAACCCTTTGAACAGAAATCTTTGTGTACACCTTTGGAAAATAAATTCCAAAAATTGTTTTACTAGAAAGAGTGTTTTAAACATAAATTTAAATTCTAAAAATGAAAGAAAATTTTGCCAGAAGGACTCTGAACGCATGTGATTCTGACTCTTTTTCATAACCCCATCTGAGGCATAAACGTCTAACAAAAGAGGAACTTTCCTGGGGCCCATGTATGTGTAATAGTTCCAGCCATCAACTGTGGTAAAGTGTCTTTCCTTCTGGCTGATTCTTTTTCTGAGAAAAGGTGCTATACGGTACGTGAACGCAGGAAGTGCCGCTCGGCTGCATGTGGCCATGTGCCCCTGGGGGGCACCAGCGACTGCAGGGCTGGGTAAGCAGGGAGAAGGCGAGGAGTGCCAGGCACACCCTCCACTTCGGAGCCCGCCTGACCTCAGGGCCACAGCAGCCCTCCCAGGCTGCGCGCAGGCCCTGCCCTCGCAGCCAGGCACCTCATGGCTTCCACTTACTGGATCAGGGGCCAACATCCGGTTAATTAGCCCCAATTTTTGGGATCTAAGCATGTCACTGAGTGTCTGCCTGTTCACATGGAGAGACCTGCTCAGAGGAGACAGGCGCTGAGATCCGCCTTTACAGCTGGTGGGCTGGCAGCTGACTGAAGGGACCAAAGGGATTCAGCAGGCAGCAATTTCACTCTCCTCTTTTTCATTGAACACTGCTGGCTGGTAACAAGAACTGGAGGAGAACAATGAGGGGAGACAGGAAAGCGCTTCAAAGCACCCTCCTCACTGAATTCAGATGAACCTATTCTAAAGGACCATGGTGTGGTGTGTGCCCAGACCCAGCTGGTAGACTGATTTTCACGGAACTGCAAAAGCTTTCAGGACTTCTTGGGTCCAATATGCAAGGCAAATTTCATTCTGTTTATACCTACCTCTTTCCATTGTAGCATCTGTGATTCATTCGTTCTTTTCCTTTGAGTGGCTCTGCGGTCAGAGAGCCGCCACAATCTCCATATTATTGTCAGTTCTAAGAACAATGCATAAATGATCTTGGTTGTTACTATAGCCATTACTTGAGATATTTATTGATCCATCAAACAAGTTTTGAAAAGGCAATAATGGTCTATTTCCTCTATGAAAGCTTCCTTCCTTCCAATCACTTCTTTTTCTCTGTTGCAAAAACAGCTGTTCTGTAGCTAGCCAGAGTGCAAGAAGAATCCTTCAGAGGCCTCCAGTTTAACCTCTCAGCTGATGCTTGATCTTCTTCTGCCCCATGAGGGGCCAGCTACTCCTAGAGTGGAGGGTAGTGCACCCCTTCCCAAGCCCCGCATCCCCAGGGGACAGCTCTGTTGGATCATTCCATCCTTCAGCGGAGCCACTATGTGAATATTCAAGTTTTCAGTTTGCTGTTTGTATAGTCAAACAAAACAAATTGCTTCTCCTTCCATGTAACATTCTCCGGCGCATTGTGGACTTCTATTGTGTGCTTTCTGGGTCTACCCTCCAGGGTGCAAACATTCTCAATAGGTTTGCTTCTCTGCTCAGTCGTTCATCAAATATTTACTGACAATAGTATGTGACAGACAAGGCACTAAAATAAACAAGGATAATGCCTTATAGTCTGGTTTTCTCCAAGCTCAGCCTGAAGAGAAATAGATAAGTACAAAACAACATTGCATAACTTAGGTAAGCGCAGAGGTCTACAGTAACACAGAGAGTGCCCTACTCACAGAGCTGGAGTTATTTAACACTACTTGGAGCAAACTGAATCTGACAGTATATTGGAAGGAGGATTCTACATGATCAAGCTCTGCCCCTAGGATGCAGAGACAGTTCGCCAAATGCAACTTAACAAATGTGATATACCACATTAGCTAATGACAAAGAGATGCACTCATTTCAACTGACATACTTTATTATTTTTTTTTATTTATGTGGGGGGGGGCAGCTCAGCCCACCAGGGGGCGGGGCTGGCTGGCATGTGGTGCTGGGGGATTGAACCGCAGTCCCTGTGCTTTGCTAAGCTTGTTCTAAGTAGGTGCTTTAGACCACTGAGCCATCTCACCAGCCCTCAACTGACATACTTTAAAAGAAACAATGAGAGCAAGTCTGTTTTCAGTAACTACAAAAATGACTAGTAACAAATTTAAACATAGACATTAAAGTTCTGTACACTCTAAACTGTATATCTCTTCTTATGAAAATTAAACCTAAGCTGAGTATTGTGGTGCATGCCTGTAATGCCAGCACTCAGGAGGCTGAGGCAGGAGGATCATTGTGAGTCTGAGACCAGACTGGACTACAAAGTGATCTTCAGGTCAGCCTCAACTACACAGTGAGACCTTATCTCAAAAGACCAAAATTAATTAATTAATTAATTAAACAGGACACAACTAACTGGAAAGATTCTGAGGTCATGGATTGGAAGATATAACATTGTAAAAGTGTCTATGCTTCCTAAAAAGATCTGATTCTATAAAATCCTTATTAAAATTCCGATGACATTTCTCATATACAAAACATATTCCTAGAACTTGTATGGAATGACACAGAATTCTAACACCGAGGGTAGTCACATGCAGAAGAACAAAGCTAGAGGCCTCGTGCTACCAGATTTCAAACTACGCTATAAACTAATTAAAATAGCATGGTAAGAAATGATATTGAAAATAGCACAATACTAGCATAAAAATAGACATCAACCAAAGAAAAAAACAAAAAATAGCCCAGAAAACAATCTTTACAATGAGTTGATTTTGTACTATACATGGATATAAAATAGTCTCTTCACTAAACAAGCTCAGGAAACCTGGATTTCCATATGAAAAAGAACCAGACTGAACCCACATGTCTCATCACATCCAAAATTCATTCAAAATGTATTAAAAATTTAAACTTCAGACCTAAAAACATAAACCTATTAGTAAAAAATAGAGGAAAAGCTACATTTGTCTAGGAAGTTATTTTCTATTTGACCTCAAAAGTATACACAGTAAAACCGAAGGTGAATTCATGGCATTGCCTTCAGATTACAACCCTCTGCACAGCAAGGACACAAAGTGAAGAGACAGCCCATAAGGCTGGAGGAAATATTTGCAAGTCAGGTATCTGATGAGGGCTTAATATCCAAACTATATCAATATGCACAACTAAAACCTGCAATGAGATATTACCTCATTTTTATTGAAATGAGAATTCACAGAAAGACAAAAGAAGATCATAGAGGATTTCAGAAAATGGAAAGATATTCCATGCTCCTGGATAGGAAGAACCAACAGTGTGAAGATGGCCATACTCCCAAAATTGCTGTACAGATTTAATGCAATCCTTATCAGACTACCACCAACATACCTCACAGAGATAGAGAAATCATTCCTAAAATTTATCTGGAACTGGAAAAGACCTAGAATAACAAAGGCAATACTGGGCAATAAAGACAAGGCAGGAGGCATTACCATTCCTGACTTGAAATTATACTACAAGGCTACTGTGATAAAATCAGCATGGTACTGGCAACAAAATAGACCTGAGCATCAGTGGAATAGATTGGAAGATGCTGAAGCCCCTATGAACACACTCAGCCACCTTATCTTTGACAAAGGGGCCAAACATACTCACTGAAAGAAAGATAGCCTCTTTAACAAATGGTGCTGGAAAAACTGGCCCTCTACATGCCGAAAACTCAAACTTGACGCAGGTCTATCACCATGCACTAAACTAAAGTCAAAATGGATTAAAAATCTAAACATTACAGCAGAGACACTAAAGCTCCTGGAAGAGAAAGTAGGAGGAACTCTTGAAGACGTAGGGGTAGGCAAAGAGTTCATGGACAGAAATCAAATTTCACGGGAAACAGGTGAAAGAATTAACAACTGGGACCTGCTCTTACTGAGAAGCTTTTTCAAATCAAAAGAAATTACCAACATAGTGAAAAGACGACCCACAAATTTGGAAAAACTCATGACAAATAAGTAGTCAGACAAAGGTCTGCTCTCTAGAATTTATAAAAAACTAAAAAACGTTAGGGTGTCAAAATGTAAAGACCCAGTCCAGAAATGGGCATTTGAGATGAACACACACTTCTCAGAGGATGAAATTAAAGAGGTGCATAAATATATGAAAAAATGCTCCACATCACTAGCCATCCACAAAATGCAAATTAAAACAACATTGAGATATCATCTCACCCCAGAAAGAATGGCTATCATAAAGAAATCACACAATAACAAATTTTGGAGGGGCTGTGGGAAAAAGGAACCCTTCTCCACTGCTGGTGGGGATGTAGACTGGTGCAAGCATTATGGAAATCAGTGTGAAGACTCCTTAGAAAAGTTGGACTGGAAATCCCATTTAAACCATCTATTCCTCTTCTGGGAATTTTTCCAGAGGATCTGAAATCATCATATCATGGGGATATATGTGTGCCTATGTTTATAGCAGCACAATTTGTAATAGCCAAATCTTGGAAACAACCAAGATGCCCGTCACCTGAGGAATGGCTGAAAAAGATGTGGTATTTTTACACAATGGAGTATTACTCAGCCATAAAGAATGATGAACTTGAAGCCTTTATATTGAAGAGGATGCCACTTGAAGATATATTCATAAGTGAAATAAACCAGATACACATGTGTAAATATCATATATTTTCCCTAGTATAAGAACCCAAGGGGCTGGGGAGATGGCTCAGTGGAATAAGTGCTTCCCTGGCAAGTGCAAGGACCTGAGCTCAATCCCCAGTTCTGAAAAAAAAAAAAAA
>NW_004524625.1:10504712-10517073 GCF_000260255.1 Octodon degus | reverse complement strand
TATGCAATGTGTTAATTATTGAAACTGTCCTACCAATTTGGTTTGAAACTGTCTCATTGCTATTTGTTTCTCAATAAAATTATGGGAAAAAAAGAAAAAAAAGAAGTCCTGATTAGAATGAAAAGAACAAAGAAACAGAATATTATTGGTGGTAATGTAAACTATAGCAGCTGTAATAAAAAACATTACAGAGGTTGTTTAAAAAAAACTAAAATTCAATTACTGTATTATCCAGAAATGTCTTTCTTATTAAAGACTTGACATCAACTTATGGATGGAGCGTCTGCATTCACATGCTTTCTAACACCACTCACAATGATGGAATTGTAGACTCAAACTAAGTGTCCATTAAAGAATAGGTGGAAGAAGAAAATTTGGTTATTTACATGATTGAATGCCATTCGGTTTTTTAAAAAGAGGAATATTATTTGCAATCATGTATGTGGATTTAGAGAATGTTATGCTAAGCATTGTAAGAAAAATACTATGTCATTCTAGATTGTATGTGAAGTCTAAATTGATCTCATAGTATCACATAAAAGAATGGAGATTACCAGAGGCCAGAAGTCAGAGGAAATGGAGAGGTAACAGTGAAAATGGCTGATTCTCAGGGAGGTCTGCCTGACTTAGTGTTTTAGGACCAATTGCATAGTCTGGTAAATGGAGTTAATGACTGATTTCTGTACACATCATTGCGGAACATAAATTTCTAATGCTTCCATCACAAGAAAATGTTAAATATTTGAAGGGATAGATATGCTAATTAGCTTTATTTAGTGTTTCCAATTTGTATTCAAAAATCATGCTGTCATTTTACATGAGATGTAATAAAAATTAAAAAATACTACCTAGAACTAATGCTACCTGAACTGTATCTTAAATTACATGAAGAACTAGTCAAGTGAGAGATGAGAGGTTTCTGATGGATAAAACAGCATCAGAAAAGGCCCAGAGATAAATTCTGGTGTTGTTTGTGCAGAAGAAAGCCAGCTTTTTCTCTCAGTGTTCACAGAGGCTAATGTATGAAATTGAAATAAGACAAGTTTAAGTGCTAGATCATTAACACCTTGCTAAAATCACAAAATTCTGCATATTGAGAATATATAGATAACATCTGAAGGAAGCCTTTAAATATTTTCTAATCACTTCTTATTTTCTTCTCTACCTCCATTTTCTAAGAGATTATAATCCCTAAGAAAGACCAATGGACTCCTGCTAGACTCAAGTTATGTTGCTGATCCTCATTTTCCAAACCCCCTCCTTCCCCAAACCTCTAGATCTTAGAGAAATCGTCTCTTCAATCACTTATTTACTGTCTTCAGGACTGCATAGCTGACATTATAATTACAGTTACACACTATGCAAAATGTGCTCATCACCAGGTGGAAGGCGATCGCAGCCTTTGTGCTATGCTTGGGATTCCACAAAGGCAGAAACCTACCTACTCTTAATGTCTGTGGCCTTAGGTCAGGGTCAGTCACATCGGCAGCCAGTACTGAGGTCGTGACCCAGTGTCAGCAGGGAACTTACAGCTCCCAAAATAGACTCCTGCAGGCCCTGTACTCACATTTGCCAAGAGTAAGACTCATCCCATCCAATTTTCTTTCTTGCTTTCTTTTCTAGGTTTTTTTATTTTCATTTTTTATTTATTATTTTGTATGTGTGTGTGCGTGTGTGTACATGTGTGTGTGCGCGTGTGTGTGTGTGGAGGGTCTCACTACGCAGCTCAGACTCACAGTGATCCTCCTGTTTTCAGCCCCCCCAGCACTGGGATGACAGGCATGATCCACCACACCCGGTCTTGGTGGCTGGCTCAGTGTGCCTGGGGTGGGGCCGGCACAGCATGGGGATCCAACCCTCGTCCCTGCACTTGCCTAATCAGGCACTTAGTCTGCTGAACTATCTCACTGGCACCCTTTCCTGCTTTCCTTGTTCTAACTTTGCCTGTTTGTTGGCTTTGATGTAATCTTTCTCCCCTCAGGATTTTAGTATGAATTCATCCCCCTCTGTTACCACACACCCCCTTCTCTGGCACTAGATCACTATGTTTGGTTTTCTTAGCCACTTCTGCACCCTCCATTTCCCTTTCTCTTCATAATAGAAATACTCACTTCTGTGGCTCCAGGGCTTATTCTAGCTCCAGGCATTGAGTGGGTATATATGTAATAAGCAATGAAAAAGCAAATGATTACATGACTGTTAATAAGTACTATCTCTGTTCAATGAGCTTAATAATCTGCCAAAGACAAACCAGAGTTTAAGAGTTAAAATTATGAGATTATAGTTGGTGTGTCTCCGTTATTAATTTTAACTTTTCAACATAAATATATAATTGTGGAAGTAATTCATTAGAGTTCAGTTTTATTAATTCACTTACTAAAAACTGCTACATTACCCTGATATTTACAGTACATAACTCTCAAGTTATAGTTGACTTTATCTTTTTTTATGAATTTTATTGAGAAATAGCAATGAGACAGTTTCAAAACAGATTAGTAGGACAGTTGCAATGATTAATACATTGCATATAATTGACTTGATCTTGACCTTGAAGTTTTTCTGACTTCTAAACCTAATTAACTTCTCAAGATTAAATATTTCATTCTTAGTCTTCTCTTTTTACTCCAGAGTGGAACTTGATCAAGTAATCATAAATTGAGTAAGTGAAATTGGTTGTAAGAATATATAGGAAAATGAAATATTCAATGACAGGAGACCATTTAAATAATTGCCTAGGATCTAGTGAAACATCATTTAGCAATCTAGAGTTGATAGTTTAATTATTATCTTGCTGTAGAGAAAGGGCTTGAAATATAGTGTAAACAAAAATAATATCATGGCTGGAGAGATGGCTTAGTGGTCTAAAGCGCCTACTTAGAACAAGCTTAGCAAAGCACAGGGACCGCGGTTCAATCCCCCAGCACCACATGCCAGCCAGCCCCGCCCCCTGGTGGGCTGAGCTGGCCACACACACACACCCCACACACACACAAATACACACACACACACACACACACAAATAAATAAAATTAAAAAATAATAATAATAATATCAGAACACAATTATGGAAACATGAAGAAGTTGGAGATTAAAGAGAATATACAAATAAGAAATAAATAAGTTGATATGTGAATTTGAAGAGGATTTAGTTATGCCTTAAATGCAGATTTTGGAAGGATAAGTATATACTGAATGTCAATCGCTATGACATGTACTGGTATGAAAGGTTTGATAGAATATAAACTCAGATTTACAGAGCTAATTGTTGTATGCTTTGTTCACTGGATTGCAAATGAAAGCCTTGTGTATTGCTAGAAAGATATTGCATGTGTTATGATTCCAGAAGAGGGGTCTGGCCTCTTGAAGCCAGTGTATGCTACAGTGCATAGGAACACGTTGATTTGAAAGAGAAGTCATATTAAGAAACACAAAACTAGAAATAACAACATGGAAACACCCAAACTGCAGCACTCTACCAAGCCAAATGTCTCGCCTAACTAGTTTCTTTCCTTTATGATTGCACTATTCTTACAACCGACGCTGCAATTTTCCATGTCACACAATCTGTGAGCCTTTATTTTCTAATTCATAGTGATCACGTTAATTGCTGGATAAAGGAGCATTTTTTAAAGTGATCCCTTGCGTCCTTGCAGTGCAGGGACAAAGGGCTGTCCTTGCTGACCTTCCTTCGTCTGCTGACCGTGCACGTTATGAGCACATACAAGACAGCTATCACCCGGTTTCCATTTGGGTGGCAACATGATAACAGAGTGCAAGAGGCACTAGGTTTTAGGTGACAACCACGTCATTTAATATCTGCTTATTATTTCTACAGGGGAATTCTGGCCTGGGATTCAGTATTGCTGGAGGGACAGATAATCCTCACATTGGAGATGATCCTGGCATATTTATTACAAAGATTATACCGGGAGGCGCGGCGGCAGAGGATGGCAGGCTCAGGTAAAGATCTGAAATGTTAGAATTATTTGCCAGTTGATCAGCTGCGTCTGTGAAATACATTTGTACCCTTGAAGAAAAAGTTATGCAAAAATCTGAACTTGAAGGAAAAGATTGTCAAAGCAAGCATTCTGCAACGACTTTACAGATTTCTTGCTACTTACTGAATTTTAGCTAGAATTTAATTGGTGTCTGTTGAGAACTACCAAGTGTGACCTTGGAACAAATACTTAGAGGGAGAGATACAGGCATACCTTTTGTTCTCATGGGGCCTTTAATCTTATTGGAAAGAATAATAATATGAATTAATGAGCAAATATACAATACGCAAACAGTGCACTCGAAGCAGCATCAGAAGATAATGCAGTGTTATAGACAATGTATTATTGATGGGCTTAGCAACCATTTGCAAGGCTTTCTCCAGATGGTGAGGAGAGGGAGGGAAGGAGAGAGAGAGAGAGAGAGAAAGAAATAGAAGAGAAGGAGACTAGTTCATAGGAAGGTTCCAGGCTGAGTATTAAAAGCTAGCTCTTGCTCAAGAATCCCATAAATCTGAGCTGAAATGCAGAGAAAGTTATCTGAGAGAAAGAAAGAGCTCGTCTTGACTTAGAAAAAGACTACATGAGGAGTTTAAGTGGGTGGAGTAGAACTAGATACTGCCGGGTAATAGAGTAGATTCTGCTTGGGCTGTGCTCCTCTCTCTAAAAACCTGAATATTATTTGGGGAAACAAGAGTCATCCAGATGGGCCAGTTGGTAAATAATAGAAAATAGTATTAGTGATCTAAAACTCTGTCTAAAAGTCTCAAAAACTTGAAGTTAAAAAATGTATTAGAGGAGAGCATGATGGCACACACCTGTCTACCCAACATTCGGGAGGGAAGGCAGGAAGATCGTTGGGAGTTTGGGACCAGCCTGGGCTACAAAGTGAGCTCAAGGCCAGCCTGCGGGGCATAGTGAGACCCTGTCTCAAAGAGACAAAAAAATATATTAGAGACTCACCTGGGGATAATGACATGCCTAGTGCCATTTTTTAGACTGCATTCTTATTTCCTTATTTTTCTTTATTTTTTAAAGAATAAAAAATAGTTAAAAGAACATTAGAAACCATACAGAATTTGACAAAACAAAATGATAGGAATTCAACACTTGTTTTATATTGCATTCTGTTGTCTTCAAACTGGTTGCTCAGATTACCAGATATAAGCATGCAAATTTGGTTTGTAAAAAAGGATAAATAATTTAAAAGGAGAGATAAAAAAATTAAGCATGAACTGCTCCTTTCAATAGACTGGCAGAAATCACCAGTACAACTCTACAAGTGATCCTGTATATGCATATATATTTCTTTTTCCCTTTCTTCTTTCTTTCCTCCTTTCCCTCATCTCAGTTGTTCCTTCCCTTCGAACAGATTCTTTCCCTTTCACAGCATCTATTGTACCACTCAAATTTTATTTACTCCTTCAGGTTCTTACGTTAGGGAGACCATGTTAACACTCCTATTAGATTTTAAATATTATTGGCCCAACCAGGTACAGTCATGTATAAAGACATGTGGCACCATAAATTTTTGCTGAGTAGATGAGTTTTTGAATGCATATAAATAAGTAAAGAAAGGAGGATAAAATTACAGGAGTCATGTTAAGTAAGTTGCTCTTGACCCTCAAGACCTTCTTCAAGGAGTACTACCCAGGGGAGTTCACAACCCATGAGAGAAGTAAGTGCACAGCTCTGAGAGCAGGAAAATGCAGGGAGAGATAGCCAAGGGAAGGGACTGAGGTCGGCAGGCAGGAAATTACCAGGAGAAACTATCAAGAATAAAAGGGGTTCTGACTAACGGGCTTGATAAGATTCTGGCTTAAGACAAGCCATGGTGATAAGGCATTGAAGGTGGAGTGTGAGCAAGTCAGACGGACCCCACTCCAAGTATGAGGGTGTTAGTTAGCTAAATGGACTCAGGAGGGTTCTTGCTGAATCTGCACTGAATGTGCTGAGGGAGCCAAGATTGAGGCCTCGTGGAGAGGAGAGTTCAGAGGAACAAAGTCCTTTGGTCACAGGAGGGCTTTATCAGACTCCTGTGAGAACCCCTAAGTTAGCATGACTTTAGCTTACTTGAAGTTGCATTAAGGCATGTGACCCCAGTGACAGAAACGTAGGTATCACAGCCCTGCGCTTAGCGGTGTTTTCATAAATCCTGGACCACCTGGCTTGGGGCTTTCCTCCCAAAGCACCCAAAGACCCTGGCACTCTGTCCCTTGTGGTACAATGACTGTTGATGACAGCTCATGTCTGCCACTCTGAGGAGAGTCAGTTGCTTTTCCAGGTAATGTTTATGTCCTGTCAGTAAGGAAAGGCTCCTGCACAGGAAACATCCTCTTTGGCCATCCAGTGTCCAAGCTGATTCAGCTAAAAAACTTAACATGAGAAAGTATGCAGGTTGAAGTCACAGAGTTTTGAAATAGATGCTAAATTCAGGGACAAGGAGTTTGATACATTTGCTAATGTCTAGCCAGTTGTATGGAAACTCTGTTGTGAAAGTTTAGAAATTGACTTACCAGGGCATAGTTCAGAAGTGGATAGTCCACAGTCATCTAGAACCCCTCCCTTTACTACATCTGGGGGACTCTCCACCCCTTAACAATGACTGTCTCTAGGCTTAGGATAGAAGAGAGTTAATTTTTCATGGTTCTTCTACAATTAAAAAAAATGACATCTCTGAGAATGTCGCCAATCTTTTTCTGCATATATGTGTATCAACAAAGGAAACTGCTGTCCTAGATGCTTCCTTTGAAGGTGGAAAAGACAACAATCATGAGGGTTAACACTTACTGAGCTTTAGTTATGTGAGGAGCATTGATAATTTTCTACTTAACCACAATTTCTTCTATTCTGACCTCTATCCATTGACTTTCGATTTTGCTTCCTGGATAGGCACCACCTGTTAAGGTTACAGGATGAAAAACCCCACGAATGTCTGCCTAATCCTAGCTGAAGCAATAAAACATACCTACTGTCCAATCTACATTATAACTTACTGGCTTTGCTGGGCCAACTTTTGCATCTCCACTTTATTTTGGTAGATCCTCAGTAAGACTGCTAAGATTGTTCCCCACCTTACTGCTTTCTGCCATGTAGTTGGATGCCTTGGGGACATCTAAGTGTTCAGGAATAATTAGTTGAAAATGAGGCATCACCACATTAAATACAGAGATGCCAGTTGTAAGAACTTGCCAGGTGAGCTATTCCAGGGCCTACAGTACAGAGGAGATACTGAGTCTCAGAAGAGAAATGTCATGAGGTGTGACACATTTGGAGATCTGCTGGATCTGGGATCCATGTCTGATTCACACAGTGAATGTTCTACATCAGCATAGAAAGAGTACACTGGTTAGTGTTCTCTAGGGAATGGAATCAAAGTAAATAGTATCATGGCATAAAGGGTTGTATTAAATGGGTGTATGGGATCAGAGGTAGGAGAGTCAGCAGTGGCCCACTACATGTTGGACAGTGGGAGGACTCAGGAGCAGCCCAGCCTAAAAAGATGGAAGCTGTGGAACAAACGGCTTAGGGACATGACACCAGTCTAGAGGCGAGAGGCCTGGAAGTTTGCTATAATTAGCATCGCAAGTCAGTGTGAGAAGGCTGAGAAAATGTAGGCCATTGTCCAATGGTGATAGGGAAGACTGGGACCCCTCAGAGACAGAGACCTTCCTTCTTCTTTCCCTTTCTTATCTCATCCAGGCTGCAAGTCCACTGCTTGTGCCCCAGTACCTGGGGTGCACCTTTTCCTCTCAGCTTGTGGGACTATATGCCAGTCACTCACAGACACACCCTAAGTGGCACTCCCCAATTCTACTCAGCACTTCTTATTCTGTTCAAATTGAGAGCTAGGCCAATCCACATCTTGTCTCATTGTGGTAGGAATAGTGTCTGAGGTGAGGTCAATAACGTCTGATGAGTACTTGTTAATCCCACTCTTAGTCCTTGAAGGCATAGGAGCAGAATATCAGAAATCATTCTAGGAGGATATAGGCTCTAATGTCTGTGTTCTAACATAATCGACCTGGTATAAGTTCAAGACTCCTAGTCACTGTTTTTGCCATGTAAAGTGGTGATTAAAAGGGATTATATATTAATGAGTTAATCTAAGGATTCAGTGAGGACCTAGCAATGTCTGACATATAGTAGGTGCTCACTAAAATTGACCTTTGATCCCTGTCTTCCTCCTTCCATAACCTGCCTTCCCCTTGCCTTCTTCTCTACCCCTTTTCCCTCAGCTCTTTCATGCTAGCCCCAGCCTTCTTTTACCTTCTGCCTCCTTCCCTAGTCTGCCTGTTCCTATTTTTGTACATCTATTTTTCTCTTGGTCACACTCTGACACAGAATTAAAGACAATTTAAAAAATATAAAAGGATGTTTCTTTGAACTGCTAAAGTTGTAATTTTCCAGGCAGCAATAAAGCATGAATTTATACATCATTCTAAGGAGCATAAAATCATCACAGAGAGCTTTCTGTGTGTGTTAAATTACACCAAAAATAAAGAGAGCATGTAGGACTACGACACACAGCGAGCACTTTCTTCCTGAAGAGACCTGACTCAGAGCTCACTCCACTCAGTGGTTGTCACAAAAAAAGATATACAAGGGAGGGAAAAAGCATAAAGTTCGTGATGCTGGACTTCAGGTTCTACTTCCTCCCCGTGTGACCCTGGACTTCTTTTTACGCTGTGTGTTGTCTGGTTGCCTTGTTGGTCCTTTGATATTCGAGTGTACACGTCAGGGGCCTCAGAGAAAGACTGAGTGGAAGGATGAGTGTAAAGGAGCTGGGGGAACTGTGAGCCCTCGACACAACCCAGCCCTCTGCAGAAGGACACTCTCGGCAGAATACTCAGCCTGAGCCGCGGGTCTGTGACATCCAGGCAGGGGTGCTGTGGTGGGAAACGTTCAGACCCGACCCTTTGGGTCATATTGCTGATGGCTGAATAGATGGCCTTGCTCAGTGCTATGTGAGAAATTCAACTACAATCATAGGTAACTGGATGAGAGATTAGGACATGCACCCTGAAAGCAGGATTGATCTGAAGTCAGACACTCATGGGCCACGCAACTATATCCCTGGATGATCCCTCACGTTCACTAATAATGTTGAAGAGAGGCTACCTTACAGTATGCTATTAGTAGTTTACATACTTAGGCACATATAATTTGAGATTATTTTCTAAAATAAACAATGGTATATTTTTTTCCTTTCTTTTGCATTTGTTTGATCAACCTGATCAAACAAATAAATTTTTTTAGAAAATATTACTGGTCCTTTATGTTTTGTTTTCTAAAAGCAATCATTAGAATTTGAGGGCATTATTTATCTTTAAAAATAGGAATATTTTGGAAAGAATATTATTTCCTTTCAAAGAAAAATAAAAATATTTCCATGTTTTGAAGAATGATTTTTATTTCTGAGTCTAAGTCATAAATATTCCCTCTGTGTAGCTTGAGCTCTCCAGGTTGCAAATGTCCAATACTGATATGGCACCCCAAGGAAGTGTTAGCACCCCCATCCTCCACTGTGCAAAGCACCAAGGACATTTTCTACAGCAGTGCATTTATTAAACCCATCTACAGCACAAAGGCAAAGTGTTGAAGCAGGCAGGAGAGATGGCTGCTGGCCAGAGTCCTGACAAGTGCCACAATTTAATCTCTTAAGTCTCAGCACAATCATTTCTGCTCTCAGACAAGATGAAAAAAAAAAAAAGTTTTGTTTTCTTTAAGGCCCTTGCTCCATCTATTACTTCTGCTCACAGGTAAAGTTGGCTTTTGTCTGTCTAAAAGTCAGCATAGCGCACATATTCATTCCAAACGAGAGTTATTTTGATTGCACTGAGGTTTGATTACACTGACAATTGGAAAACTCAGAGACCAATATTTCAGGAGCATGTCCCCTGTGTACGAGAGACAGCATGATTCTTTTGACTGTGAGTCATCACCCATTTCATTAAGTTTATCCATTAACTCACTGAAGAATTACAAAAGCAGACAGAAAAGAGAGGGAAGAAGATTGAAGAAAAGGAAAAGGAAGAAGAGAGAAAGATAGGTAATCATCAGGAAATAAACATCATATAAGTGTACTTGGAGACAGAAATCCTAAGTTTCATCATTTTTTGCCTGTGCCAATGGGAGGGGTATGAGGAACTTCCAAGTCTTATAGTGTCCACATTCCTGAAGCCACTTTGGGTTGATTTAAAGAAATAAAAAATGTCCAGTAAGCAAAATAGCACAAAAGGTGGCTAAATTCTTGAACTACTAAATTCTTAGTATTCTTTTCCATGTTGAACTTTAAAGAACTTCAGCAATTGCAAAGGAACCCTCACGAATCACCATGGCCAACCTGTCACTTTCCACTGTGACCATCCATTGTGGCAGTCAAAGGACTGATCGTGCTACATCTTCCACTCCACGTCAGAGACTTTTAGTCCTTCACACTATGTAAACATATATTTCATGGTTGTTTTGGGGCCAAATAAAGACATAAGCCCAGCTGTTGTTCTGGTCCAGGACCAGTGAGTGGCACCAGTGCCCTCCTCAGGAAGCTAAATAGTTGGGATCTCAGTGGGCTCCCTGTTATGGTTTATTTCCTTCCACCTTTGCCCATGAAAATGAAATGGGGTAAGGAGGGACAGTGCTTGCTCTTATCAACCACTGTTGCCAACCGACTTGAGCAAGAAGAAAATCTTGGATGAAGTGATTCAAGGACTGGCTATCGCAAGTCCTCAACAATTTAAGGCTCCACAAGAAAATTTCTAGCAAGTCAGAGTGTCAGCAGCAAGTCTAGAGGAACATCAGGGCCCCCTACCACTCTCAGAGCCAGAAAAATATGTCTAGGAATTTTCCTATTTTCGTTGACTGCCATAAATTCTGCTAAGAAAAACCCCTGTGATTTAACTGAAATATTACTGCAGCAAGTATTTATGTTTTATTTCATCTCCCCAAAAAAATGGTTTTAACATTTCTGGATATCCAGATGTAAAAGAATGAAGTTGGCCCACTACCTTATACCATATGCAAAACTTAAATCAAAATGGATTATAGCCTTAAATTATGAGCTAGAAATGTGAAAATCTTTTATTTTTTCATCTTTTTATGTATTTATTTAGTTAGTACAAGGTCTTGCTATGCAACTCAGACTCTTAGGGATCCTCCTGTCCTCCCTAGCACTGGGATTATAGGCGTGCGCCACCATGCCTGGTTTCGGTGACTGGCACAGCCTTCCCAGTGTTCTGGAGCAGGCACAGTGTATGGTACCAGGAATGGAATCTGGGTCCTTGTGCTTGCCAGGCAGGCACTTAGACCACCAAGCTATCTCCCCAGTCCCAAACATCTTTTAAATTACAGGAATAAATTTTTATGATCTTGGAATAGTCAGTGATTTTATGATACCAAAAGCACAAGCAACATGGAAAAATGGTATAAAATTAGACTTCACCTAAAAATATTTCAGCTTTAAAAAGATACCATCAAGAAAGTTTTAAAAGAGATGCATTTCCAAGTAACATATCTGACAAATGACTTATACCCAGACTATATAAATAACTCCTATAACTTCAATTATAATTCAAGAACTTCAACAATAAAAATACAACTCAGTTTAAAAGAAGTGTTTTGCATGAGTTGGCTATTGCTGCTGTAACTAAGCACAAATCTACTGTTTTACTAACCAATTTGCTATCTTATAGCTTTGGAAGTCAGAAGTCAAATATCAGACTCGCTGAGATAAACTCTAGATGTTGGCACAGTAGATCCAACCCCCTGAATGTGCTTACTTTCCTTTCCCGGCTTCTGCAGGCCGCCTACATGGTTTAGCTCCCTAACCTTTCTTCTGTCCTCAGAGACCATCAGCGCAATGTTATTTCCACTATCATTCCTCTTCTCCAATTCTCACTCCACTGTTTCATTCTTACAAGGACTTCTGATTATACCCAAATAAACTTATAGGGACATATCCAAATAATCTAGGGTAGTATCAATATAATCTCAGTATCCTTAAATCAATGACATTTAGAATGTCTTTTAGGGCTGGCGTGATAGCTCAATGAACTAAGCACCTGCCTAGGCCAAGCACAGCATCCAGGATTCGATCCCCAGCGTGCTGTGCCAGCCCTTCCCCAGGGCGCGCTGACACTGAGATTGGAACTGGGTGTGGTGGCGCATGCCTGGACTCCCAGCACTTGGGAGGCTAAAAACAGGAGAATCACTATCAGTCCAATCTACATAGTGGGACCCTGTAGACCCTGTAGGTCCTGTACTACATACAGAAAAAAAAAAAAAAAAAACAGAAAAATAGAATATCTCTTCTGCCATCTACAATACCTTACTCATAGGCTTTTGAAGATGAGGGAAAGCATTATTCA
>NW_004524625.1:10500251-10504612 GCF_000260255.1 Octodon degus | reverse complement strand
AAAAAAAAAAAAAAAAAACAGAAAAATAGAATATCTCTTCTGCCATCTACAATACCTTACTCATAGGCTTTTGAAGATGAGGGAAAGCATTATTCAACTTAGCACATAATTAAATAAACTTACTTTGAAAGAAATTACGCAGATGGACAGTGCACACATAAAATGTTGCTCACCATCATTATCTGTCAGAGAACTACAAATCAAAACTGCAATGCAGTATCGCTTCTCACAGAGCAGGACAGCTAAAATGAGAAAGATGGATAGGACGTGTTGGCAAAGACATGGGTAGATAGGAGTCCTCAGTATTGCTAGTGGGAATATAAAATAGTATAGCTTCTTGGGGAAAAAAAAGTCCATTGAATAGCTAAAAATAATTACCACAGATGTATTCCTAGGTGTATACCCAGGATAATTAAAAACATATGTCCATCCTAAGCTGAGTATATTCGTGTTTATAGTCAAATTGTTCATAGTAGTCAAGAAACAGGAAAACTTCCAATGTCCATCAATAGATAAGTTGATGTACAATTCATAGTACACCTGCACAATGGAATATTGTTCAACCATAAAAGTAAAGTACTAACAAATCCTGCAACACTGATGAACCTTGAAAGCATTATGCTGAATTGAAGAAGCCAGACACGAGAGGCTAACATTGTTCAATTTTGTCCGCATGAAACACTAAAATAGGGAATCCTCCTAGATTTAAAAAAAAATGGTTGAGTGGTTGCCAGAGGCTTGAAGTGGGTGTGAAGTTCTTTAGAGGATGATGAAAATGTTGTGGAATTAGATAGTGCTGCAATCAGGTGTGTACTATCAGTACACAACTCTGGTTATGATAAAAACATTGCTCAACTATAAACTTGAAAAGGACAAATTTTTAGAATGTGAATTATATTTTGTGAAATCTGTTACAAAAACTACTCCATACGGCTTATCTGGCAATTCCTACCAATGCGTCTGAAGGACTCTCTCCACCTGGTTTCAGAAAGCTCAACAGGTCTTTGTATCCTTAGCTACTTTAAGACACTCACATATTTAATTGAATCTCTTCATCAAGTTCTCAAATCCATTCACCCAGTAGAGAACTTCTTGGCTCTGGGGCTCCATGTCTATGCGGTGCAAATGACCCCCCAAACTGTGAATATTATGCCGAGCTTCCAAGGTGTCTTAGTTACTTTTTCCTTGTTGCTGAAACAGAATACCCAACACCCAGAATTAGGGAAAGAAAGAGTTGTTTATCTCAGTTAGTAGAGACTGCAGTCCATACTCAGGTGGCTCCAAGGCAGAGTGGCACATGACAGAGTGCAGCAGTTCACTGGAAAACAGCAAAGAGCAAAGGGAGGAGCCGCAGCTGCCTGCTAGCAAGCCTCTCTCCCCTCCTTACATTTGTATGCGGATTATCCTACCCAGAGTGAGTGTAGCACTTAAACCCATAATTCCAGCACTGGATCATGAATTGATCACTAACTCTACAAGCTACCCCAATGGCTACATGAGGCTTTGGGGGGTCACCAAGACCATGTCCTAATCACACAGGCCAGTATTTGACTTTATATCCCAGCTGCTAAAATACCAACACTGGGTAAACATTATCTGCTAACAATGTTTCTGTTTTCAAAAACTGTAACTACAGGACCAGATCGCTTTGAAATTTAGAATTAATTCAGGCTGTATTTTATATGGTCTGGTTACCCAGTTACACTCAGGAAAGAACAGAATAATTGATTCCTCACAGAGGAATTATAGGATTGATAAAACTGAGATGTCAGGGTTCATATCATAAGGTTGGCTCCATTTGGCACTATGAATTCTAATGCAGTTTAACTCCCATGAGTAAGGATCCATTTCTTGGCTTTGTGTTTAGGTCTAGACCTAAAATTTTACCTCACATTGAGAGTCACCAGGAAGAATTACACTTTTTTAGTAAAGGCAACAAATCTGGAGACACCCACCACTACTAGCTGTGAGACCCTAGGAGGGCTACCAAGCCTCCTCAAACTTAACACCTTTATCCATAAGAGAAGCATCATAAAAGATCTTTTGGAATGTCTAGTTTTAAAATCATATTCTAATCACCTGGCAATTTTACGCACCCTGAAAAGTTCAGGATGCTGTTACCATGACTGACTGAAACGTTGACCCTTTGACTGAGTTTATAGTTCTAAGAAACTCCACTCTCCCTTACCTTTTTATGCAAAGGAACTGATTACAGCTGATTTGTTTTTATTTACTCCTAACAGACTTTCAAGAAAATGTATTGTCATTTTAATATTTTGAAAACACATTTGATATTGATGGGGCCAAATAGCTATTTGTGATCTAAACTAAAACAAAATAATTAGGGGAAGAGGAAAAAAACACCCACATTATGTGCTGGCTTCTAATTCAAAGGTCATCCTAGTTATTTTCAAGAATTGGTTTCCTGAGCAGTTACAAATTATGTCATTATTTAGAAGAATCTAATAATATGCTAAATTCTGTGCCCACACCAGGTCACTGTAAACTGGCTTGCCAGTCAAATGCCACAATCATAAAGATGTTAGTGCTAGTGTCAAAAACAAGACCCCTCCTTACATTTGTGCAGAGTGTGGCAGTCATTAAACTGGTTAGACAGGATTTTTTTTCAGTATCTGTTGCCGTAGAGGAAGAGACCTCAATATAGAAAAGAGCCCAATTCTAAAGTCAACCTGGGAAGATTTGACTGACCTTGTCAGATACAAAAGTTACATTTCTTGTCATTAGGACTTGCTTTATCTTGGCCTTAACCATCTAGCAGAAAGGTATAAAAACAAGGTATAAAAAGTAAAGTCATATTAATATGCTGGGCTGTAAACAGCTCAAGTCAACAACTTCAGACATTGCCAGCCCTACAGATAACCCACTACTATTATGGACTACTGGACTATATTGAATTATTTTGCTGAATTCACGTACCTACAATATTTAAATGGCAATGGAATACCCATCTGACAAAGGTAAGCAAAAAAGGGGGATATAAAGGAAAGACCATTTTGTATCTCTATATACAAAATAATTAGGAGAGATATACAGCTACTTTCTCTTCATTCAGTGAGAAGAAAGATATGTACTAAAAGTATTTGGACAGGATATCATGTCTGCATCCTGTACTATGAATAACTACTATGAAGACAACAATATGCAATGTATTAATTATTGTATCTGTTCTACAAACCTGTTTTGAAACTGTTTCATTGCTATTTGTTTTTCAATAAAATTAATAAAAATTAAAATTAAATTAAAATAAAAAATAAAAAAAAATAAAATAAAGTCAACCTGGGGCAGTGGGGGTTTAGAAATAAGAAGCAGGATTAAATTGAGTATGTGGAAAACTATTAAGGAGAAGCATCAGGGGTAAGGAGAGATTCCTGCTCAATTGACCTTACAGGATTATTGCTGAAGGCCTGCCAGGTGATCAGATAGCACCAGGGAGGAACTCTTTCTAAACTGACTTAACAGGATTCTTGTGAAAACTGAACTGAGCAGACCTGACCAGCATGGGCACGGAAGCCCAAGGTCAAAGCCTGACAGGTACGCATGACAGGAGCGTGAATGAAGGAGCGTGAATGAAGCCGGGCTCAGGAGTGTCATTAGCACCACGTAATATCCACTGAGGTCAAAGACCTCAACTACAGGCTCACCCTGACACTTTAAAAACCAGTAGTAACAGTAGAAAGAAGGCTCTTGTCATCGGAGCACGCACAAGCCAGGCAGCTGGGATCATGGGGAACCTTTCTGCCGCCCTGCTCCTGTCCTCACCTCCACCTCAGAAAACACATTGGCCTGGAGAACCTCATTTGAAATGCGATCTGTTAAACTCCTCAGGGCTCCACTTCACAAATTCTCAGACCTAGACAAGAAGACCTCAGGCCTGTGCACAGCCCCTTTTCAAGCTGTTCTTTGCCTAGGCTGAGCCCTTTCCTGTACCTTGAGAGACTCTGAGTGTCCGCCTGCCACTACAGTGCACACAGCCGAGCTTGCTCTACTTCTGATAGATGCACTTTGGCTGGTGCACAACACAGGCTTGTGTATAAAGCCTGTGCAATCAACCCCTGGGTTGGGAACCTGGGAAAGACGTCCACTTGGTGGCTGGAGTATCTTACCATCCTTTGGTGAGAGAACTCTGCAGTTCATCTGCTAGGGTTGGAAGGAGAAAACCCTGGGTAATCAGGTCACCCAGGCCTTGTGGATGCCTCATGAAGTGATCACCAGAGAGCTTTATTCTTTTAAAAGTCAACTGAAAAGTATGATGAAGTATGATGAAGGAAATATATATATGAAGAGAAATAGACAGACAGAGAGAGAGAGAGAGAGAGAGAGAGAGAGAGAGAGAGAGAGAG
>NW_004524625.1:10488695-10500151 GCF_000260255.1 Octodon degus | reverse complement strand
AGAGAGAGAGAGAGAGAGAGAGAGAGAGAGAGAGAGAGAGAGAGAGAGCTTTAAGACCTTTAAAAAATTAAAATTAAATGCCTAGATATCAGGTAAATAACATCCCTTAGTCATTGCAGACTGATCAAGCTCACAGTCTCCCAAACAAGAATATGGTGAAGGCTAAGTAAAAAGAGGCACGTGGAATAATTTCAGGGCTCCTGGAAGATGAAAGCCCTCTCACAGAATGCCAGATCCTCTCAAGACTAAGACGGAGAATTTCTCTGGGTGGCCCATATTTGTTTAGTTAGCAGAAGAAAGGAGGAGAATATTCAAGAGGAGCGATCCGCTCAAGGGCTTGTCCAAGTGAGGTATTGAATTAAGCCACCCAGGAGTGAGATGCCTGTGGCCATAGCCCTTATCTAGCTGAGGTTGGAGCCAGGTGTCCTTGGCTGTGACCTTTCCTTGTCCTTTGAGGCTTTCTGGCTTCACCCTCCATTACAAGCCACAGTAGGGACCAGCGGCTCACAGGGGAGCACTTCCTGAGTCCACTGCCTGCCTCCAGGCTAGGAGCCTGGCCCTTCAACAGGCTCGCAAGCAAGCATGGAAAGCCCATTGGTCAATGTACGTCCTGCTCAGGGCTGCTTCCTGGTCACCTGGATGCATATTTTGGTTGAGTTCTTGGCTTTTATGAAGTTTCTCATAGAGACCAGAAGTCTCCTTTTACAATAAAACTGATTAAATGGGAACTAGAATAAGTCAGGTTGTGGAGAAGCAGTGCCCTTCATACCCCACAAACTAAGCTAAGACAACATGTAAAGCACCTCAGTCTAGTGACCTAGAATTGATACTTCAAAAGCTGGTGTTAGTGAATTTAGCCAAGTAATTTTTGGTCCTGTTAATCTGGTATTTAGAACATGAATTTCAGAGCCATAATTTATGATGTATAATATGCCATAGATAATTAAAATGTTAGCATAAGTTTCCTTCTATTCTTTATTCCACCAACTCCTTTAATTATTATAGTCTGATTTAATAACAAATTACCAAAGAGAAAGGTAGAACATAAAAAAAGTCCTTCCTCTCAGAAGACAGTAAAATGAAGAATGAATTATTAGCTCTTTCTCTTTTCCTGTCAGTGTTGAATGTTTAATATATGCTAAAATATGAATAGGTTCTTTAATGGTCATTGTCCCAGGTACATACAATTGTTAGAACACATATATTTTGTAACTTCATTTAAAGGCATTCTATTGATTAAGCTATCATGCCATTTGGGGAGTGCAAGTGGCTTCATATGCTATAAATTTGTTCTTCTTCAATACTCATATCTAAGCATCCACTATGCAAACATGACTTAAAAACAGAAGTGGGCAAAGCCAGTCTTACATATGGGAGTGACAGAAGATGGTTTCGGGGTTTCAGAGAATGGAGAAGAGGCTTTGTCTGAGTTTCTATCAATGTCATCTACTTCTGTGACTGAAGTTGGGAATTTACCTGATGTAACAAATGCATAGCATAAAGCCAGTATGTGCTCACTGAACTTAAGGTCCACCACTTTCCTTCCCAGCTTCATGTATCCATCAGCCCTGTGCATATTTAGGTGAACACTCTGCTATGTGTTAGAATACTCCAAGTTAGGAAAACACGGGCAGAGAACACAGGACCTGCACCTGCAGGAGCACTCAACCCAGCACTAATAACAGAAGGCTGGGGCTGGAATGAGCTCCGTAAAGGGAGTGGAAGGCTGTGAACGTGTGCTCTAGCACAAGATGGTCAAGGAAGACTAGGGAGATGACAGTGGTAGCAGCAAGGCATAAAGGGTCACAAAGTGGTCTCTAGTCTTTGGGCCAAAAAAGCCTATGTGTCACGAGACGACAGTGACTGCATGGAACTAAGAAATCAGGGTAGAGAGCTTTGTGCGCGCTGCAGTGTTGTGTTATGTTGCGTTGTGTTCTACTGCAGACTGAACCAAAGGCCTTCACACTGAGCATAACCCTAACACTGTTTTTAGCGTTTTGTTTATAATTGTTTAAATTTTTGCTGGTACATGTCTGTGACACACAATGATTATATTCCTAATGGAAAGTTGGTAAAGACACGGAACACATCTTAATTCTTCTTCCTTCCCCTTCTGCTGCTCTCCGCCTCCCACCCTTTCCCTTTCTCTTTGCAGAAGATCTAACTCCATTTCCTTTATCTTATTTTGTTCTTTTGACACAAGGACTCAGTAAGTTGCTAAACTCCCCAAGGTAGGCTCAAACTTGTGATCCTTCTGTCCCTCAGCTCCTAGATTTTTGTCTGTCCAAGAGTAGCAGGAAACACTGCTTGTTTCAACAAGAAAAAATGACTAAACTAACTTGTCACCTCAATGAAAGTTACTCTGATTGCTTCAGGCATTGGGTGCACAAGAATGCCTGAAGGCAAAGCAGTTTAAGAAGCCATTGCAGGGCCGGGGAGATAGCTCAGTGGCACAAGCACCTGCCTGGCAAGCGCAAGGTCCTGAGTTTGATCCCCAGTACAAAAAAAAAAAAAAAAAAAAAAAAAAAAAAAAAGAGTTCATTGTAGTAATTCAGGTGAGAAGTGATGGTGTCTTGGACTAAGATGCTGACTAGGGAAGGGGGGAGGAGGTAAATGAAGGGGACAAATAAAGGAATGAGGAGGTGTTATTTCCACACACTGACTTCACACAAGGAATGTGAACATGATGTGCTCCACACAACAAATATTAATAATTTTTAAAACTTCCTAATGGGTGAATTGTTGGGTCTTAATAATTGCTTAGTGGAACACGCGCAAGAGAGAGTAGTACTGTATTCTTTCAAAAAAACCATCCCGTGCCATCTCTGTCCCATATTGAGTGCTGAGTTTATATCATCTTTGTTTATGAGGAACTTGTTGTCTTGTAGAATTATCAAAGGATGACTCTGTACTGTAGAGTGTGACCGGTAGTAAAGACTCGTGCAAAGGCAAATTTGGAAGATAAGTTTAGTAGTTACATTTTGGACAATGGTAACTCATGGTGCCTATGCAGAAGTCATTTGAGAATATAAAATAGGCAGCTGATCAAACAGATGGTGGACTGTGACAGATCTAGCTAGAAGGAAGCCAAATCTTCTAAACAAAGAGAAGTAAGGGAATGCTCTGAGATATAAAGAATAAAAATGAAAGAGAAATTCGGACCAACTCTTGCGTTGCTTTACAGTTTGGGCTATGTTGGAGTAGAGATTTTTAATGTGAGTAATGCATACTCAGAGGAATACAAGCTTAGATTTGCTTTCCAGATCTTCAAGCTTCCCTGCACAGGAAGAAGCCTGCAGTTCTACAATGGTGCTTCTTTCCCACTTTTCTGATGACAATTGTTATACTGCCATTTTCCAAAAGAAAGATACGTGTCTCGTGCATCCCAACTTCTGGCTCATTGCTCTAGGTATAAAGAAAAGGTCTGAAACGCTGTTGCCTACAATAAGAAATTCAGTGGTTCCAATGTCAGGGTCCTTAACCCTTTCAGTAAGTCACTTGGCTTCCAATTTGTACATTTAATGACATCAAAAAACAAATGTTGGCTGACAGATTATGAACATACCTTTAATGGTAGATCAAAGGTCTGGAGGGCTGTAGCTGGGAACAAGCTCAAAGTTCTCTTGCCATCTCCCTTACTTGTTTCTGTGACTAAGATTTCTGGACATTTATATCTAAAGAATTGAAAAAGGAGCTGATTCTTATCCTAATTTTAATTTGCATTAATTTACAGAATCATTAGCTAATTTTAAAAGGCTCTATTTGCCCCATTAGGAAAAATATCCCCAATAAAATGGCATTTTTATCATTTTAAACTTATAAATTGAATTTCACAATTATATTTTGGTGATCTTGATCAATTGTACACTATTAGTGATTATCATAACTCAGTGTTGGAAAAATTTTTAACCATTTAGCCTCTTGTGGTCACAGAAAATTTGAAAAAATATTAAACTGTATTTAAACATGTAGTTTTGTCTCATATAACTATATTAGTGTGGTGAGATACAATGTTCTAACATAAAAATATGTGAAGATAAGACTGCAAGAAGTAGGGCTAGGGAGATAGCTCAGTGGCACAAGTGCCTTCCTGGCAAGCGCAAAGTCCTGAGTTCAATTCCTGGTACAGAGAGACAGAGAAAGAGAGAGAGAGAGACAGAGACAGAGATAGAGAGACAGAGACAGAGAGAGACAGAGAGAGAGACAGAGAGACTGTTTAAAGTAAAATGGAAGCATTAGCCAAAGTAAAAATGTAAAATTTCTACATCATTATTCGCTGTTATTCATTTCTAAAGAATTGCCAGGCATTCACATTTTATTTTGTAAGTGTGGACTTCAAATCAGGATGTATTTACAGCTCACTGAATATATCTGAAATAGTGATACAAGAGTGAAAAACCAAAAGTTCATAATTCGCAGTAGGTCAGAAATTACATCCTTTGCTACATTTAAATTTATGATGAAAAACTAAGGCGTCAATTTGAAGCATGCAAAATAAGTGGTTTGCTCCATATCCCGTTGGTGTTTCTTAAGTGTCAAGACCAACACATTGGGGCCAGGGAGATAGCTCAGTAGAGTAAGTGCTTGCTGGCAAGCGCAGGGCCCAGAATTCAGTCCCCAGTACCACAAAAAACAAAAAGAAAAGAAAAGAAAAGAAAAAGACCAACACGTTAGAGGAAAACTCAACTAAAGATAAAAAGCAACAAGACTAATAAGAAGGAAAGCAGTCCAGGAGCAGGCCCAAAAAACAGCAGAGTGTGTGTGGAAGAGCTCAGCCTCGGGGCTCCGCGCTGTGAGCAGGACCCAAGGGAAGACTAGAGACGCTGCGTGCTGGGCGCCACAGAAGGGGGACACAGGCGAACCTCACAGGAAGATGTCTGTGCTGTTTTAGGGGCACTGTGAGGATTCCAATTAATAAGTTTTTGAGAATTTCTAATATCTGTTACTAGCTAGGCTTGACCATTCAGAGTACAATTTAATAAAGAGGGACAGGGAAGGAAGAGCAGGGAGAACGTGTGCAGATGGCTCTGCTGAAAAGTGTGGTTTCGTGCAGGAGGGAGGCCGGTAGCCACAGGAGAGAGAGCTATCTGAAACACCGGAGCTTCCAAAAGAGAGCTCAAGGCTGATCCCAGGCCTGCAGGTCCAGCCCCGCCCTCGGGGCGGGCTCGCTGAGACAGCAATTGACTGGGCGTGGTGGCGCTCGCCTGTAATCCCAGCTCATGGGAGGCTGTAAACAGGCGGATCGCTACTAATGTGATCTACTAGTGAGACCCTGAACACTCTGTAGACTCTTCCCTAAAATACAGAAAAAAATTTTTAAAAAGAGAGATCTGAATAGTCAGTGAATGGCTTAAAGGGAGACTATGTTTGAAAGATACAAGAGTTCAACCATCAAGAAAGTGTTCGTGACTCATCCACATGGCTGACACTGACAAAAGTTCTACAATCTGAGGTACAGGATCTCAGGATAAATCCTGAGGGGATTTCACTGACCTTATCAGACCCAAAAGCTACAACTCTTGGTGCATAGGTCCTGCTTTACCTTAGTCTTAACCATCCAGCAGAAAAGTATAAAAACGAAGTATAAGAAGTAAAGCCATGTTGTTATGTTGAGCTGTTGGGGACTCAGGTCAACAATTTCTGACATTGCCAGTGAAGCAGAAGACCCAATACTATTATGGACTACTGGACTCTTTTAGAATATTTTGCTGAGTTTACACACCTATAATATTTAAATGATGGAACAAAAAAAAGGGATGCAGATGAAAGTCCATTTTGTATCTGTGTATTCAAAGTGGTTAGGATAGATATGTAGTTACATTCTCTTAATGAATAGAAGGATTTGTTCTAATGGTGTCTGTAAATAGGATATCATGTCTGCATCTTGTACAGCAAATAACCACTAGGAAGAATGTATGCAATGTGTTCATTATTGAAATTGTCCTACCAATTTGGTTTGAAACTGTCTCATTGCTATTTGTTTCTCAATAAAATTATGGGGGGAAAAAAGAGAAAAAAGAAAAAAAGAAAGTGTCTAAAAGTGTTAAAACTGCTGCACTTTCAGAGTCAGAAGGCGCCTTTGATCTGTAGGAAGGGAGGCCGGTGCAGGCCGGCTGGTGGTGAGATGTGTAAATTTAGCATCAGAGGGTCTCATTTTTGTTTTCAAGGGAATCAAACTAATTTGGCAGAAATGACACAAGAAAGGATGGCTTTGGCGGTTATCTTTGCAGAAGGAGAGGTACAGCTGGCCCAGGTGTGGAGCACCATTTGGAGGTCAGGAACTTGTGGTGATGGCCCTCCATGGAGGGTTTCCTCCCAGTCCTCTCTGGAGGAGCTGAAGAGGAGGGTTCAGAGTCAAGGTTTTGCCACGCGATAGTAACAGAGGGATCACATGGCAGCACCTGGAATGGGACCACCAAGCACCAAGACATGAAGCCCAGAGGCTTTAGGACCAATGAGTAATTTCTGTCTCAGGTACTTATCTGCGGTGTGCATGTGACCAAGTTACTCTTCCAGTTCTCCACTTCGCTTGAAAGCATAGCAGGATCTGCCCGCAGTACTTGTAGATTTTAAGAATGAAATAGAAGATATTGTTGGTGTTTCATAATGGCGAGCTGCCAGCTAAACAGAAGTTAGTGCCCGGGGCCACTACAGCTGTCACAGGGTTCCTAAGAAAGTGTGTGATTATAACTGTGACTCTCTTTCTTTTTCCAGAAGCTTCCCTTTCCCCTGCTGCCTTGCACTCACAGCCTCTTTTCTCTGTAAAATTCCCCTCCTGGTCTGTCCAGCTCCACAACAAAGGTTTGAGGGCATTTAAGAAGAATGCAGAACATATGAATCCCTGCAGGCAGTGGATTCTTGTGCGTCTCAAAGAAAATTGTTAAGTGAACCCAGAGAACTTGAGGATAAAATGATACTTAGGCATGAAGATCCCACTCTTCCTGTTCATTTCACTGTTGTTAGAACGTGCTTGCATTCCATAATGCACCTGCTGGGGAATGTGTACACACCTTAATTTTTCATGTCCCTTCCCCTTCTGTCACTTTCCATGTCCTCCAATTTGTTCTCCCCTCTCCATTTCCAGAAATACTATTTTCATTTTTTATTCATTTCTTTTTCTAATTCCTTTCCCTGCCTCCCCCTAAGGATCCTATTCTTGATGCCCCTACTTCAGGCTACCACCCCCACCCCTAAATTTGTTCTCCATAGGTAAGTAAAGGATAAGAAACTGGGTGTGTTGGCCAACACCAGTTCATCTATAAAATCAGGTGGTTCCTGTTCGGGTTTTTTGAAATCACAGAATGTCATCAATCTTCTCAATGTGTATCATAGTTTTCACCACAAAATTCAAGTTTATTTAGTGAAATGAGATTTTGCTCAAGAACAGGTGAGGTGTGTGGATGTTATGAAATCATGTAACAATAACAGCTGATTACAGCAGCTCAGAAAAGGTCAGAGAACAGCATCTGCAATAATCAGCCCTGGAAAATTAGTACCTTCGGGTAATTTAGCATTATCTGTTGTGGAAATAATTGCCTCCAACTTTCACAAGTACCAGGAATTCCAGTGATTATGGGTTTGCTTTTTAGAAGGTCTTTGAGCTAACACTATCAGAATTCTGTTTTGGATAGAGAGATTCTATACACTTTATTGTTCACAAGTCCAATATAATCGATATGGCACTATTATTCACTCATCCTTTCATTCAATAATTCATTTGTTATTTTGACTGTTTGAGTGTCCACTATGGACCCAACACTGCCCAAAGTACCAAGAATAAGATACTGCATAGACAATGTTCCTGATCCAACAAACTTGCATCTTGTCTATTAGGTAGAAAATAATTATGCATATAATAAATATGTAAAATATGCATAGTATTGAGTGACAAGCACTGCACAGAGAAAGGTGCAGAGCAAGGGAATATGGAGAGCTACACAATTACATTGGGTTAAGCAATCAAGTCACTCTTCTCGGAAAAGATGACTCCTAAAATAGGATCTTCATGACAAACAGGCATTGGGTAAGCCAAGGTCAGAAAAAAAGACTTCAAAAGCTAAGAAAGGATGCTGGGAAGAGAGCTTAGCCATCTAAGGGCAAGCGCAAGGACCTAGGTTCTGATTTTTTTTTTTTTTTTTTTTTTTTTGGTACCAGGGATTGAACTCAGGACCCTGTGCTTGCCAGGCAAGGACCTCTTCTGCTGAACTATCTCCCAGCCCTAAGTACCCGGGATCGATCCCTGGTACCACATGCTGTGCCAGCACCAGAACTGAGGTGCACGCAGCCGTCCTTGAAACTGGGCGTGGTGGTGCATGACTGTAATCCCAGCGCTGGGGAGGCTGAGACAGGAGGATCACTACAAGTCTGAGCTGCATAGTGAGACCCTGTACCAAATAAATGAATAAATAATTTTTTTAAAAGCTAGGAAAGGATAAGTTCAAGTGCTGTAAGGTAGGACTGAATAAAGATGTCCTGGGAAGCAACAGTAGAAAGTGAAAACACAGAAATTAGTAGATGTTGAGGCTTCTTAAGGCGAATAAGGAAGGGGCGGGATTTTATTTTAAATGACACCTAAAGACAGACAGACCCGGCCTGGTAAGTAGAAAGTCCCAAGTTCAATTCCCAGTACCAAAATGGGCAAAAAAAGTTGACAGAAAGACAGACAGACCGTGGAGGGGTTAGCAAGATGTGAACAACACTATTATTAATTTATTTTTTATTTTTTAAAGACAATAAAAACATTTAAAAATTAGAAATGATACAGAATTTTACTAAACAAATTGATAGGAATTCAACAATGGTTGTTATATTGTATATTGTTGTCTTCAAATTGGTTGTTCAGATGACCAGATATAAGCATGTGAAATAGGTCAAAAAATTATTAAAACTTTAAAGGAAGGGCCAGCCAAATAGCTCAGCGGATTAAGGCTCCTGTTTAGGAACATGCAGGGGCCAGGAGTTTGATCCCCAGGCCTGCTGTGCCAGCCCCACCCCTGGGGTGCACTGAGAAGGTGACTGAGACTGAGCGTGGTGGTGCATGCCTGTAATCCCAGCACTGGAGAGGCTGTAAACAGGAGGATCACTGTGAGTCCAATTTGTGCAGTGAAACTCTGTAGACCCTGTCCTAAAATTAAAAAAAAATTAAAGATGACATAAAAAGTGTAAGCATTAACTGCTCTTTTCTTTTTTATAGATGAGCAGAAATCAGCAGTACAATTATCCAAGCTATCCTGTCCATATGCATACACTTTTTTTCACTTTCACCTTTCTTTTTTTCTTCTTTCCCTTATCCCCGTTGCGCCTTCCCTTTCAATAGTTTTTTGCCCTTTCATAGCACCTATTGTACCTTTCAGATTTTATTTTTGCTCTTTCAGGTTCCTACACTAGGGAGACAATGCAATGTTTACACATGCAGGTCTGATTTATTCCACTTCTGAGTATGATCTCTAGTTGCATCCATTCACCTATAAAAGCCTCAAGTGTATCTTTTTATATCTAACTAATACTCCATTGTATAAAAATACCGCACATTTTTTATCCATTTCACAGTTGAGGGGCATTTGGGTTGTGTCCAAGATTTGGCTATGACAAATTGTGCTGCTACAAAGATGGGTATGATAACTCACTGTCACATGATGTTTTCAGTTCTTCTGGAAAAACATCCAGGAGGAGAATAGCCGGGTCAAGTAGGCCCTCTATCCTAGCTTTCTGAGGAACATCCCCACTGACTTCCATAGTGGCTGTACCAGCCTACACTCCCAGCAACAGTGGAGGAGGGCTCCTATCCCCCCCACAAGCCCTCCAGCATTTGTTATTAGTTAACTCTGATGTCAGCCAGACTTTCCGGGGTGAGACAGAGTCTTTGGGTTGTGTAATTCTCATTTCTCTAATGAGCAATGATGGGGAACCTTTTTTCTTATATTTATTTGTCACTTGTATTTCTTCATCTGCAAAGTGCGTCTTCATCTCAGACACCCATTTTTGGATTGGGTCTTTGAATTTTGGAGGTCTGGATTTTTTCAATTCTTTATATTCTAGATAGAAGTTTTTTTGTCTGAGGGGAAGTTCGCTAAAATTTTTCCCAATTAATTGTTTTTCTTTTTATTCTGTTGGTTATTTATTTTGATGTGCAAAAACTGTTCAAAAAAATGAGATTCAAGTTGTTGATTCTTTGAAGTATTTCCTGTGCAGTAATTTTTGTTCATGAGTTCTCTGTCTATCCCCATGTCTTCAAGATTTCTACCTGCTTTCTCCTTTAGAAGATTTAGTAGTTCTGTTTTAATAGTTAAGTGTTTGATACATTTTTATTTTACAATAGTGCATGGTGATAGACATGGTTCTAACTTTAGCCTTAAACATGTGGGAAGCCGGTTTTTCCAGCACCACTTGTTAAAGAGGCTATCTTTCTTCCAGTGAGCATGTTTGTCCCCTTTGTCAAACATAAAGTATCTGAGTGTCTTTGTTGTTATGTCTGCATCTTTTAATACATTCCATTGATCCTCAGGCCTTTTTGTTGCCAGTCCCATACTAATTTTATCACAGCTTTGTAGTATAATTTCAAGTCAAGGATACATCCTCTCATTTAAATTAAAGCTAGGAGGGACTAATGAGCCATGAGAAACATTTTTCTGTAAGTATAGCTAATGATCATCATGTTAATAAAAAACACCACAGGAAAAAGACACAAAAATAATGATGTAAAAAGTAAAAAGCTCTTGCACATAATGTAGAGGTCAAGCTTTCCTCAGCTTACTGTCTGGTACTTAATGTCTGTAACTTTGTAATTTCCACCAATCAATTGAATACAACTTGCTCATTTTAAAACAGATTGGGAATAAACCAGCAACTCATAAAAAATTTAAAGCTAGGATCCCTGGCTTCCAATAGACAATATTATAAAGACTAGGAGAAGGGTCTGTGAGCTTTCATGTTTGGGTAGAAGTGATGGTGACTTGGGTGAAGGTTGCCATAGCAGTAATAGAAATGAAAAAAGCGGATGGTTGTGATGTAAGAAAGAAGATCAATATGGTGACTATTGAATTTTAAAAATTAAAGATGTTAAACTTTAACATTTTATTACATGCTAGGGATGTAGCTCAGTGGCTCAGCGACTGCCTGGCTAGCACAAGGTCCTGAGTTCAAGTCTCAGTACCAACATAAAATCAACATTTTATTACATGAAAAGACACATTGCCATTAGTTCCCCCTCAAAATACTCTCTGTTAAAAAAAAATGCTCTCTGTTCATAGTTATTCCATTGTTCTTGACGATGCATCTATTACCACGATATGCTGTTTTTAAGTTCAGCATTCACCATACTTTTCAATCACTCCTTGTACATTGGATGGGAAGAAGTTGATTTTGCTGATGGATTGAATGTAGATAATGAAAGAAATAGAGGAATAAGGAGAACTAGCTACCTGCTGGTACTTATTATACAAGGAGCCATACTAACC
>NW_004524625.1:10477604-10487765 GCF_000260255.1 Octodon degus | reverse complement strand
TGGGGCAAGGTCACTGGAAAAGCTGTGCATCCCTGAGGCGAGTGTCCCTGACTACCTTCCACACTTGTGCCTTCACTCACTTATGTACCAAACACGTTCCATGCCAGCTCTGTGCCAGGCGCTTCTTGAGCCACTAACCATGCAAAGTATATGATGTGTCATTCCTTTCCTTAAGTGACTCACAATTTATGAATGGAAGTAAAATGCTTCCTCTCTCTTCTCACCCCTGCATCTAATCTTGTAGCTTATCTGGAGGATTCTTTTTCACTAGCACATATTAATTTCACAGAACACCACTGTTTCACCTTCGCATTTCCACTTCACCACCACCGTCCCGTTTCCCCCTCCATGGTCTTCCCATCCCCTCATCCCCTCTGTGCTAGAAGTCTCCCCTCTACCTTCACATCCTTCTGCTTTGCAGTTTCTACCCATGAGATACTTGCTTTCTGAGTCTGGGTTATCTTGCAAACATGACAATCTCAAGTTCTATTCATTTTTCCATTTTCCTGAAAATGCCATGACTTTGTTCTTTTGATTGGACAATATTCCATGAACATATGCATAGAATGCATTCTCTTTATCTATTTATTCACTGATAGGCTTCTTGGCCTATTCGGTAATCTTGCTGCTGTGACTAGTGGCACAACAAACACTGGAGTGCAGGTACCTCTGTAGCAGCTGACCTTAATTCCATTGGGCGTATACTGAGAGGTGGGATAAGGCTGGATGAACCTGTAGCTGTGCTTTAGCTCACGGACATCCCCACCAACAATGCACCCGGCCCCTTTCTCCCAGTCCCTTGCCAGCATTTGTTGTCATTTGTATAGCAGCTCTACTGAGAGTGGAGAGATGAAATTTCAGTGTAGTTTTGACTTGTATCCCTTTACTACATAAAGAAATTAAAGCTTTTCATATGCTTATTGGCTATTTGCATTTCTTCTTTAAGTAACATGCATGTAGTTCATGTGCCCATTTACTGATTGTAACTGCTTGTGCTGTTGGAGTTAGATTTTTTAGTATATTCTTTACTCTGAATAGTCTGTTAGAATAATAGCTGCCTGAGGTGGTTTCCCATTTCACAGGCCATTTCTTTCCTCTCTTGTTTTATTTCTGTATAGAAGCTGCTTTAATTTGATGTAGTCCCATTTGTCGATTCTTGCTGCTGCTTCTATCTTATTTGAGACTTCCCCAGGAAACAATTGCCTGTGCTTGCTCATTGAACTGTTTCCGCTTGGTTTTTCTCTAGTAGTTTCAACATTTCAGGTTTTACGTTAAATTCTTTGATCCATCTTGAGTTGATTTTGTACAAGGTGAGAGATGAGGATGTAGCTTCTAGCCTCCCCATGTGGATGTCCAATTTTCCCAGCAACATTTGTTGAAGAGGCTCTCAATTCCCCAACATAGGCTCTGGGCATATTTGTCAAGAACAAGATTGCTGCAGCTATGTGGATTTATTTCTAGGTCCTCTGTACAACTCCACTGAAGCAGCTATGTGTTCCTTTGCTAACTCCAAGCTGTTCTTGTTGCTATGGCTGTGTATCACGCTTTTTAATTGGGTATAATGGTGTCTCTGGCATTGCTCATTTCGTTCAGCATTGCCTTGGCTATTGGGAGCCTGTTGTGCCTGCGCACCAGTGTAAGGATTGCTTTTGATCCACGAAGAGTGTACCTGGACAGGTGACGGGCATTCCACTGAATCTGCTTCCGTTAAATGGCCATATTACCGACACTGATGCAGCCAGACTGTGGAGACATGAAAGCTTTCTGTCTTCTAGTGTCTTCTTCAATTTTACTGCTTGGTAATTTGGTTGATAGAGGGCTGTTTGCTCCAAAGTTTATTCCTAGTTTTTTTTTTTCCCCCTTATCTCTTGAAGTTATTGTGAACGCAACTATTCTCCAGATTTATTTCTCAACAAATTCATTAAAGGTGCTATATAGAAAAGTTGTTTATTCTAGTATGCTGATTTTATATGCTACTACTTTGCTGAATTTGCTTAACAAATGTAACAGTTTAGGGAGTCATTAATGTGTTCTATTTGTAAGAGTATATCATCTAAAAATAGGAAAACTTCACTCCTTTCTTTCATATTTAAGTCTCTACTTGTTTCTCTTATCTTACTGTTCTGCAAGTCTATACTGAACAATAATGAGAAGACTGGACCCCTCATCTCTTTCCCAATTTTAAAGAAAATTCTGTCATTTAATTGTGAATGGTGGCTTTGGGTCTGTTACATAGCCTTTACTGTACTGTGGTAAGGAGTTATCACTGCATATCTAGTTTTTCTCAGGGCTTTTATCAGGAAAGGACACTATATGTTGTTAAAGGCTTTTTCTATATCTATTTATGGAGATTATATAGATCACTATGTGCTGTATGACTTTCATTACTTTCTAGACCATCCTAGCATTCCTGGAACGAATCCAATGTGAACATGGTGTATGATCTCTTTAGTATATTTTTAGTACAATTTTCAAGCACTTTATTGATGGTTGTTGTGTCTGTGTTCATCACAGATGTTGGCATACAATTTCCTTCTGTGTCGAGATCTTAGCCAATTTTGACATTCAGGTAATGGTAACTTGATAGAGTGATTCTGAAAGCATCCTATTTTATTGAATGGTTTGGGGAGTATTGGTGCTAGTTATTCTTTAAAGGTCTTTGAGAATCCAGCAGGGATCCCGCCACATCTGGCGACTTCTAATTAGCTCCTTCATAAGCCCCTTCTCTCTATCCTGAGTGCCACCTCCAATGGCCTAGTCTAGGATGCCATATTGTTCTTATTGAGATCCCAGAGTAACCTCTAATAATCCTCTTGTTTTACTTTATCTCTGTCCTCTAAATCTAATGGAGCTCACATAGCCACACTGTAGTCAGAGAGCTCTTCTAAAACATCATTCTAGCTTTAAGCAGAGCAGTTGCTTTCTGCTGCCCTTGGTTCAAGCCAATTCCTTAAGTTCTTACATGGACCTTCAGGACTGTTTCCCTTTAAGCTGTACCAGGTCCACTCCTCCCTCTCCTTAGTCCCCTAAGTAGCATCTGTCTGACCTTCAGATCTCACCTAGCTCTGTTCCTTCACAATAATGTCCTGGTTCTCCTGAGAATAAAGTTCTCTCCTTAGGCACTCCAGCAACACCCTGCATTCCTTTTTACACAGCACTAATCAGTTTTAGCAGCTTGTTTTCCAACCTCCCATGCTAAATTTTAGGGGTGTTTCATGATGTGCCTCAGACGTCAAAGGTGGATAGGTGCTTATCAAATCACTGTGAGCTCTGGAGGTAGATAGCCCAGCCTGAAACAGAGGCCTAAGTGAGGAGCTTCTACGATATTTACAGAAGCTAATGACACAGCATGAGACAGGAATAAGGGTACTGAATAACAGTCAGATTGTTGAAAGACTTGTATGTTAGGTGACTGTATTTGGCTTTATCCAAAAAGGTAGGTGGATTCCACGTAAGCTCTGCAGAGACCTGTGAGCCCTCTTAACCAATAACCCCCAAGAAGCTTCTGCATGTATTAGAAGATGCTCCTGTTAGCAGATACCACTTAGCCCTGGGACACTGGCTTGGGGAAGAGATGTATCTGGATTCTTTCAGGCCCTCATCTACCTCTGCTCCATCAGGTATGATGACCTGACTCTGGATCCCCAAGAGCCCTTGGAGGGCCACAAACAAGGCTTTCCAGCAGGCATTGTTGCATTCCCTTTTCTCTGCTGCAGAGATCATGAACTGCCTCTTCCTCAGCTTCTGAACAAGCAGAAATGCACACCATGTGGTTTCTGGGCAGGACTTCATTTACAGAAAGTGCATTTTTGCTTAGAATTTTGTTTCGATACAATAACACCATGGTAGTGGTAAGTTGAAAAGAGATTATTGGGGTCAAGGCTGAGGCAAAAAGACTCACAATTTCAGGACTTTTACAGAATCAAGGTAATTGACAATAAAAGCATGAATTACTCAGAATAAAAGCAGAGAAAATTCCAAATCTAAAAATAAGTTAGAATAGATCAGACACAGGACTGAGAGAAGCGAAGCTCCTATTTCTGGTGCTGAAATGATGGCCAGCGATAGCGTCTGAAGCCCGAAGCACAGCGCTGTCCCTGGGAAGGAGGTGACACTGCCACACTCCTCAGTCCAAAGTACCCCGTAGACTTTCAGATGGGCAGATGTCGCACTGATCCGTGCTTTACTGTGGCTCTGTAGGATGTCAGAACTAGGTGAGATTTTTGAAATCCCTTAATTCAACTTAAACATAGAGAAAAAATGGTAACCGAAAGGTGGCAGAACCAGGTTTAAAATTCACGTCTGTCTCACAACTCAGTACCCTTCCTGGCTCACCACCCACACCCCTTGCTTCTCTACTATGTCCAGAAATGTTCATCTGAATTATAAAGCTAAACTGAATTAGAACATAAAAGGTCTAATTATGAATTGCATGTATGCTGAGGAACACCTATAGACTTAAGTAGCAGAAAATAGGAAATCAAACTTTAGAAACCCATTTCTTAATGCCCAGCACTTAGAATTTTAGGCTCTGCAATGCATCAAATCAAATCTAGTTGTCTTGAGGATCCAGCACGTATTCAGACGTCAGGCATCCTGCACCGTGAAGGCTTGAAGGAGCAGGGAAGCATTTCATGAGGCTGTGGGCTATCAGCTCGCCCTCGATCCAGGCTGGGTTGGGTCAGGTATTTGGAAGACAGAATGCCACATGACATACAGTGCTGTGGCATTCCTGGGACAGGCTGGCGAGGTACAAGGGCCAGAGACAGAGGTCATATATAACACTGACTCCTTCAAAAATGACAATTGTGTACTAAACATCAGGAATATTAAAATAGATCACAGGAGTTTTTTGCATATGTTAAGTGACTCCTGATTCACTTCTGAATTTTTGCTTTTGGAAACTGAACCAGGTTTGGTGGGTCGGGATGAGGTGAAGAGGGGCTCACAAGGCTGGCATCAGAAATAAACAGCTGGAGCGCTATTACAGAACTCTAGTCCCGGAGGGCAGTGCTAGCACCTCTGCCCAGGAAAGCTGAATGTTGTGCTCTGGACCAAGGTCTGGACGGGGTGGGATGAGCAGTAGTCCTGGAATTTGTTTCCTTCAAAACTCCCATTCAGCGCCTCTTCTACTTGCTATAGCCATTATGTGGGTTGTCTGTCCTGAGATTTGTTTCTAGCCCTTCTGCTTCTCCCAGAAAGTGCCAGAAACCAGTTGCTGGTGCTGAAGTAGCAGTTTCTGCCCTCACTGTGGAAAGCTGTGATGTTTCCCAGATGACAGCTGTGAGGGATCCTGCAACACTTCATGTAAAGAAATGAAGTGGCAAGTGGAGAGAGAAACTGTGTGTACTGTAGAAGGCAGCCGCTGTGGATCATGAACCAGGTTACTCTTACCCAAAAATTAGAGATGAGAGCAGAAGCCATATTTTTAAAATGAGGAAAGTAGTGACAATAAGTTAGTGTTTGCTGCAGGAAATAGTCAGGAAAAGCCTCTCCTGTAAAATGTGTGCTGGAAATTAGTTTTCTTGTATGCAGCCATGCACGGGGCCAGCTGCGGTGTCCCAGCTCAGAGTCCCTTTGAGAGCTTGTTTCAAAATGAAAAACTGGAAATTGAGGCAATTGGTTTCTGAGGCAGAACTCGGGGCTTTTATCAAAGTCCACTGGTCTACATTAGGTTGATAACTTATATTTATTTTTGAATAAACCACACAAGAGCTGAGCTAAGTGTCACTTCATAACATGGAGTAGTGTTTTGAGTGTGGTTCCCCGCACAGAATTACCAGGCTCATCTAGAAGTAAAAATTTGAATCCCTTCTCCTGTTCCAGACCCACTGAAATCAGAAACTAAAGGGGGCAGGCTATAATCTGGTGGTAAGGTAGTAAAGCACAGGCAGATCGCATCAGAATCAGTGGGGTTAGTCTTTAACGCTCTCGCGCTCTCTCCCTCTCCTTCTCCCTCTCTCTCTCCCCCATCTTGTCTCTCTGCCTTTCTCTCTCTTGCCTCTCTGTCTCTCTGTCTTTCTCTGTCTCTCTCCCCTCTCTCTCTGTCTCTCTGTCTTTCTCTCCCCTCTCTCTTGCTCTCTCTCTCTGTTTCTCACTCTTTGTCTCTCTCTGCCTTTCTCTCTCTCCCCATCTCTCTATCCCTCTGTGTCTGTCTATCACTGTCTCTATCCCTCTCTACCTCTGTCTCTCTGTATCTGTCTCTCTTTGTCTCTCTGTTTCTCTGTCTCTGTGTCTCTGTCTGTCTGTCTCTCTCTCTCTCTGTCTCTCTCTCTCTCTTTCTGTCTCCCTCTGTGTCTCTCTGTCTCTGTCTGTCTCTGTCTCTCTCTCTGTCTCTCTCTCTCTGTCTGTCTCTCTCTCTCTCTCTCTCTCAGTGGAAGGGCGTATTCCTATCCCTGCTTCCACCTTTCCTCATTACTCCATTTCTGCCTCAGAGCTATCCTACCTTGGACTGAATCTTCAGAAATGCAGAGCCAAAATAAACCTCTCCTCCTTTAAATTGTGGCATCTGAACTTCTGGAAAGTGACTAATCCTGTCACAAAGTCCACCTGCTCTGGTGGGGAATTTCTCTTGGTAATTTAAAAAGATCCACCAGAGCTTGTGTAATCAAAAGCAGTGGTTAATTAGAAGGACACTTGGAACATCTTCTGGAATTCAAGATAATTCAAGCAACACACCCATAGAAAGAACAAGCATGGGTGCAGACCCTTTGAGGACATCTAGGAAGAACCCTCCCTCTGCTTCTTCCCACGTAGCACTCTTCTCCCAGTTTCCTCGTAATCCATTTTTTGACATTTCACAGACAATGTGAAAGCAAAGGACCCTGAAAATTAAGCTCTCGAGTTTTTATTACTTGTATTTGGACAGAACCTCTTTATTTCATGGTTCAATTTCACATTCCCCAGAACGAGGACTGATTGAACTTGCCTGGTGATCAGTGTTCAGCTGTATGAACTCACGAATCTCTTGCAGCTATGTGGATTCTAATTGTGAAAAAGACCCGATGTAGTTTAATAAAAAAGATATTTCTATATCAGCATACATTAGATGCTTCCAAACATAAGTGTTGTCCTTTTCAGAAATACTACCAATTTTTGCAAGCTCTGTCCATTTATTTTTAGTTTTAATGTACGAATAAACTGAAATGAAGTCAGGAAAATAAGTGAGAACTAGGACACAAATAAGGCCTTTTAAATAGAACTTTTCTAGCTTTGTTATAATTCACATAAAATCTGTGAAGTTTATCTCTTGAATAGTTTCTTCTTTTGTAAGTGATTCACTGTTTTCTCTTCTAGTAGGTTTGTCTGTAGTCTAATTCCCCAGCTAGTATTTTTTTATTGGATTATGCATTATTGTAGTTTGTCTAGTAGCATAAACATTGATCAGGTTTCTCTGTCACATGACTTCTGACTTGGGGTAAAAAAAAAAACAGGTAAGGCAATTAGGGGACACCCCTTAATGATCAATAGCTGGTTCAAAGTGGAATGTTGGAAGCTGTGACCAGAAATCTACTTGTAGGCAAACCTTGAGAGGCTGAGTGTGGTTAACTATGGCTGAAAAGATGCCCAGTAGTGCTAGGACATTGCGGGTGTGAGTTGGTAGAAATCTGCCCAAATGCCTTCACCTTACAAAGCTCTCCCAAGGCTGCCGGAAGCCATGGTGTGTATCAGATCAAATGAGAGCTCTCAAGGGGGCAGAGCACCGGCACTGTGGTGAGATAAAAGGGAAATTTCAATTAGGCTCCACAGAACAAAACTAGACTAAGCGTTGCAACATTACATTTTTCTTTCTGTGAATATTATTCATCTCATTGTTCTTCCTCATGCAAAAGTTGGTAATTCCATTCAGCACCTAGCTTTAGACAACTCTTCTCTTGTTTTGGATTTCCCCCAGTAAGGTCTCTCTATATCTGCTCTCGTGGGAGTGTTTCTTGCACATAACAATAGCTGACTTTTATTGATGTTTACTGATAGGCATTGGGCTGCTTCATCTCATTTAATCTATAGAGAAATCTGATAATCCCTATTCTCAGAGAGAGGAACTGAGGCTCTGATATGTCAACTCACCTTCCTTAAGTCCGACGATTTCTAAGTTTTAGAGCAAGAATGATGTCCCACATGTGTCACAGTGTAGATACAGCTTCCAGGCCTATATTCTTTGGGTTTTTCTGTGATGTATACCCATTATAGAATGTTTGAATGAAACAAGAAAGAAACATGCTTTATAAAACACCCATAGCACTATACCCACAAAGCACAGAGCTAAAACCATGTAATCTTTCTCTCCAGTGTTTTTAAGGTATAGTGAACAGAAAATTTTAGCACATATTATGATTTGATGTTCTGTTCAGGAATTTAACATTGCTTAAATGGTACAAAATAATGAATCTTAAAAGCAAAGCATATGGTGGGTCTGGTGGCTCACACCTATAATCCCAGAAATGGGGAGGCTGAGGCAGGAGGATTTTTGCAAGTTTGAAACCAGACTGAGCTACAAAGTGAGCTCAAGTCCAGCATGAACTGTATAACAAGACCCTGTCTAGATAGATAGATAGATAGATACATACATACATACATACAGTAAAAGGCAGACTTCACATATTTAAATTATTTTCTTAAAGTAAAGCAGTTTGGGGCCACGGAGATGGCTCAGTGGAATAAGCACTTCCCTGGCAAGTGCAAAGACCTGAGTTCAATCCCTGGTTCCGCAAAAAAAAAAAAAAAAACAAGTAAAGCAGTCCATTAACCATTATCAATCTTTTCCTCATGCTGCATCACGTTAGAGAACACTTAATTGCTAAGTAAGAAGCTTAGATGTGAGCCTGGGAGCATGTACAAACAATGGAACATCCTCTTTGCTTACAGCGTATTTTCTTTTAGGAAATATACCCGAATTTCAAAAGACTTCTAGGAAAAGACGTTTTAGTCTCCTGAACAATTTGGTTCCACAGGATGAAACTGCTTCAGCTGACTATTTTAGACTTACGTCCGACAGAGCACGCACTGAATGAAAGCACAATTTAATGCCACTGAGAGCGGGAAGGAAGTCTCAGGAAAACAGCTTCCTAATGCAGCAGCTCAGAAATATAATAAAACCTGCACTTACGCTGGGACGACGTGTTCCCTGAACTTGAAGATAACAGGACATTTTTAAGTTCCAAAAGAACACAAGTGGTGGCTTCACTCATGAAGGTTATCTGCTGGTGGAAAGAACAAATTAATTTTAAAGAGCTGTGGCCCTCCAGCAAAATTCTATTTCAAGCAACTGAGAGGACAGGAAGTTGCATGCTCTACATCAGCTGTGACACACTCCCTTTGCTCCTGAGAATTTGGCTGTAAGCTCCTCCCTCTCCTTGGTTTTTTAAAAATTTAATACAATGAATCTGAATATCTTTGCATCAAAGACAACATGAGGTTAAAGTCGCGTTTCTATCCTCACCGACACTGAACTTCTTGGTAAAATTATAGAAGCTGTAGAAATGGGAATGAATGCTTTACAAATTGACAGGAGAACAAACAAGGGCAGTGACTAGAAAACTGCAGCGCATCGTGGGAGCCCTAGGAGTTTAGAATGCCAGCCTGCTTACTTTCCAACCGACTGCGCGCACATCTTTGACCTACTTCTTGATAGCTTCACACCTACGTATGTTGCATTTTCTATAGCTTGTGTGTTTCTCTCCACTGACTCTCTGGTTCCGTGTCCTCCCAATTTAACGTGGCTTCTCCTCTTTGGATGGGAAACCCAGGTTCGAACAGATGGAATGATACTGCGATCCTCTGATAAAGAGCCTGGACTCTACCACTGCTCCCGCCTGCGCTGCTGTGTGGTACGCAGTGCACCAAAGCTGCCTATTTCGTCCACGGATTCAGAAACGATCGTGTGCTCTAGGCCATATTTTTCTCACAGAATATAGTCTGCTTTATACAAAATGAAAAAAAAAAATGTGAATAGATACAAACCCAGAATTTTTCTAAAATGTCAGCCACTCCCTTCTATGAAAAGCAGTGTTTTAAAATATGATTAGAATTCTGAGTCTAGGGTAATGGTAAACATTATGTTTTTGCATTATCATGAGACGGCAAAATTACTTACTCTGAAAGGACCAGCTGCTGCAGAGCGGCTGGCACCAGGCTGCCCACATTCTCAAAATTATTTTAATT
>NW_004524625.1:10471894-10476715 GCF_000260255.1 Octodon degus | reverse complement strand
TCTCCTGAGCCATCTCCTCAGCCCCAAATTGTGCCTTTTGAATCTTATTTACTTGTCCAGTTTCTTACACTCTGGAGACAATACGATGTTTACACATGTGAGTGTGACTTATATCCCTTATAAGTATGGTCTCTAGTTGCACCTATCTAGCTATAAAAGCCTTGAGTTTTTCTTGCTTTATAGCTAAGTAGTACTCCCTTGTATAAAAATGCCACATTGTTTTAATCTGTTCCTTGGTTGATAGGCATTTGGGTTGTTTCCAAGATTTAGCTATGACAAATTGTGCTGTTATAAACATAGGTGGGCATCTGTCACTATAGGTTAGTTTTACTTTACAAAATTATAGAAGGAAATCAATAGTAAGGCATATTACCAGTTAATGACTATTGTACAGTAAGCACTAAGAACCATTTATCACCTTATTCCAAAGCCTTTATATGAGATCACACCACAATTGAAGATGACAGTGGAGAGGTTTAGAGAGCTTGATGGTGTAATGCATAATTCCAAGCTTAGGGCACGGAGAACCCAGTAACTGAGCACAGGCAGACTCCCTTTCATCCGGTAGTACTCAAGCAGTATACCTGAGAAAACTGGCTGCTGTTTGGCAGGAAGGACTAGAAGTGGAAGGTGGTTGCTGGGGGAAATCCTTGTTCATCTTACCTGGACATTGTGGAGAGAAGACATTAAAAGATGACAAGAGAAGACACTAGACTGAACATTATGGATGTAGTTCATGTAAGGAATATACTGACTTTGGGCTGGCGAGATATCTCAGCAAACTAATAGCCTGAGTAGGCAAGCACAGGGATCAGCATTTGATCCCCCATACCATGCCATGCCAGCCCCGCCCAGGCACACTGAGTTGGCCTCCAAGTCCAGGCATGCTGGTGCATGCCTACAAGTCCAGCTCTGGGGAGGCTGAAAACAGGATCACTGTGAGTCTGAGCTACATAGGGAGACCCTGTACCAAATACATAGAAGGAAGGAAGGAAGGAAGGAAGGAAGGAAGGAAGGAAGGAAGGAAGGAAAAAGAAAAAAGGAAGGAAGGAAGGAAGGAAGGAAGGAAGGAAGGAAGGAAGGAAGGAAGGAAGGAAGGAAGGAAGGAAGGAAATGGCTGCAGCAGTTCAGTAACTATGAAGTAGAAGAAATGCATGCCTACCAGGTAGCAGTGAGGCTATAATGACAGTAAGAAAGAGCCAGGCAAGGGTGGCCTCTCGCTTTTGACTCTAAGTGACGTGGTGGCCTGGAGTGAGGAGTGCCAGAATGAATAAGCCGAGTGAGGAAATCCAGCTAAGCGCAAGCTTCATGCTCTTGTCTGTTATTAATATTTATGCTAATTAATATCATGAAAATAAGACATCTTCAATCCATGGCCCATCTCTGTGGCCCACCTGGAAAGGTTTAAGGAAAAGTCACACCTTCCCTTCCCACGCAAAAAGTGAAGGAAATAAAGAAGGAAATTTAGTACAGAACTCACTCATTAAGTACTTCGAGGAGGATTAGATGAATGACTCTTCAAACTCTGATAAATTTGACTTGAATACCTATAATGTTATGGAGTGAATTTGAGGGGAATATATTTGAATATATTTTTCCAAAAAGTTAACAGTTAATTTTTGATGATTCATTTCTACATATTTTTTCTTTTTTATATGAAAAAAAGAAAATTTATATTTTTATAAATTTTTTATATTTTTCATATTTTTTAAAATGACCACATACTACTTTGGTAACATTTAATTATTTGGAAAGCCTCAACCTCTACAGTTGCATTTGTTGCCTGTATAGTACTCAGTAATGAGTTCTGGGATACGCTCCAATTGTATCCTTGAGTCAAACCACTTAAAACCCATCAAGATAATGGTGTAACTGATGAACACCTTGAATTATGTGAACTTCTATTTCTGCCATGGGTGATGCTGTCCCAGCCAGAGTGACCTAGAGTTCCACCTGGGAAAGGACCAATAGGGGGAGCAGTGTGACAAGGGAGTTTAAGGTTTTCTTGGATGCTTTTCTGTTTCTCAATTTTACTATTCTTCCAATTTTTGCCTTTTTAGGGTTTCTTATGCTCTTTACTTTCCCACATCTTAAGATCATCATAAAAACATTCTTTAAGAACTGTTCCTGGACACTCTTGAATGCTATCCCTCTCCCTTCTCAGGGTCAACGATTGCATCTTGCGGGTGAATGAGGTCGATGTGTCGGAGGTTTCCCACAGTAAGGCGGTGGAGGCCCTCAAAGAAGCGGGGTCTATCGTTCGGCTCTATGTGCGTAGAAGACGACCCATTCTGGAGACAGTTGTGGAAATCAAACTATTCAAAGGGCCTAAAGGTAAGAGAACCACAAGTGACTCCTAAGACAGGAGTGGCCAACTATTGGACTGATGACATCAGTGCCGCAGCTCACCTACGGTGCGTCTTCCTCTGACAGTCAGGGTCTTGGTGGCTTCCTGGCTGCTGCGATGCCATCCTTGATGGCTAGAGCAGGCGTTCTTTCGGCTCCTGGTTTGCAGAGGTTTCAGTCTCTGGATGGCTGAGCAGAAGCACACAGTAGCAGAGCCGCCAATGGAGACAGCTGCTCAGGTCGGGACATAAAGGAAGCAGAGAGGAAGAAGGAAGCCAGGGGAAGGTCTGCGCGTGCAGGGCGCCCCTTCCATGTCACCCTGGCCCCAGTCCTGCCCCACCTCCTGATGTCACACATAGCCGTGTGCCCCCATAAGCTAGTCGGCTCTCAGAACCCCCACTTCTGAGTGGTTGGAGGTTTTGGGGCCAGCGTTCAATTAAAAACTAGAACTGCACACGTCAGAAATTCTGCAGTAATGATTTCACAAAAGAATTAGAAACCCACCAAATATGAACTCAGGTATAACCTAGATTGGAGTAAGAGTGGTTTTATAAACAGCAGTAGCAACAGCCACTTACACCATTGTATAAACATTTTAATTTACTGGATTATTATAGCTTTGTTAGCACACTAACACCTTTAATGTTCCAGATATAAACAATAAGCCCACTCAACTAGCAAAATAATGTAAATGATAAATCTATATTGATGTAGCAATTTCATTTTTGTAACATTGTTGGACTTTAAAATTTCGTGATATTTTATATGTAGTATCTAATAAGAACTATTCATTTTATATTTGGAAGAGACAAAATAAGTTAATTTTTTTTAGCATTCACAAATCCTTAGAGGTTTTAGTGATTAATGACAAAACCAGTGAGATGAATTATTATATTAAATTTAATAATAATCCTTTAAGAGTTCTTTAGAATGACATTTAATATTGGCTTAATGGTGGTTCAAATATTTCAGTGAAATCTAATAATTAGCTTCAGTATTTAAGCATTTTAGATTACAACTGAATAATTACTAGAGTCTGAGTCATTTTCCCTTCCTTTAAAATCTATTTAGCCTCTAATAATAAAGGTTATTTCAAACATAAGTGTAGCAGTGTCTTGAGTAGTGGGCAGTACTGATGATCTCATGTACAAAATCAAAGAAAGAACGAGCCCCGAGCCCGGGGCTTGCCCCGTGGAGATACCTGACTGCACCAGACCCTTGCCAAGTGAGGGCACTAACGGCATCACCTATCCTGTGGGTTTCTGGAGGATGACACATTTCACCAATAGCTGACACAAGTGAGCGAGTAGAGGCTGGTGCCTTGGAGCACAGACCCTCTGCAGCACAGGAGCAGGGAATGGTGCCCAGGCTGTGCTGCTCAGGAGCTGTTGGGCTTTGGGGCCAGCACAGAACCTTTCTTCCCTTCATCTTCTCATCTCCAAAGAGGAAATAAAAATAGTACTTTACTGCCTCTTAGGGATGACACAATTAGATGAGTCAATTCACATAAAGCATTTAAAATAAAACCTGGGATACTAAGACTACCTGACAGAAATCAGCTATTATACATATTATTTGTCATATTATTTACTAAATACAATTTTAACAAGTAACAAGTGTGTGCTGGCATGGTAAAACTCAGAATCTCTGATGGGTTAAATTCACATACATTAAAAGTTGCAGAGATGTCAAAAACAGAAAAAAATAAAGCATTTTCATACTATAACTATTAATGATATGGTAGAAGGACCTTCCACCCTGTGACTTACTAAGGTCATCAGCAAGACACTTGAAAGCTACAGTGGTCATACACATTGTTTGTATTGTGAATCTATGCTGCACATAAATAGTGTGTCACTATTTCTACAATCCAGTTAATAGCAAGTATTTAATGCATCCCTGAGGCAAATACTCATTTTAAGTGTGTGGCAGCGTATAACTACCCATTTATATGCTTCCTGCTCTGAGTCACCCTGTGACCTCCAGCTGCTTGGTGGAGCACTTCAACCCTGTGGGACAACGATGCCCCACAGTCCTCAGTTTTAGCAGGAACGTATTTACTTTCATCTTTATGTTTGGCACGAGGGCTCCCTCCAGCTCATTTATATCAACCTGACTGTTCTCTGCTTTGCACCTGGAGTGGGGCAGGATTTGCCTTGCAGTGCAAAGGCGGAAGTAAAACATGAGCATTAGTCAGCTAGGTAAGTGAAGGCAACAGCCCAGGGCAAGTGTGTGGAGGGTGGAAGATGAGGCCACACGTCCCTGGCCCACTGAGCCAAGGAGAACCGATGCACTGCTAAAGCGCATTATGTCTTAAATGTAGCTACTGCCAAGGCTCGATTTGGCCAGTTTGGATTCTGCTGAGCCAGTCATGTTTCTGTTTGGCCTCTTGGGATTCTGCTGAGTCAGTCATGTTTCTCTTTGGCCTCTTGGGATTCTGCTGAGTCAGTCATGTTTCTCTTTGGCCTCTTGGGA
>NW_004524625.1:10470385-10471794 GCF_000260255.1 Octodon degus | reverse complement strand
TGGGATTCTGCTGAGTCAGTCATGTTTCTCTTTGGCCTCTTGGGATTCTGCTGAGTCAGTCATGTTTCTCTTTGGCCTCTTGGGATTCTGCTGAGCCAGTCATGTTTCTTGTATTGTCTCTATCCAAACATCACTAATGGGGATTTGTTTCTCTATATAAAGCTAATTGACTTATAAGACGTGTTTCTAGAAATTGTTTCAATTCTTGGTGCCTTTCTCGACAGTTTACATGTGGGAAATACAGAATCAGAGTACGCTGAGTAATTCCACGGGGTTCCGCGTTCAGTCTGATGATATCTTGCTCTCTTAGCACCTTGCACTTCTCTGTGTTTGAATTACAATGTGTCTGAAAGTGAAAAGGACCAACATACATGTACACGTACCAGCTGCCCGCAGTGAATGCATTATTATGCACTATTAAAAAGGGAAAATATATTTGAAAGAAATTTATACAAAAGCTTACATTATATCCTGGAAACTCTTATGTACTCTGGAGGAGGAACATGAATGAAATGTAGTCCTTTTCTTCAAAAAATTCTAATGAGAAAAATATACGTAAAGCTATCTTACTTTAATGCAAGAAAGAATAAAATCAACCCTGATGGGCCTTGAACCATGAATTTAATGGAAGAAGGAGGAAGATGTGATTCATTTTAAGCAAAAGAGCAAAAGCTCACCCGAGAATTTAAAATGAACTAGGTATGTAGAAGGTTCTGGTCTACCTTCCTTGGAGCCTATGGGTCCTCTCACGTAGGCATTATCAATCCAGCCAGTTGAGCTACCGAAACTCGCACGTGTGCCTCTAGTGCACAGCTGCCTACATATGCATTTAGTCTGTCAATAACTAACCAAATATTTCTTAAGTATCTGCTACCATATTGCCTGGCACAGAACTACACGATAGGAATTCAGCAAGAAAAGAGAAGAAATACTTGCTCTCAAGAAGAAAATACTCTGGTGAAGGACGCACCTAGCACAGGTACACCTAGCACAGTGTACAGTAAGTACACTGCAGAAAATGCTATAAATGAATATAAAAGATATAAGTGGGAGAGAATTAGCTAGTAAGTCAAAGGAGACTTTATACTACCATATAAATTAAGATGTTAAAATATAAAATAAGAATTTAGCTAGATTTTAAAAATCAAAGAAAGCATTCTAGATCAACATAAAAGTATACTACATATATGACAGTCCTGTTACAGAAAAGATCTTGATACCTTCAGGACAATCAATATCAAGAAATGATATGGCTGAGGTCAGCAGGGATCAGATCATGTGTAGCTTCTTCAACTATATTCAAAGATCTGTATTTTTATTTTTAATGAGTACAAAATGGTAAAAGAAAAAATATTAGAAATGATACAGAATTTCACCAAATGAAATAATAAGAATTGGACAATTTTTTT
>NW_004524625.1:10462641-10468738 GCF_000260255.1 Octodon degus | reverse complement strand
AGACTCAAAAACTCCACCAAGAAGCTACTAGAATTAATACAGAAATTCAGTAGCATAGCAGGTTATAAAGTCAATACCCAAAAGTGAATAGCATTCCTCTACACAGACAACAAACACACTGAGAGGGACATTATAGAAACCATACCTTTTACAATAGCACCGAGGAAAATGAAATACCTTGGAATTCATCTAACTGAAGAAGTCAAAGATCTTTTCAAGGGAAATTACAGTACTCTTAAAAAAGAGATGGTAGAGGATTTCAGAAAAATGAAAAGATATTCCATGATCCTTGATAGGAAGAGCCAACACTGTGAAGATGGACATACTCCCAAAATTGCTGTACAAATTTAATGCAATACCTACCAAACTACCACCAACATACCTCACAGAGATAAAGAAATCATTTCTAAAATTTATCTGGAACCAGAAAAGACCTAGAATAGCAAGGGCAATCCTGGACAATAAAGACAAGACAGGAAGCATTACAATTCCTGACTTGAAATTATACTACCAGGCTACTGTGATAAAATCAGCATAGTACTGGCAACAAAATAGACCTGAGAATCAATGGCATAGACTAGAAGACACTGAAGCCCCTGTGAACACACTCAGCCACCTTATCTTTGACAAAGGGGCCAAACATACTCCCTGGAAGAAAGACAGCCTCTTTAACAAATGGTGCTGGAAAAACTGGCTGTCTACATGCTGAAATCTAAAACTTGACCCAGGTCTATCACCATGCACTAAACTACAGTCAAAATGGATTAAAGATCTAAATAGTAAAGCAGAGACACTAAATCTCCTGGAAGAGAAAGTAGGAGGAACTCTTGAAGACACAGGAATAGGCAAAGATTTCATGAACAGAAATCAAATCACACAGGAAACAGTTGAAAGAATTAACAACTGGTACCTGCTCTTACTGAGAAGTTTTTTCACATCAAAAGAAATTAACAAAATAGAAAAGGCAACCCACAAATTTGAAAAAAATTAGGACAAATAAGTACTCAGACAAAGGTCTGCTCTCTAGAATTTATAATGAACTAAAAAACACTAGGTTCCCAAAATTTAAAGACCCAGTACTAAATGGGCATCTGAGATGACCCCACACTTTCTCAGAGGATGAAATTATAGAAGCGAATAAATATCTAAAAAAATGCTCCATATCACTAGCCATCCGCGAAATACAAGTTAAAACAACATTGAGATATCATCTCACCCCAGAAAGAATGGCTCTCATAAAGAACTCAACCAACAACAAATGTTGGAGAGGCTGTAGGGAAAAAAGGAACCCTTCTCCACTGCTAGTGGGAGTGTAGACTGGTGCAACCATTATGGACATCAGTGTGGAGACTGCTTAGAAAACTAGGACTGGAAATCCCATTTAAACCAGCTATTCCTCTACTGGGAATTTTCCAGCAGGATCTGAAAACATGATGTTATAGTGATATGTGTGTGTTTCTGTTTATAGCAGCACAATTTGTGATAGCCAAATCTTGGAAACAACCAAGATGCCCATCACCTGAGGAATGGATGAAAAAGATGTTGTATTTTTATACAATGGAATATTACTCAGCTAAAAAGAATGATAGTCTCAAAGCCTTTATATCGAAGTGGATGCCACCTGAAGATATAAGTGAAATAAACCAGACACACATCTGTAAATATCATATAGTTTCCATAGTATAAGAACTCAAAAGAAGAAATACAAATAGAAAGGTATAATACAAGTAAAAGGAAAGCAAGAACTTGAGGACTAAACAATTAAGAGAGGGAAAAGAGAAGAGCTAGGAAACATGACAATGTCAAGCCATACAGTTGTATGTAGAAGATGGGTAAGGCAATGATCCTGAGAATATTCAGAATATTTTTGCATCTAGCAGTTAATTGGGAAGATTCTCACCCTGACTAACTATATACACTGACACCTGTGAACTAAGTAACTGCACTGAAGATGGCAATTTGTAATAGTAGGTTCATGCTTGGAGTGTCTCTCATTCTGGTCGTCTGAATATGGGCTGCTTGTCATGACATGCCAGTTGCTGCTGTGCTGTCTCTCAGGTAGATGATTGTTCAAAAAGGAAGGGGGTGATCAATGAAGGCAGGAGACAACAAAAAGAGTGTTTTGGGACTGTCCTGCTACAACGATGTATATGGTTAGATTTCTGGATTTATGTGTAAACATAAGAATTAAATAATTCTTTACTCCTATTTTTAAATATATTTTAATTTTTAAATGTTTTTTCATCATATTCTGTAGGGACTTAAAGTTCAACATATCAGTACTTGATGAAAAATACCTGTTCCATATTATGCCTAAGGTGTTTCACATTCAGACAGACGGTGAGGTTAAGCTCAACAGCCTAGTTTGTATGGTAATAACAATAAGCTTCTCTTCTGGAGGGTTAACAACCTAAGTTTGCAGACCAAAAATTAGAGAAAAAGGAGGACCGCAAGGAAAGCCAACATTTTGGCCCCAGCCTTCCAAGGTCAATTAAGACTCAGGACATATGAGAACTTGTACTGCAATGTCATGTAACTCAGTTGTGTCCCAAATTTTCTGTTCGAGATTACGGGGCCAAAGAAGAAAGTGATTGATGATGTAGACTGTGCCTAAGGAGAGTCACATGGAGAGAAAACATTCTCCCAGGATTTCACAGAGAGGACATTGTCCAAGCAATGGCCGTGACTCGTCCACGTGGCTGACACTGATAAAGGATCTACTATCTGAGGTACAGGGTCTCAGGACAAATCCTGAGGGGATTTGACTGACCAACTCTTGTTGCATAGGTCTTGCTTTATCTTGATCTTAACTATCCAGCAGAAAAGTATAAAAACAAAGTGTAAGAAATAAAGCCATTTTGTTATGTTGAGCTGTTGGGGACTCAGGTCAACAGCTTCTGACATTGCCAGTCAAGTGGAAGACCCAGTACTATTATGGACTACTGAACTATTTTGGAATATTTTGCTGAGTTCACATACCTATAGTATTTAAATGATGGAACTAAACAAAAAAGGGGATACAGATGAATGACCATTTTGTATCTGTGTATTCAAATTGTTAGGATAGATATATAGCTACATTCTCTTAATGAATAGAGGGATTTGTTCTAATGGTGTTTGTAAATAGGATATCATGTCTGCATCTTGTACAACAAATAACCAGTAGGAAGACAGTATGCAATGTGTTAATTATTGGACCTGTCCTACCAATTTGATTTGAAACTGTCTCACTGTTATTTATTTCTCAATAAAATTATAGAAAAAAAGATAATCATGAAAAGATTCTCCAAAAGGGGAACTTTAGACCTGCTTCATAAAGAGCTAAAAATGATGGGGTAAAGGTGTTCGAAGCAAGGAGAATATTTTGATTGTAATTAATGGCAACTTGTCTTTTTTTCTATAATTTTATTGAGAAATAGCAATGAGACAGTTTCAAATCAAATTGGTAGGACAGTTTCAATAATTAACACATTGCACACTCTCTTCCTAGTGGTTATTTGCTGTACAAGATGTGGATATGATATCCTGTTTACAAACACTATTAGAACAAATCCCTCTATTCATTAAGAGAATGTAACCCTATATCTATCCTAACCATTTTGAATATACAGATACAAAATGGACATTCATCTGTATACCCCTTTTTTGTTTAGTTCAGTCATTTGAATATTATAGGTGTGTTAACTCAGCAAAATATTCTAAAAGAGTCCAGTAGTGCATAATAGTATTGGGTCTTCTACTTGACTGGCAGTGTCAGAAGGCAACTTGTCTTTTATGGTAATTTTTTAAATGTAAATATTCATCACATATCCTCATACCTCTGAAATATGAGAGAGACTCCTGCAAATCTAAAGAAAGACAAAATATAAAAATAAGAGAAAGTTGAACATAAAGATAGCATCTATAGGGAAAGTTTTCTGCTATGCTGAATGTAGAAACTACAAAGAATTGATTTCCAGTTTATGGGAACAGATTAATTTTATCTGTTCAAAGAAATTCTCTTCTCCATGACTCACAAAAGAAACAAAACAGGAAAAATGAGGAATGACTAATACCAATCTTTTTGCCACTAGCATGATTTTAAAAAGTAATAAAGAATAACCACTACAAAGGCAACAATATGCAATTCATTAATTATTGATACTGTCCTACTAATCAGTTTTGAGACTGTTTCATTGATATTTGCTTCTCAATAAATTAATAAAAAAGAATAGTAATAAAGCACACCTTAATATCATACACCTGAAAAGCCGTGACCACGGAAGAAATCAGCAGAGAGGCTTCGGCAGTCCAAGTGCTTCCCTGATTCCACGCTCCTCCTGCAAACAATGCTTGCGAGGAAAATTTTGGAGACTTCTCACTGAGGACACTAGGTCACAGAGAAGTACACTGAGCTGTTCATCACATCTTTTCCAAGAGTAGCCAAAACTTATAGGGGCACTCAAACATACGATGTGGGCCATGCTGCTAATGTTTTCTGGTGGAAGTAAGGACCCTGTAGCCACACTCTGATCAGAGCGACCACCCAAGGAGGTGTGCCTGGGTAGATGGCATTCAAACCTGCGGAATCTGAAGAATGTGGGAATTCTAGGACAGATGTCACCATCACTTATGGCCTTTGCAGTGATCTTCTCCTAATCTCCACTCAACTGCTGTCCAGGAAAGTAACAAGAACACAGGATATCCACATTCCAACCATGACAAATGGAAAATCAAGACCATTATAAATATAAAGAAAACGTTCCATAAACTAGTCATGCCCATTAGAGCAGAGTTAATAGAGTGTCTGCTTAAGGTGCTTAACCATAAACAGGATGAAAAAATTAGTAAATCCATAAACAAAACCGCAACAAAAAGCATTATCATGTAATCTACTCTATTAAGCACTTTTACTGTGGATTAGGCAATGTTGTATGTTCCTTATGTGTGTATCTCTTTTAAAGACCCTGTGGGGGACTTTTATTGCAAACATGTAGGTATAGATTTGATAAGTTACCTAAATTCCACAAATGGTAACAGAGCCAGGACACAGACTATTCTTGTCTGACTCCAAAGCTCATGCTGTTAATTCTGTGTGACCTGAACATTTATACCTGCAATAAGAGAGCAGAAAGGAAAGAGAAAAGGAAGGAAGGGAGAAAGCAAAGAGCGAAGGCTAAAGACAAAGAACTCAATCTGTGATTTGAGAAATAGCAAAAATTATTTATATACAAGATGACGTAAGAAAATAAATAAAATATATGTTCAAACACTAAATAATAAAATTATAAAATGAACTGAAAAGAAAGGCGGGACTCAAGGAATTCAGTGCAAATCTGAAGTAATATCATGACAGAATTTATAAGTATAAGAAAAGCAGTAAGAAAAAATGGACCATTGAAATTAGTAAAGAGAACCACACTTGATGGAATCACTGTGTTTGGTGTGGTGGCCAGCGGCTGTAATCCCATAGTTGGGAGGTTGAGACAGGAGAATTGCTATGAGTTCATGGCCAGCCTGGGCTACAACATGATTTCAAGAACACCTTGAACTGTATAGTGAAGTCCAGTCTCAAAAACACAGAGAAAAAAAAGACCAAAAAAAAAAATCATAGTGAATATTGATTTTTAAAATAAAATAAAAACAAAAGAAATCTTAAAAGCTATACTAAAAAAACTACAAAGTTTTGAGAAAAGGTTGTGGCCCAAGGAATCTAGACTCAATCAGAGGTTCATAAATCTTAACAAACTTTCTGAAAGTATGTTCTTATGACAACCATTATTTACATTTTCTGGTATAAGTTTGATAATAAGTTGAAAAAAATTTTTGTGTTATTGAGGAAATCAGCACAAATCTAATGAAATCATCTAAAACTTCTCTTAAACAACAAAGAAATTCAGTAAAATGGACAAGTATAAAACACATATACAAAACTCAGAAATACATAGATGGGTACAGGGAGAGAAAGGGAGAGGGAGAGGGAGAGGGAGAGAGGGAGAGAGGGAGAGAGGGAGAGAGGGAGAGAGAGAGAGAGAGACCCTGACCAAAGAACATAATGAAATAAATGTGCTGTTTACAGTAACTATAATGAACACTTATAAAGTGTGAGAATAAAGTT
>NW_004524625.1:10451212-10462541 GCF_000260255.1 Octodon degus | reverse complement strand
TATATATATATATATATATATTTGGTGCAGAGTCTCCCTATGCAGCTCAACCTTGTAGTGCTCCTCCTGTTTTCAGCTTCCCCAGTGCTGGAATTCCAGCACCACCACAGCTGGTTTATGGCAGTGGTTTTTGTATTACATAATAATCTCTTCAAATACTTTTTTAGATTACCAGATATAACCATGCAAAGTTAGGAGGGAGGATTTTAGCATTAGCTGTTCCTTTCAATAGGACCAGCAGAAATCAGTACTAAAATTATCCAAGATATCCTGTGTATATACATAAATATATCTTTTTCCCTTCTTTCTTTTGTCCTTTTCTTCATCCCAGTTTTTCCTCCCTATTGAGCAGATTCTTTGCCTTTCACAGCATCTATTGCTGCACTTATTTTTAGATGCAGTTAGAAGTTATTGAAAAATTTTAAGCGTGAGAAGGACATGATCAAATTTGTAGCTTTTAGAAGACCACCCTAGCTACTATGAAGAGAATGATAAGGGCAAGCCAGGGTAAGATGAGAAATCAGTTACTGGTTGAGTGAAGAAGTAGATGTGAGTGGATTTGAGGATTCTGTGACATAGATGATTTGTTAATTTTTTAATTCCATACCCGGTGGTTATTCCATCTCTTATACATATTACTAATCATGGGATAATATTTGATGTTTGTAATTCTGTATTTCTAGCAATGTTAATCTTCCCAGTATTCAGATAGAACCAACTGGTTGGTGGCATACAGTCACGTACTTTAGTAATATCCAGAACATATGCAAATTAGACTTAGAATGTGTTTTCTTGACACTGTACAGAGACTTCCCTAACCTTACAGTGGGCGAGTTCGTCACTGAAAGCAGCTGGGATGGCTGCGCAGCCAGTCGGCTGAGGACAAGCAGTGCCACCAGACGTAGAAACCATTGACTGGACCCAACTGCTCCAGTTCACCAAGCAGCTGCTAATCAGGCAAAGCAAAAATGCGGAAGCTTATAAATGGATTCCCCAAAAGTAGGGTTGTAAGAAAAGTTTTTCTGTGACTTTCTCCAGAGCACTAAGTCATAGTTTCTGAAGCGTTATATAAGAAAATAAATGTCAAACTGTTGGTGTCTGTTGCCGAAACCAAAGAAGGGTAAAGCTCTATAAATTAGGTGGCTTCCTTGAAGATGCTTTTGTTGCTTAAGAGTCATGCAATTGGCATAAAACCTTAGATCTAAAACTGAAAATTCAGATTTATTAATATACAAAGGTATACTTGTTTGTGGTTTTATTTTAGTCACTTATTAACAAAAACAGAAAGTGATTAAACCCATTTTGCAACCAATTTTAACAGTTCCTCTCCAAATGTTTAAAATGTTCATAAACATCATCTGCTTTAATTTCTTTAGAGACACAGTTGGGTTTTTTGTTTTATTTTGCTGCACTGTACTTTTTAAATTTGCATTCCTACAGCTTTGTGTCAGTATAAATTTAAGGCACAGCTAAGGAGAGTCACATGGAGAGAAAACATTCTCTCAGGCTTTCACAGAGAGCACGTTGGCCAAGCAATGGCCGTGACTCATCCACAGGGCTGACACTGACAAAGGTTCTACAATTTGAGGTACAGGGTCTCAGGATAAATCCAGGGGGGATTTGACTGACCTTATCAGACCCAAAAGCTACAACTCTTGTTGCATAGGTCTTGCTTTACCTTGGTCTTAACCATCCAACAGAAAAGTATAAACACAAAGTATAAGAAGTAAAGTGATGGTGTTATGTTGAGCTGTGGGGGAGTCAGGTCAACAATTTCTGACATTGCCAGTCAAGTGGAAGACCCAATACTATTATGGACTACTGGACTCTTTTAGAACATTTTGCTGAGTTAACACACATATTCAAATGATGGAACTAAACAAGAAAAGGGGATAGAGATGAATGTCCATTTGGTATCTGCGTTTTGAAAGTGGTTAGGATAGATATATAGTTGCATTCTCTTAATGAATAGAGGGATTTGTTCTAATGGTGTTTGTAAATAGAATATCATGTCTGCATCTTGCACAGCAAATAACCACTAGGAAGAGAGTATGCAATGTGTTAATTATTGAAACTGTCCTACCAGTTTGATTTGCAACTGTCTCATTGCTATTTGTTTCTCAATAAAATTATGGAGAAAAATAGTTTAAGGCACAGTAAAGATTATAATGTTTGCTATAAAGCAAATAGGAAACAGTAACTATGCAATGTATCAGATCTAGATGTGACTATATTCATTAATAAGGATAATGTACGTAATTTAGTCAGTAGAAAAGGCACTTATGTGTTGGGAAAAATTCCCAGGCATCAAGTAACCATTGGAACAAGAGGAAGAGCCGGAGCCTCCTCATATCTCCACTTCCTCTCTGAAATTTTGATATAATTTAATCATCTAAGTCATGGGGTTATGTACAATATGACACTGATAAAAAATTTTAATAAATATTTATATTTTACCTCTATTATCACAACCATAACTGAAATATGAGTAAAGGAAAACACTGACCAGTTCATTGCAATGCTTTAAAAGTACTTCCTGTAGTGTTTCACATGATTTAGTCCATTCAGCCCTGGATGATTAATATTTACTGATTAATTTACTGAGTAATATTTTTGATTAATTGAAATTGAGTGTTAATTTAAAGTTTTGAATGCACAGTAATTTCAGATAGTGCTGATGCACACGAGAGATGAATAAAATATGTGCTAACTGCTTAAGTAAAAATGTAGTACAGTAGAAGACATGTTTCCATGGATCCCCACGGCTTCACATACACTCATTCCATTGTTCTCATCACGCTCTGAAGCAGTCTAGAAGTTCTCTTTCAAGAGCACCTACTAGGTGTGATCAAAGAAACAGAGAAGTGCTGCCCAGTGCTGCCTTTTAAATGGGTTACTTGCGAAACATTGACTCTCCCATGTCCACCTTACCCACCGGAGCCTCACCGCTCAACTCCTGGCTCTTCCTCCAGGTTAAAATGAGCACAAATACAACTGTTTTGGATCTGTTCACATTGCTGAGGGCCACTAAAGAGGCACAAAAATGACTTCTACCACGGCCTTATAATGTGGCAAGAGCAAGTCACAAGTTTAAAGCAAGGGAGAATATTTAGAGGGGGATTAATGGCAACACACCTTTTATTGTAATAATTTTTAAATGTGCATACTTACTGTATTTATCATATATTTATTTGAGTTTGAGTTATGATTGCCCTATTAATCTGTACTTTATGAAAATGGGTAAGTACATGTGTATATTTTTCCTTTTTATTTCATTTCAGTTTTCTCTATGTGTAGAAATGTCTCCAAAATATTGAAAGTTGACGTCCTGGTGTCTTTTCAGTACTGATTTTCACCACATGCCCCTTACCTGTGTAACCTGCCCTTGCTTCTTAGCTCTCCCTTTATTGTAATGGACAGTCACAGAAATTTAAAACCTCAATTTATTTTCTTTCAGTTCTCTCTCCTTTGCTGCCTTTATTAAATTATCCATCAACTCTTTGGGGAGCCATTTCGGATGCAATTAATCCTCTCATTAAGATCTCCACTACCACTAATACAAAGTTTAAATCTTCACACTGTTTGATTTACTGTAACAGACTTCACCACTATCCTTCCTTTTCATGTCTACACATGTCTTCTAGCTGAACTTTCAAAACCCCACAGTTCTATAAATGTTCTCCAGTGATCTAAACTCTCCAGTGGTTGTTCACTGTCACTGAAGTCCTCACAGTGTTTCACACCCTCTAACATTCCCCATCGGCTCCATCTCCTCCACCTCCTCGATTTCAGCCTTGTCTCCTCCATTCTCCTAGCATGGATATCCTGGCACAGGTTGGCTGGGTTATGGTCCATTTCTCAAGCACATGCCATACTCTCCTGCCTCTGAGCCTGTCATCCATTCCTACCTGGAATGTCTTCCCTTATTGCCGTGCCCGTTGTCTGTCTCCAAGAGCTCATTCAGAAGCAATCTACCACTTCCAAGAGCCTGTGAAATACTTCATTTCTTCTTCTTCTGCTCATTCTTTGATTACCATTTCCTTAAAGGAAACAATAATGTATGGGAAGCATAGGTGGCAATGGCCAAACTAAAGAGATAAGCAACCTACTAACTCTAACCCTTAAGACCCTGGGCTTGTCAGCTCCACCTCAGTCTGTACTAAATGCTAAGTAGTTAGTAAACAGTTAAGAGGGAAGTAAAAGCCCAAGGGTATGTGTGTGACCAGGCTTTGGGTGGTAAAAGGGAGGACGTGTGACAGAGAGCTGAGAGAGGTAGGAGCCAGGCAAAGGGCTGTCACTGCATTGTAGCAAAGGGGGAAAGGATGGTCATGATGGAACCAGTGGCTTCAGTACTGCAAGGCACCTGTTAGGAGTCACTTTATGGTGACTCTGATATTTACTCCTGAAAGAAACTGCCAGAAATCAGAGCAAAACAGTGTTTGAAAGGTCCAGCATACTGCCCAAGTCCACGAAATCAAGTTCCAGTTTCTAATTATTGAGTTCCATTGCTCGCATAAGATCCTCGTGACAGATTTGTTGTCAGGCTTGGTTATGTATGAACTTGACATTCAACATGAGAATTTTGAGACCATTATAGGGAATTTATCTAATAGTCAAATACAACTTACAAACTTTTCTATTTCTATGCAATCATTTATTCTTCTAAGACATTTTTTTCACGTATATGCTCATTTTTTTCTCTCTCCAATATCTAGCCAAAGGGAATAAACTTTTGGCATTGATGTAAAGAATTCATTTAAAATTTTCAGAAATTGGTTATTTAACATATCGCTTACTGTACAGCATGATTATTAGTGCATAGGCCTAGAATTCCCTGTACTGAACACACATAATAGTATTGAATAAACACCGAAGAAACTAGGATTTTCATTAAAAATTAAGTGCACTGTCCCTACACTTAGTACAGAGGCTGATTGTATGGAAATTCTTCTTTCCACTCTGACTATAGGCAGCTCTGTTAACAGTACTACTGAAAAACCTGGACTAATAATGTTCACCTAATTAAGGATTGTTCGGAACATTCTGAGTTGTCCGGAGTTCCACTATTCATGACCAAGCAGTTTGCCATAGGACTGTCAGAAACTAAATGCCAGGTTTACACAGTTTTGATTACTGGCACCCAAAAAACATGTTTGCATCGAGGGACACCATGCATCCCTAGTTGTTGCCATGGGGTAAATTATAATGTTCATTCATTTTAATGCCTGTGCAAATGGGTGCTGGCAATACCCACTTTCTTTCCAGGCTCGTTTTGTGGGCTTGCTTCTTGGCAAAAGGGCATTCTGAACAATGACTTGCTTCTCAGTAGGCATTAAGGGCAAATTTAACTATTTGGCATGAGGTGCCAAAGCATATTTTCCTTTCATGCTAAAATGTTTTTCAATTCTTTTGAATTATCAAAATTGTTCCCTTTGGCATCAAAGGAATTTTGCCCCACTGCATATACAGCCCAATCTTTTCTGGAATAAAATACACAGAATCAGAAAAAAGTGCCATGTTATAAGTGCTAAGGAAGAGAAACATTTTTCTTTGAAATAAATTGCAGCTAATTTACCACTTTTATCCCAAAAAAAAAAAAAAACCTTTTTGTCCTATTTGAATAAAGAACTTTATCTGGATATAATTCATTTCATAAATTTACTTTGTTTTCTGACATATATCTATATAATTTTTATGTATGCATTTTGTTAATTTCTTATTATTGCTGACTCTAAGATATGTGCATGGGCCAGCCAAATAGCTCAGTGGATTAAAGCACCTGCAAGTAGGCGCAAGGAGTGGGGGTTGGATCTCCAGGCCTGTGGTGCTGGCCTCGCCCCCGCCCCGGCCCCAGCCCCATCCCTGAGGCCTGCTGAGACAGCAATTGAGACTGGGCGTGGTGGCACTCTCCTGTGATCCCAGCTCTTGGGAGGCTGTAAACAGGCAGATCACTATGAGTCCAGTCTAGTAGTGAGACCCTGAATACCCTGTAGACCCTTCCCTAAAATATGGGGGAAAAAATGATATGTACATATACATCAGAGACTTTCCCCAAAGTTACTGTTTGATCAGTATAATGATATCTGTAAGCAAACTCTTGAGATCTTGTAGAAAATGATTTATGCATGAAAAAATAAACTACAAAGAGTGTCACTATAATCCCTACTGTTCTTTACATTATATTATGTGAGAGTAAATCACATGATTATGTTTGCTAAATCTTTTTAGAAATGAAGAAGTTATACCACTCATATCATTCGCCCTTTGTGTACATAGCCAGCATTGATTTCTTGGTTTACTTCCTTGCTATTCAAAGCCAGTCTACAATTTTTTAACAGAATTTATGAGCGATGACACCTTGAGGAACTCTTTTAGGCCTCGCTTGTTTTTACTGTGATGACCTCAGATTCCAAATCATGTTTCAAATCAGGTATAGTTTTGATTTAACATTGAAAGTTATATCATTAAAAAAAAAAAAAAAGAAAGTTGGGCCAGGGAGAAGGTTCAGTGGAATAAGCACTTCCCTGGCAAGTGCAAGGGCCTGAGTTCAATCCTTGGTTCTGAAAAAAAAAAAAAAAAGAAAGAAAGTCATATCATTGACACAGGAAGGGATGTGAGTAGGTGTGAGCACTTACCAAGGTACATATTTACCTTGTAGCACTTTTGAAGTTTGAAAGGAACTATGATCATGGTTAAAAACTGAAGTCTTTTCAGGTCATGATAGCAACAAAGACCTTTGAGGGAAAGACATTAGGATCTGCAGTCAGGAGCTGAGTGTAATTCCATGTTTGCCCTGTGAAATGGGCACATTAAATGCAGATATCTCTGTCCATATTTCAGTGCCTAATATAGGTTGAGTGCTTTTTTATCGTATTTTCTTTAGTAAAAGGCAAATATGGGTATGAAGCAACTATCCCCTCCCTCAACAGGTATTTTGTTTCAAAGTGTCTGTTAGAGAGTTCTAAAAGCTAAATCAAAGAAATAAGAATAAAAGAGCCTTGGCATTTGCCCCAAACTCCCTCACAGAACACTGACATTTGTGTAGATTGAAATTCTGCAGCACTGGGATGCTGATGGGTGCTGATTTCATGCCAAATTCTCCATGCTCCCTTGACTAAATCCATTTTGGCTTCCCAATGCACTAGCCAGCATATAGTCAGATCTTCTTCTATGGAACACTGAGCTCCCATAAAATTAAAATCCGCAGTATTTTTTACTCATAGGTTATGACTCCTGATCCCGTCAAACTGTCAGTCAGAAGGCTTGAGCAGCACAGAGTTTGTCTGAGCATAAATCAATTGCAGTTAGACACCCTGAGAACTTCACGGAGAAAACTTAATAAGGAAGATAAAATATATTTTAATGTCCACAAAGAAAGCCAATGTAAGCATTTTTAAACAAAGAAAATATTATGGGTTATGAAGCTATGAGATTCCACCGTAATCCCACTGAAATTTGAAGTACTCTACAATAAAGTATGAAACTAGGTGGCACTGAAAATTGTCAATCAGTACTGAAAAGAGAGCAGCTAGGAAGAAAGAGTCAGAACCATACAGGAAACAAGCCAGGTACTTGTTTCCAGGTGAGTCAGTTCCTGATTGGTCGTAAATGAAGAAGGGTGTGTGTGTGTGTGTGTGTGTGTGTGTGTGTGTGTGTGTGTGTAAAGAAAAAGTTTAATAGCTTCCCAGAGACCTAAACCATGTTTCTTGAGTTTTTATGAGTAATGGAATCACATTGGAACATTTGACCTATGAACTCCCACTTATCTGAATCAACTGAATGTAACACTAGATTTTTAAAGAAGTGATAATTCTGATGTGCAAGATTTCTCAGGACTTGAATATTCATACTTATCTCTAAAAGTACGAAAATACTCAAATATTTAATAAAACATTGTTTGTATGCCCTCAGAGCGCAAACTAAAAGGCAAGATAGAAATATGAGTGTCTTCAAGGAAGATGGAAGTAGTCAAAATTAGTATATACAACATATGCACATGTAGATAATTATTGTACTACCAAATAAATACCTCACAGGCTTTATTACAGAGCAACCCTGATCAAGACTTCAACTTCCACCTTAGTAGTCTTGGGACTATTAAATGCTGGTAATAGTCCTTCACTTGGGAAACTCCCCCAGTCATTGGATTTTTCACTCCAAAGTTGAGCTGTGAGTTGCAATTCCTCTGATATTGCCTACTAATTGTATTCCTCCCCTTTTTAGCTTTCTTCAGTAGTTTAGGCAACTACTCACAGAGCAGCACCCCAGAAATTTGTGAGCTACTAATGATGCTTCACAACATCCCCTTTTACTTTAGACTAAGCAATTGCAGTTTATTAACTGTTGTTTGTACATCAGGACTTTATTCTGCCAATGAATTTTCTTGAGATAAGCAAAATGTAACCTAAACAACAGCACACAGAATTCAATTAGCAGTTTCTTGTGTTTCTCTAGTAAGTGAATTCTGTATGAGCTCTGTATTTCTTCATTAGTGTAATATAAAATTGTGTTATCTTTGGGTTTAAGAATCTTTTTCTTGATTTGTATCAAGAATAGAAATAAAGACTTGTATGAGCTACTGATTATCAGACCTATCATGTACTTTCTCAGAATAATTGATTCTAGAATTGGAATTTATAAACTTCCATTTATCTCCATCAAATATATTCTTGTTAGACTGGTTCTAGTAGTCCAAACCTACTGGTGTCATTGCTAATAATAATTCCAACATTCCTCATACCAGCCACCCTCTCCTCATCTATGCCAATTTGGGGCAACCTAAATTTAGAAAGATGAGGTTCTCAGAAACAAGATGGAATCTGATAGGTACATACTTCCAGGCCCATATTTGAGGTGTGGCCAAATAAGTTAGCAAAGTTTGAAATTTTTAAAACGTATTGGAGTAAAAGTCAAATTGTCATTTGTCCCCCTTCAAATATTTCTCCTCACGGTGCACACGCTTGTTCTATCATTGTTGCCTCTCTCTGCAGCATCTCTGGAGGATCTTAGTCACAGGTGTCTTCCCTTGCACAGGAGTGGCTGCTCCAGGGTCCTGAGTAGTTGCCAAATGTGCACTGCACATGGTCATGTTGATTTTAGGAGAGTGAGAAGTCATACTGTGTCAGATCTGGTGAACAGGTTGGATAAAGACACATCATAGAGATTTTATCTAACAATTTGCCATAAATGGTTTTTAATAGATTCAAGATATCAAGATGACCATAAAGATCAAGCCCTAGTCCAGGCCCGGTGAGTGTGTGGGAGAGCTTCCTGCTACCCTGCGCCCACAGGGCCTATCGGTCCAAACCCATATGCAGCATGAGTGAGACCCACTTCCATGCCCTTGGGACCCCACCCCCACCCTGCAGGCCCTACCCCTACTCCCTCAGAGTGAGTAAGAACTTCTGCCACGTTCTCGGGACACCCAGATCCAGACCTAGCCCAGGCCCAGTGAGTGTGTGGGAGAGCTTCCCCTCTACAATACTCCCCCTTGTCCCCTTCAGACGCAGCTGAGGCCTGGCATACAGGCCTGGGATGAAAATCTGCAGCTTCAGTCCCTACAGAGAGACTAGGGGACAGAACCACCCAGCTAGTCCAGAAGCAAAACATTGTGCCAGAGGAGCACAACAGGTTCACTCCCAAGAGATGCAGTGGGAAGGTGCTGAGCACAGCAGCCAGACCCAAGCCAGGCACAACTGGATAAATTCAAACTTTGTAGATCTGCACCTGAATTTCACTTGGTACTAAGGATATAACAGCACCAAAGCTCTACAACAAAGGTCAGAGGACAGTGCTATACAAAATGACAATAAGAATATCTCAGACCCCAAGCCCACCCATAACAAGTGCAGAGGACACTACCACTGAACAAACTGGGAAACACACAGCTGAAATCAATGAATCAACAGCTTCTGAAATAAAGAAACAGCTGCAGAAATGTATAGAGGAACTCAGATCAGAAATAAAAAAAGAAATCCCTGAATTAATAGCATCTTCAGTAAAGAATCAAATGCAGAAACATTAGAGAAAACCCAATGCCACCCAGAAAAAGTGCAGAGGACACTAGCTCAGATGAAATGTGTGAATTAATAGCATCAAAAGTAAATAAGCAATAGCAGAAAGATATTGAGGAATTCAGAGAGGAAATAAATTCTGAAATGAAAACAAATTCTCTGAACTCATAGCATCTGAAGTAAAGAATCAAATATGGAAGCATAGGGGGAAACTCAAGCTGAAAAAAACACTGCAGTAAGAGAACTAATAACGGCTTCTAAAGAAGACATTGATTCTTTTTTAAAAAAGGAGGTTAGAAAACTGACCAATTCCTTGAATGAGCAATACAGGAAAGAAATAGATTGCATGAAGCAGAATCAAAGAGATATAAAGGAACTTAAAATCTCAATCACAAGATGCAAAACCATTTGAGTGAAACTGAAGACAGAGTTTCAGTTCTTGAAGACACTGATGCAGCTAGTGAAAGTGTAAGAAAAGACCTCTTAAAAACAACTAGGATGCAGGAAAAGATAATTCATCACTTGCAAGACGATGCAAAGATGAACAATGTGAGACTAATAGGTATCAGTGAGAAAGAAGGAGTCAATACAAATGCCATTAAAAAATATGGGCAGAAGTAATAGCAGAAAACTTCCCAAATATAAGGAAACAATCTGACATCCAGGTAACCGAAGCATACAGAACGCCAAGTAACCTCAACTCAAATAAAAACACACTAAGACAGGTAATAGTCAAGAATCCAGAAATCCAGCACAAGAATAATATACTGAAAGCCACAAGAGAAAAGAAGCACATCACACTCAAAGGAAAACCCATCAGAATTAAGGCTGACTTCTCTTCACAAACCTTGAAGACAAGAAGAGCATGGAGCAGAGTACTTCCAGTCTTCTATAAAAAAGAATTCCATCCCAGACTACTATACCCTGCAAAACTCTCTTTCAAGATTAATGGAAGTGAAATGATTCCAAGACAAAGAACAAATAAAGAAGTTCATTATTACAAAGCCAACCCTACACAGGCTACTGAAAGATGTTCTAGAGAGGAACCAAAATTATCAGAACTCCACAAATGAGAACAGAAGCAACTAACTAAATAGGGCAAAAAATTAAACACAGGAGAAAAAAGAGTAAGCATCAGCAGGTAAATAACATGTCAATTGTAAGTCAATATATCTCAATTCTCAATGTAAATGGACTCATTTCACCAATTAAGAGAAATAGACTGGTACAGTGGATTAGGAAACAAAATCCAACAATATGCTGTATACAAGAAACACATTTAACTCATAAAGACATTCATAGGCTGAAAGTCAAAG
>NW_004524625.1:10440389-10442642 GCF_000260255.1 Octodon degus | reverse complement strand
TCTTAAACAACAAAGAAATTCAGTAAAATGGACAAGTATAAAACACATATACAAAACTCAGAAATACATAGATGGGTACAGGGAGAGAAAGGGAGAGGGAGGGAGAGAGGGAGAGAGGGAGAGAGAGAGAGAGAGAGAGAGAGAGAGAGAGAGAGACCCTGACCAAAGAACATAATGAAATAAATGTGCTGTTTACAGTAACTATAATGAACACTTATAAAGTGTGAGAATAAAGTTTATAAAATGTAAGATTGATATTGACTTTGAAATGCTACTAAGTGACATAAAAATAACACTACAGCTTGTCATTAGAAAAAGAGACACAATATCAACTAATTTCCATTCCATTTTAAATTGAGAATTTTAAGTAAATATGTTAATGAAAAAACTTAAACAGGGAACATTGATTCTGAAGTTTAGAAGGAAAATTAATAGCCAAGAATAACCAAGAAAATTTAACAAAGGAACAATGAGAGAGGTCCAGGCCTGACAGATATTAAAATACAGTATCAAACTATAATAATTAAAAAATTAAATCCAAAAGTAGATAAAGCACAGAAGGGAATTTAGTGCATGAGAAAGGTAGCATTTTGAATAAATGTGAAGAATAGTTTGTTCAGTAAGTCATAGTGGAAAAATTGGGTATCTATCTAAGGAGCACATAAATATATACTTCCAAGCATAGTGATAATTTCCAAGTAAATTATCACTGATTTAATTTTGTATACTGAACAATGAAAGTACACTACTCTCAACTGAAAATGGGTAAATTGGACAAGATTGAAATGAAGACACATTCATTAAAAGACCTTATTAATACTTTTAAATAAAGAAGCCATCGAGAAGACATTCCCAGTAAACCTCTCAGACATTTGTGTGATTGCAATCCTTTTTCATGATAAAGGCATTGCAAAGTAAACACACAAGGTGCCATATTTGATCAATCAAATTGTCCACAAAAGTTGTGACGCTGCCCTGCATTGGCAAGTGATGGGAGAAGCTCCAAGAGCCAGAAGAAGCTGCTGGAGGGTCAACTGCCTCCTCATGCTGGGCAGCACCGGTACAGTCTCTACCTTCTCACAGGCTTGGGCCTTCGAGCTTGCTGAATCTGCTTCTAGGAATTCATCCAACACATGTGAAAGTTTGTTGCAACAGAATCTCTAGTAGCAAAAGTGAACAAGAGGCACACTGACAAAAAAAGAATGGCTAGATGAATTTCAATATATATATTTTCTTTTCTTTTTTGGTACTAGGGATCAAACTCAGGACCTTGTGTTTGCTAGGCAGGCACTTAAGCCATTGAGCTAACTCCCTGGCCCTCAATATATCTATTTAATAGCATCCAGTTTAAACAAATATAAGGAACTGAAATCAGAGTGCTAAATGAAAGAATTCACTTAATACGCTGAATGAGTGAATGGGCTGAATGAATGAAGTGGTTGTGCTGAATGAAATCCAGAATGCAGTGTTAAGCCATATGCAGCACCAGGTGGACAATATGCACAATGTTTTTATCTATGTAAAAGAAAAGGTGTATAAACTATATGTGTGTATATACACAGGAAATATCTAGACAAGTAATGGCAACCGTTGCTTGTCTTCCTGAAAGAGGGAAGCTGTTGGGAAGAAAAGTTATATTTTGCTATATATTACTTGTGCCTTTGGGACTTGGGGCTGCATACATATAGTTCATACTTTACATAAAAATTTAGAAAGCACAAAAGTTGTAAAATATAAAGATGAGCAACAATACACAAAAGATACACAAGAAAACTTAGCAATAATTATACCAGCAAAATTGAATTCACAGTAAAAAATTTAGAAGTGGTCATTTCCTGCTGCTAAAAAGTGAAAGTTATAAAAATTATAAAAGAGAAAATGAAAAATAGAAAAGAAAGTATACTGTGTGTGACTAGCAAAAGAAATGATGAATGGATTCAGCTTAATTCTGTGGACAAGCACCTAATTTAATACCGACTATTACAGTCAGTAAATTCATGAATAAGAAGGAATACAGAAAGAAATTATTTCCTTTATCTTTCAGTGTCCATAATATAATTATGAAAGTCTTTCAAGTTTCAATCCTGTGATCAAACCTTCCCACAGCCAAGCAATGGCCATGATTCATCCACATGGCTAGCCCTGACAAAGGTTCTACAATCTGAGGTACAGGATCTCAGGATAAATCCTGAGGGGATTTCATTGACCTTATCAGACCCAAAAGCTACAACTCTTGTTGCATAGGTCCTGCTT
>NW_004524625.1:10437737-10440074 GCF_000260255.1 Octodon degus | reverse complement strand
TCTCTTAATGAATAGAGGGATTTGTTCTAATAGTGTTTGTAAACAGGATATCATGTCCTCATCTGGTACAGCAATTAACCACTAAGAAGAATGTATGCAATGTGTTAATTATTGAAACTGTCCTACCAATTTGGTTTTAAACTGTCTCATTGCTATTTGTTTCTCAATAAAATTATGGGAAAAGAGAAAATATTCAGCAGTACACCGACAGTAAAAAAAAAAAAAAAAAAAACCTTCCCACATGTGGTAGTTTCCCACATCTATAAATCAGTGTACTGTCTACAGTGGTGAGGGATTTAACTGAAGGACTGAAGTTGTTGCTTTTCTTTTCCATCAAATCTTATCTTCTGTCATAAAAAGAAATTAGACCCTTTTTAAAAAATAGGTTTTGTATTGAGAAACTTCACTTGGTTTCTTCTTCGATATGCTTTGCTTACCCAGGGATTACCCCTTTGGTTTTCTTTTTTTTTTTTACAGTAAGCATATTACATGTTTATTTTTTATTAATTTTATTGAGAAACAAATAGCAATGAGACAGTTTAAAACCGATTAGGACAGTTTCAATAATTAGTACATTGCATATTGTTGTCTTCATAGTGGTTATCCATAGTACAAGATGCAGACATGATATCCTGTCCAAACACTGTTAGTACAAATCTTTCTTCTCATTGAATAAAGAGAAAGTAGCTGTACATCTATTCTAAATATTTTGTATATACAGATACAAAATGGTCCTTCATTTGTATTCCCTTTTTTTTGTTTAGTTTTGTCAGAGTTTCATTTGTGGCCCAAGACAATTTCTTTTCATTCAGTGCAGCCAGAGAAAGCCAAAAAGTGCCTTTAGAGTTTCTAAACTTTTGGTCAACAATACATATTGTCCATCCTAGGATCTGAAGTGACTCACCTCTGTCCCCAGTGCTATTGTGGACATGTGTTATGGTTTAGGCATAAATATCTCTCACAAGTCTTGTCATCTGAGGTGATCACTGAGGCCTGACCTGGAGGAATGTATTCTTGTCTCTGGTTCCTCCTTGCTCTCGAAACTTTCTGGCTGCCCTGGAATGAGCATCTGTCCTCCACCATGCACTTCCAAAATGTGTTTCTGCCTTAGAGCCAGAAGAGTTTGGATGAAATCCACTGGAAACTATGAATCAAATAAGCCTCTCACTCTTTAAGTTAGGGGTGTTGGATATTCTGTCTCAGTGATGGGAAAGTAAATAATAATTTTTTAAAAAGGTACTAGGAGTGAGTTTATTGCTGTGAGTAAGGCAGAAGATAGACAAAGTAGGAGACATCCTGGCGTTAGGCTCACAATAGACAGGATATCTGCTGGCTCTTGGAGACCAAAACGTTGTCTCACTCTCACCATATTTCCTTAACATCTTTTTTTATTATTGAGAAACAAATAGCAATGAGACAGTTTCACAACCAATTACTACTACATTGTCAACAATTAATATATTGCACATTGTTGTCTTAGTGGTTACACACTGTACAAGATGAAGACCTGATATCCTGTCTCAAACACTATTAAAACAAACCTCTCTATTAATTGAATTAAGAGAATAGAGCTGTATATCTATCCTAACTATTTGAAGTATGCAGATACAAAATGGTCGTTCATTTGTATCCCCCATTTTTGGTTAGTTTTGTCAGAGAAGGGTATCCCATTATCATTTAAATACTGTATGTGCATGAATTCAGCGAAATATCCCAATATAGTCCAATAATCCATAAGTAGTGGGTTTTCTATTCAGACCTTGTAACATTTTTTTTCAAATCAAATTTTTAGGACAGTTTCAATAATTAATCCATTGCATACATTCTTCTTAGAGGTTAATTGCTGTACAAGATGCGGACATGATATCCTATTTACAAACACCCTTAGAACAAATCCCTCTATTCATTAAGAGAATGTAACTATATATCTATGCTAACCACATTGAACACACAGATACAAAATAGACATTCATCTGTATACCCTTTTTGTTGTTAAATTCCGTTATTTGAATATTACAGGTGTGTAAACTCAGCAAAATATTGTAAAAGAGTCAGGTAGCCTATAATAGTATTGGGTCTTCTGCTTGACTGGCAATGTCAGAAATTGTTGACCTGAGTCCCCTACAGATCAACATAACAGCATAGCTTTACTTCTTATATTTTGTTTTTATACTTTTCTGCTAGATGGTTAAGACCAAGGTAAAGCAGGACCTATGCAACAAGAGTTGTAGCTTTTGGGTGTGATAAGGTCAGTGAAATCCCCTCAGGATTTATCCTGAGATCCTGTATCTCAGATTGTTCATTCTTTGTCACTGTCAGCAATGTGGATGAGTCACG
>NW_004524625.1:10436719-10437637 GCF_000260255.1 Octodon degus | reverse complement strand
ATGAAAATTCAAGTACAACTTATCATAATTTACGCGATACGATGAAAGAAATTCTCAGACAGAAATTCATAGCTGTGAATTCACACATTAGGAAAACAGAACGGGAACAAATAAATACCCTAATGCTGCACCTTCAACAACTAGAAAAGGAAGAGCAAACCAAATCAAGAGCCTAAAGACGGGATGAAATCATAAAGATTAGACCAGAAATTAATTCAATTGAGATGAAGAAAACGATTCAAAGAATTTAAAAAGCAAAAAGCTGGTTCATTAAAGATTAAATAAAATTGATAAGCCCCTAGCTAACCTCATCAAAAAGAAGAAAGAAAAAATTCAAATACAAGTAATAAGGAATGAAAAGTGTGTAATTATCACAGACCCAGTGGAAATTCAGAAGATTATCAATGGCTACTTTGAGAATCTTTGTTCTCACAGAATAGAAGACACAGAAGAAATGGACAGATTCCTAGAAAGATACAAATTACCACAACTGATTCAACATGATATAACCACTCTCAATAGCCCGATAACAGCCAGGGAAATACGAGATGTAATTAAAAACCTTCCGACAAAGAAAGGTCTAGGTCCAGATGGATTCACAGCTGAATTCTATAAGACATTTACAGAAGATGTAGTCCCTATACTCCTCAAACTCTTCCATGAAATTGAAAAGGAAGCAATTCTCCCAAAATCATTCTGGGAGGCAAGTATTATACTGATACAAAATCAGGGAAAGATGCAACTAAGAAAGAGACCTACAGGTCAATCTCCCTCATGCACATAGATGCCAAAAACCTCAATAAAATCCTAGCAAATGGAATAAAGCAAATCATCAAGAAGATCATACACCATGACCAGGTTGGATTCATCCCAGGGATGCAAGGATGGTTCAATATTCAAAAATCTACACATGTAATA
>NW_004524625.1:10432253-10432666 GCF_000260255.1 Octodon degus | reverse complement strand
TCCCCACAGCCTCTCCAACATTTGTTGTTGGGTGATTTTTTATGATAGACATTCTTTCTGGGGTGAGATGATATTTCAATGTGGTTTTACTTTGCATTTCAAGGATGCCTAGTGATGTGGAGCATTTTTTCATATATTTATTCACTTCTTTAATTTCTATCTCTGAGAAGCATGTGTTCATCTCGGATGCCCATTTCTGGATTGGGTCTTTAAATTTTGGGGCCCAAGTGTTTTTTTGTTTTTTATAAATTCTAGAGAGCAGACCTTTGTCTGAGTACATATTTGTCCTGATTTCTTCCAAATTTGTGGGTTGCCTTTTCACTTTGTTGGTAATTTCTTTTGACGTGCAAAAACTTCTCAGTAAGAGCAGGTCCCAGTTGTTAATTCTTTTAACTGTTTCCCATGCGATATGA
>NW_004524625.1:10423476-10425182 GCF_000260255.1 Octodon degus | reverse complement strand
TAAAAGCAGTATGTGTAGAGAGATTTGATTGTTTGAAAGAAAGAGATATTAGCTGGCCATGCCAGCCCTGCCCTCAGGGCACACTGAGCTGGCAATTGAGACTGGGCATGGTGGCACCCCCCTGTAATCCCAGCTCTTGTGAGGCTGTAAACAGGAGGATCACTAGGAGTCCAATCTAGTAGTGAGACCCTGAACAAGCTGTAGTCCTTTCCCTAAAATATGAGAGAGAGAGAGAGAGAGAGAGAGAGAGAGAGAGAGAGAGAGAGAGAGATTAGAATGGAAGAAGTATAGTTTTTTAAAAGCATCTTTCCCCCTAGTTTAAATTCATACTAAAACTGAATTTTCTTACTTGCTTAGTAGGAAGTGAGCCACTTGAGACTCTCATTTTCATTAGCTAAGGAAAGATCGTTCTTTAGTTCTGCTGTCACCTGGGCCTCCTCAATGCTGTACATAGCCCAGCAGTGTACCTCTTTGCTTGATTATGTGTCATGCAGGCTTCCCTGCTGGCTCGCGACCAGCAGCCACGTGTCAGGTGGCCCCAGCCAGGTTGCTGGTGATCACTTCCTGTTGGCTGTGTTAGATCAGACTTCGGAAGAGTTACACTTTGGATGAATCTTGGAAACTGAATTGACAGTTGAGTGTTTGGCAGGCCATCAATGGCTTGATGAAATTGAATTGCTGTCTTCTAAATTTTTCCTTCAGCCCTTTGAAATTAGTCTCTATTCATTCCCAGAAGGCACTGGGACCCACTCACGGGGTAGCCTTGTTACTTCTCTCATTAACTTGGTGGGTACAGTTGCTCATTACTGTAATTTCCAACTTCTAAAACTTAAACCCTCTCTTGCAACTTTTCTAGAGAAATTGTGCAATTTAAGTAAATTATAGATAATGAAAAAATCATTGTGAACTTCAGTGATAAATTCAGTGAAAGTTCCCAGGAATAAAACATAATCGGTAAAAATAATACCATGAACAATGCAGCAGTATCAGTCATGAAAACTATAATTTTGTGCCTCCTATTTGAATCTGTTATAATTTTGAGTTAAAAATATTGGTAAAATTCTACATGGGGTATCTAAGAAGAGTGAATTTCACTAAATAAAATAATAGGAATTTGTTTCTAATGCTTTGTTTTGTATACTATTTTTATTCACATTTAAAAATTTTTAAAAAGCAGTATATATTTATAAGACCAGAATGATAGGCATTCCAAGCATGACCCTAGTATTGCACATTGCCATCTTCAGTGCAGTTGCTTAGTTCACAGGTATCAGCATATATAGTTAGTCAGGGTGAGATTCCTACCAATTAACTGCTAGTTTCAAAAACCTGCTGAAGATTCTCAGGATCATTGCCTTACCCATCTTGAGCATATAAGAGTATGGCTTTGCCCCTGTCATGCTTCTTAGCTCTTCTCCTTGCCCTCTCTTTGTTGTCTAATCCTTAAGTTCTCGCTTTCCTTTTAATTGTGTTATACCTTTCTATTTTTATTTCTTCTTTTCAGTTCTTACACTAGGGAGACTATAGGATATTTATATATGTGGGTCTGGTTTATTTCACTTAAGAGTATATCTTGAAGTTGCATCCACTTGGATATGAAGGCTTCAAGTTTGTCATTCTTTATAGCTGAATAATATGCCATTGTATAAAAATACCACATCTTTTTCATCCATTCCTCAGGTGACGTACATCTTGCTTGTTTCCAA
>NW_004524625.1:10410011-10422836 GCF_000260255.1 Octodon degus | reverse complement strand
ACCCTTCTCTGACAAAACCAAACAAAAAAAGGAATACAAATGAAGGACCATTTTGTATCTGTATATTCAAAATAGAATAGATATACAGCTACTTTCTCTTCATTCACTTAATAGAAAGATTTGTTCTAATAGTGTTTGTGGACAGGATATCACGTCTGCATCTTGTACTATGAATAACCACTAAGAAGACAACAATATGCAATATATTAATTATTGAAACTGCCCTACTAATCAGTTTTGGAACTGTCTCAATGCTATTTATTTCTCAATAACATTTAAAAAATAAAAAAGATAAAAAATGAAAAGCAAACATAAATAAACACATAAATAAAGTCTCTACCTTTAGGTTGTATCACAGGAACATGCGGGTCATTGTTTCTGCGTGCAGAGCCCAGGCTTTCCTGAGGGCTGATAGGCTTGCTGCCACTTCTGCCTAGCTCACTGAGTCCATCTTTGTCTAAATCCTTCTCTTTTCATCCTAGATTTTTTTTCCACTAAGTTGACCTGCAGAGCTGTGATCAGGCTCTCACTCTCCTTGCAGCTTTTGTTCTCTTGAACCTCGAAGACATCTCTTGTTCATAAATAAATACTGGTTGTCAACAACAACAAAGAGTGAAACACTTGATTCGTTAGTTTTAGAGAGAAACGTTGGATTTCTGCCCTCTGCTTTACCTTGGTTCTCAAAGCCAATCAACATTGCTTTATTATAGTAGCATTCAGCCTATACAAATATGAGGAGCTGAAATCAGAGCACTAACTGAGAAAATGCATTTAATGTGGTCAATGAAAGGATGCACCAAAAGCCCGTGAGATAGCTTAGTAGACTAAAGCGCCTGATGAGGCAAGCTTAGCCAAGTGCAGACTGATGAGGCAAGCTTAACCAAGTGCAGAGACCGTGGTTCTATCCTCGTCACCGCATGCTCTGCCAGCCCCACCCCCAGGGTGCGCTGAGCTGAACACAGGGTCCAGGCATAGTGGGGTATGCCTGTAATCCCAGCACTGGGGAGGCTGAAAGCAGGAGGATCACTTTAAGTCTGAACCACATAGTGAGACTCTGTAACAACCAAATACATTAAAAAAAACAAGAAGAATGCACCAAATGTATGAAATGCTTGTAATGGTTGTATTGACATGGAATAAAATCCAAAATATGATGTTAGCTATATGCAGTGTGCTACGTGGACAGTACATATAATGTTTTATCATTTATGAAAAATAGGAAGGCTATCAGCTATTTTTCTAGAAGAAACTATTTGTTTTTCTAGTCAAATACTCTTGAGATATATCTGTGGAATAGACAAGTAGCTAAATTTGTAAAGAGAAACTATAAAGGTCTGCAGTTTTGTTTTTTAATTTCTTAGAAGCTGGAGTTTGCCAAGACAGCGCTGATAGCTCCTTACTCTCTACCTACCCCTTCAGTTATTTTCACTGGGCTTCAGTATCCTACGGCTTTAAGCTTCATCCCTATATAATTCTTTTAGCCCATTGTCTGTTGCTGCATTACAAAAAGAGAGAGAGAGAGAGAGAGAGAGAGAGAGAGAGAGAGAGAGAGAGAGAGAGAGGTGTGAAGCTCAGCTCTACTCACAAGGAAACACCGTGGCTCTGGGGTGGGAGTGTGGCTCTTGCGCCTGCTCTGTTCTGGTCTTGGGCTCTGAGTGGACGGCATGCAGGGAGCATGCGTGGAAAGGCAAGCCGTATGGCGAGCAGATAATTACTCGTGCTGCTGCCACTTCTGCCAGCGCCCCACTTCTGCCAGCGCCCCACTTCTGCCAGCGCCCCACTTCTCGTCCCCCGCACCCTTGGTGAATCCCTTCTGAGGATGACGCTCCCAAGAGCTAATTGTCTTCCACTCAGCCTCATTTTTCAGAAGTTCCACGAGCTCAGGACTACCACACTGTGGACAAAGCCTGTAGCATAGCAACTTCTCAGGGCAAAGTTCCAACCACACCAATTATATATTTGAGAGAATTACAATATAGCTAACAGGCATGTCAGCATTAACACGCACAGCTCAGACTTTGACCATCCAAAACCAGTCTTTCCTGGAGTCTTTCCCAGCTCATTAAATAACATCCAGCTGTTTAGACCAAAAATACAGGAGTGTGTCTCTGAGTTTCTCACCCACCTATACCCCGTTCATTAGCAACTCCTTTCAGTCCCCCTCCCTAGCTCTGCTCTTGCACCGGGACCCATCGTTTGCCAAAAACCCCACACTCGTCTTCGTGCCAACCTCTGTTCCTCTTGGTGCCCTCTGCAGTCTGTTTCACCCAAAATTTTTAAAAGTTGGTTTAACAGATCATTTTTGTCAGCCCCTTGTTTCAAACCATTCACGAGCGTCCGTGGCTTCAGCGTCGCACACACGCGCGGGCTTCCTCTCTGCCTTGGTCTCTTGTCAGTGCCCAGTTGCCTGTCGCCTGGCTTCCTTGGTGTCATCTACGAGTTGTAAGCTCAGGCTTACTGTTGTGCTTGCCGTTATGTGTCTGCACCACTCTCCTTATGTGTTGGGCTTTTTTTTCTTATTTTATTTAGAGCTATATTTTTGTAGCATGCATCTCTGCTACATATTGCTACATTTATTGCTACATTTATTTTTACATTAAATAAAAGCCCCAAGAGAACAGAAACCTTTACCTTGCTGCTTGCTCTTCTGCCAAGCTCTTACAGCAGCAGCTTTGACAAAGTGCTCACCACATAGTTGTTGGATTTATGAGAACAATCAAGAGTTATTAATAGAACAGAATTCTGTTGCTGTACAAGGTATAACTGGGAATGGTGGATATTGCTCAGTAGCTGACCTTGACTTAATAAATTAAAAAGCTTAGAACAAAGAAAACTATCTAAAGATAGAGTCCGGAGCCTGGTCACATGGTGAGCTCTCTGCCCGGAAGGGTCCTGCTCTAGAGCAGAGGTCCAACTGAGGGGCTTTTAGCCCAGATCATCCATAAGTGATGCTGGAGGGTGGGATGCAGAGAGAAAGAAGTGCATCTGAGGAGTTGGAGAATTGCATGTGAGGTACCTCACAGGAACAATCATTAGAAGTAATTCTGGGGGAAAATGACACAGCAGTGGTCCTAGTATGCTCCCATTTAATCCATGCTTAGTGCTAGGAGGCCAGACAGGCCTGTCATTGTAACTATGAAGAACTTGTCCACTTACGGAGGGCACCAGTCTCCCGACTCTCTCGCTAATCTGTCTCCTCGCTGTCTTCCGTCAGCTGATGGATGCCCCGAGTAGACACAAATACCTGCTGCCTCTGCATTCGAGCCTTTAGATGAGGTTTCCCAGAAGTTCCTTTCTATTTTATCCTAAATCATGTTAAGAAAAGAATAAGCCCCGTCTGGGTTTTTAACCTGCAAGGGACTCAACGCATGATTATTTTACTGTCCTGATTAACTCTTCTAAGCTTAAGTTGAGGGGAAAGCAGTCTGCTTCTTCCTAAAGAAAGGGCAGAGACAAAGATGCAGTCTAACTCAGTTTCCTCCAGGGAAAAGTTTTATTAACTTTCTCAACATCAGCTTCCAAAGCCAGAGGTGGGAGTTCGAGCAGTATTTATCAAGTAGGAATGACAAACCCTCTTCGGAACCAAGCCCAGTTCAAGTCTTATGTGGATAATGCAGCTACAGAGCCTTGATTTTCAGCTACAGAACCTTTGAGTTTTGTGGGACAGTCTGGGGCATTCTTCAAAAACTTTGAAACAACAGAAAGTTTTGAAGTTATCCCCATTTATTAACAGAGAAAAATTTCACTTCAGAATCCTACAGTTCACTTTAGTGTATAGAACATACATTGTTTTTGTCCTCAAAGCCTTTGTTTCTTGGAGAAGAAAAAGTAAAGGGATATATAGTATAAGGACACTAACAAAAATGTGTGACACACACACACATATGCACAGCTGCCTGTGGGCATACATACCTGTCATAAAGTGCTATAAAGAAAAGAGGCCGGATACAATACTAGAAATTAGCTGAGGTTACAAAAGCTCTTTTAACGCCATGTTAATATGCTGAGTTCTAAAAGGCTCAAGTCAACAACTTCTGACATTGCCAGTTCTGCGGATAACCCACTACTGTCATGGACTATTGGACTATATTGGATTATTTTGCTAAATTCATGCATGTACAATATTTGAATGGCAATGAACACCCACCTTTGAGAAAACTAAACAAAAAAGGAGAACATAAATGAAAGTCCTTTCTCTTTTTTACAGAATCAGAGAAGGTCCATTTTGTAGTGAGTGTGTATAGATAGATAGATAGATAGATAGATAGATAGATAGATAGATAGACAGACAGACAGATAGATATACAGCTACTTTCTCTTAATTCATTGAGAAGAAAGATTTATACTAATAGTGTTTAGACAAGGTGTCGTGTCTGCATCTTGTACTCTGAATAACTACTACAAAGACAACAATATGCAATGCATTAATTATTGTAACTGTCCTACTAACCTGTTTTGAAACTGTCTCATTGCTATTTCTTTCTCAATAAAATTAATAATAAAAAAGCTCTTTTAAGGAGGTGATCAGGTGACCATTGAGTCATCAAATATAACATGTCCTTATGTATATTACATCTTTACGAAGTGAAAATTATGCCAGTCCAGGTAGCATGACCAGCAAATATGAAATCCTTTGGGTAGACAAGGACATAGCAGGACATGAGCAAGCCCCAAGCCCTTTGCATCACATGTGTACTCATCACTCTGTTTGCTTAATTGATGGTGAAAGCAAAGGCAAGAGCTAATCCCATTCTGCAGCAATGAGCATGCTGTAATGAGAACAGAGGAAGCCCATTTAGGGTAAAGGGCTAATGCTACAGTCCACATCATGCAGTCATTAACACTTGCCTTCATCAGTCAGCCAACTCTTACTTTTTCTTTTGGTGACGCAAGGAGTACAGAGCCCCTAAGGTTCATTCAGAATCACAAAGCACTGTCAAGGCAATGTTTGTATATTTAATTTTGACTATAAAAATATCAGTAAGAATGTATAATCCACAGTGACAACATTCTGATTTCTACGACTAATTTCCAAATAGAAAATAAAATCTGTATATTTTCTTGTTACTGTTGGCTTCCACATCCAGAACAACCACTCATCACTATGATTCAGAAGGAATAAATCAAGAGTAAGACTCCACTGGGGCCAGCGAGATAGCTCAGCAGACTAAAGTGCCTACTTAGGCAAACTTAGGCAAGTACAGAGACCCCAGTTTGATACCCAGCACCATGTGCTGCACCAGCCCCACCTCCAGAGTGGACTGAGCTGGTCACAGAGTCCAGATGTGGTGGCACATGCCTGTAACCGCAGCGCTGGGGAGGCTGAAAACAGGAAGATCACTATGAGTCCAAGTAAGACTCTATAACAACCAAATACATTTTTTTAAAAAAAGAGTAAGACTCCACTATAAAACTGCATAGTAAAAGTAATAATGGCAAAGGACATCACCTTTCCTCACTGTAAAACTTAATTATAAGAAATAAATACCTCCAGTGAGGTCTTTGAGTCAAATTCAAGTCAGAAAATAAAGTCATGATTTGGTTGTGTATCTTGATTATGTCTCTGCTTCAGATCATCCCATATTCATAAATCAAACTACTTTCACGCAATCAGAAATCAATTATTGATATGAATTTTTGAGTTCTAGGATTGCTTATTATGGATTGCTCATTATGGATCACATGAAAGAAATAAGAACAAAAACAAAACCCAATCTTCTCTATTACATTGATGTCCAAGTGCACCATGGAGAATGCAATTCTGAAGTCATTTTGTGAGGATAAGTACGTAGTGGGTTCGTCTTTCCTTTCTCACATCCTTACAGCCTCCACTTAGTGATACAAACACATGTGATGAAGAGGTTGGCTGGATGAGGCTAGCTGAAGCTCGATTCTATCTTTCAACCAAAACAGAGTTACATGTGCCTGACTCCTCCTACCAAGTGGCCGAGTAGGTCTTTTGCTTGTACAGAATCCTTTGTCTGATGCTTCTGGATGACACTCTGTTTTGGCTGTCATTCACTAATCCTTCCAGGCAAACAAAGGTCAATCTCCCTAGACTCTCAGGGCAGTAACCTCTCTTTGTTCTTGTTTCTTGTATGCACTTCTTCTTGGTTACTACTGGCAACGCTCAGAAGATTTGTTTATGGTGCAGTCTTCTCTTCCAGGATGCTGTGAGTCTCTGATTTTGCTGTCTAGCCCTCACTCCCTGTCCAGTGTCTGCCATGTAGTAATCCCTACATGAAGATCCTAGGATGGAGGGAACAGGGAAGTGCATGAGGATAGGAGATGGAAAAAATGAATTGAGGTGTGTTGTCTACAAGGACCACAGGAAGAATGTAAACATTTTGTATGAAAACAAGGGCGGGTAATTAAGACATGGGGGAGGAAGAGGGAGGAAAGAGAGGGGGGACAGAAAACAGAACTGTGTTATATACATGTACCAACTTTCCTCAGAAATGTTGGAAGCAACACATGTACATAAGAAAATAGGGGTCCTCAAAGTTTTATGGAACTTATTTTTTCCCTAGCACTTTAATATGTTCCAAAGTTTCCCAAACCAATATGTCTGTTTATGGCAAAAGTTTTCTTAACTAAATTATGGGGGAGACTGCAAGTCTACCCAACTGACCACCCAGTCTTACTGAGGCCTGTGGGCAATGGATGGGAATCTTGTTGCACCCTTTCTAAAACCTTTACACTTACAGTGGCCATTGAAGCAGCCTGGGACCCTCCTGGGACCCCAGTGTCTGTTCAGACCCACACTATACGCACCTGTGTGTGGTGGGAAGCATATGTGCATGAAATCTGTGGGCCTAAAAAGAAAATGATAATATAAAAAGTGTAAATGTAATGGCAATAATTTTACAGGCATAAAGTGCCATTTATTGAGCTTTCCTAATAAGAAGGATTTTACCCACAACTGTTTTCAACTCCTGTATACAGATGCAACAACTGAAAGAGGATACAACTTTTCCAAGTCCATGGCTCTAATAGTGGGCTCTGAGACTTGAATTCAAGTACAGTATATTAGAATCCAAAGACTATCTTCTTACATAGATAATTTTCAGATACATTTTGTACATGTTAGTCCAAATGCAACTATGAAAAGAACACACTACATTGATTTATTTATTCATGGATTCAATCAACAAACATATCTGTGGCTAGGTACTGTGGGGCTAGATGTGACAATACAGAACTCACATTTCATCCTCTATTACCTATCTCTAGTCCTGTCTTCCTCATCAGCACTGATGCACTTCAGTATTTGACTTATTTTTCTGATCCACTGATCTCTGCAAAAGTTAGGTAGTATATAACCCATGAATTTGGGGTCTGTGACTTTTGGGTTCTCGTTACTACCACAAGAACCCCAGCATCATATTACACTGACTGGGGCTCTTCAAAAGGAAAGAAGTGGTCCTACTCCATGACCAGGACGGTTACCGCTAGCAGACAAGCCCTGCCCAAGCCAGGGCGCTTCCACGAGGATCGTAACGTTTGTTGTCATTTCCACGGAGGGAAAAGCCAGAGCTCCCCACAGTTGCGCTGTGCTCTACCATAACGGGGGTACTCCCTTCTCCTCTGACCCCTTATTTCCGTTTCTCCTGGAAATCTCTAAATTTTAAAAAAAAATCTAACTGCTTTATTTATTTTGTTTTTCTAACCAGCCCTCCTCTCTCTTCTCTTTGAAACTTATTGTCAAAATGAGGGTGCTGCCCACAGAGGCTCAATCTGCAGCCAGCTCACCAACCCGCCTACAGTGGAAAGGTCACGCAGGTGACAAGCACCTCAGCGCGGTCTCTGCCTGCGTGCGGCTCACGCATGTGCTCGAGGCTGCGTCTTTTTGGTTGGTGCTCAATCTGTGCTGAAGAGAAGGCTATGTTATATTTTTTTTAAAAGACAACAAAACAGAGTAAAAAAACAATAGAAACGATTCAGAATTTCAGGGAACAAAATGACAGGGATTCAACAATTGTTATATTGCGTAACGTTGTCTTTGGAGTTGTTTAGATTACCAGATATAAGCAAAAGAGTTATAAGAAACTTAAAAGGAAAAGGAAAAAAGTAATCATTAACTGCTCCTTTCAATAGGATTTTTAGTTAGATTTCTGCTTCTAACATTATTAACCCTGTTTCCGAGCGCTTGATACACTCTTCGCCAGAGAGAGTCAGGAATCGTCCTTTCCTGTCCTTCCGATCTCAGTCATCGAACTTCCCTGTGTAGGAAAGCAAAACATGGAAAGCGCGGGCTGCGGTATCAGGTAAACCTAAGTTCAAAGTTGGGACTTTCCCCTTGCTAATTTAACAAACTCAGGAGAACTCTTCTAATGTTATGAAGTCTCAGTTTCTGCTTTATAAAATGAAGAGAGTTATCTTATTTGTATCTTTTATGAAAATTAAATGACAATTTATTGCTCCATTATCTCTTTGTTTACCAAGTAGTATAATAAATTGGACTTTAGAATATAGTAGTTACACAAATATTAAGAATTGATAACCGTTAGAGAAATGCTCAAGATAACAAATACTAAATTTAGAAGGTTACCTTTTTTTTCCTTTTTGAGCTGACATGGTGAAACATTCTTTCTGCTCAGCAGACATTTTTTTAGTCATTGTTCATTTATTTGTGCAGGGTCTCACTACACATTTCAGGCTCACAGTGATCCTCCTCCTGTCTCAGCCTCCTCCTCATACCTGGGATTACAGGTGTGCACCACCACACCCAGATTCAGTGACCAGTGTGGCTCCGGGGCTGGCACAGCATGCGGTACTGGGACTCATACCTTGGTCCTTGGGCTTGCCAAGCAAGCACTTAGACCACTGAACTATTTCCCCAGGTCCTTCACCAGACATTGTATATTCTCTTAGTGGTAAAGAAAACCATCAGATCTAGTTTCTGCCTCTACTTCCCAAAGTTCATGGATATTCATCGATTGGATTGTTAATACAGAAATAAAAAGTGAAACGAAACCCGATTTTATTATTGTATGCCCCCTACTTGCATCCATTACATAGTTTAACTTTTTTGGACAACTTCATCTCAAAGGTGAAGAAGCTGCCCCTTGGATCGCAGCTCTTGCGTCCCCATCCAGTAGCATCTGGGACTAGAGCGAGAGCGGATTCCTACATCAGAAGGCCATCCCCTCTGAAAGGGCCAATCAGCTGCATTCAGCCTTGGATATGTGTTTTAAAAGCATGTTGGCAGACTACTTCCTGCCCCCACATTCACCCCCATATATCTTTCTGATGTCATTGTTCCAATTTTTCATTTTCTACACCACGATTTCAACAGCTACCCTCATTTCACTTGTTAAAAGATACTTCTGGTTTTGTGCAGAAGTCAGAAGATAATGCAAAATGATTTCTGTTTTGCTAACATTTCTTTGTTTCTTCTGGATGGGAGGATGGAGGGAAGGGTTTCACTCTCCTAACGACAGCTAAAGCCTTTGGTTTGTCTGACCCAGTGAGCCTTGTGTTTCAATAGAGGAAAGCCTTGTTATTTTTCCAAGGCTTTTGTGTACAGCAGACCTTCCTGTGGTTCTGCTCAGCCAGCACATTTTGTAGGTGTTAACATCCAAAAGACTAAGTGTCGTGGAGCTGGAGTGTGTTTTATGATCTTCTTGTTCTACCGCCAAATTCTCTAGGAACAGAAACCTCACTCTGTTACTGAGCAGGGCCTCTGTTCACCATCGTGGTTTCATTTGTTTGACTTAGTGGTTGAGCATCAGAGAGAAGGATGTCCTGGACATTCTTAAGAGGCTTACCTGGGAGTACTGCTGTTTTGACAAATACCAATAATCTGACAAAGTAGCATCCATGGGCGCACAATGTTTTTTTTAACCTCTAATATTGCCTGCTGATTTTTTCCTGATCTGTTCAGGAAAATATATATATAGTTTCATATATACTCCAAATAAAACCCAGGAGAAAAGAGAAATAGCACATTGTTAGGTTTTTAAAAAATGTAACCTAAGTATTAATTCTCCAGATTTCTAAGGTATGTAGAAGGTGTTGATTTCTTCCTGTCGGCCTGCTGGGACTTGACCTACAGGTACTGTTAGTCTCAAATGCTTGGGTCAGGCACTGCCATCAGGCATAGAGGATAAGAAAACCCCATCCTCATTTGTATAATGGCCAAACTGGTGAAAGTTCTGAGACTTCCCAGCTTTTCTTTTGAGAACCACTGACTGCAACAGCAAAACCAGTCTAGTTGTCTTGGTCAAGAACAGGTTGAAACACAAACGTTTGGTGAGAAAAGATTTCTATCATATACCAGACTATAATCATTTATTTTCTTACTTAACATGTGGATTCAAAATGATGAGTCCTGACTGTCTGTCTAGGGTCAGTTGTGTATAAACACAGACATTCCAAGGTTGAGCTAATTTTTCAATAAATGAGAATTATAATACTGACAAAGTGTGGGATCCAGCTTAAAGAAGATAATAAATGATGTGTTAAGGGGCTCACGCATAGATACCTGGCACAGAGCAGATACTGACAAATGGCAGGAGTGATCATAGGAGCTCCCAGTCAGCAGTTACTTCTTGCTGTCCCTCATAATGTTTGTCAAGTAACTCTCTACACGCCTTTGCTGACTCCTGTCACCAGCCCCACTAAAGCCTGCTTGTTTCAGAAGTTTAGAGGCCCAACTTTCTTCTAATTAGGAGCTTTTAAGGAAGTGCTCATACTAAGAAGTCACTCTCTAGTTGTCCTGGTAATTGATACCAACAAATTAAGGCTTTTTATATTAATTAATTTATTTATTTGATACAAGGAGGGTCTCAGTACATGGTTCAAACTGAGTCCTGTCAGCCCCCCAGCTCTGGGATTATAGGCATGTGTCACCACACCCAGTTTTGGTAGTCTGCACTGCGCACCTGGGGTTCTCGGGCCTGCATGGCATGTGGTACCAAAGACTGAAATCAGGGCCTTATGCTTGCCAGGCAGGCGCTTAGACCGCTGAGCTATCTCCCCACCCCCAATTCAAGACTTTGAAATTGCTATCACCCACAGATCAGCTCCGATCTGTTAATTGTGATGGTTCTAATCAATCAGCTATGTGTGCTGTCCTGGCAGAGCTGAATGGGAGGCAGGATTCTGGAGAGGCCATAAAAATGGCAGCACAAATGTCGCTGTCCCCAAGGCAAATCCTGGAAATGGGAAAAAGAAAAAATACTCAAGCAATACAGTGGCATAAATAAACCATATGCTTTCAAAGCATTAAAAATAAAATTGCTTTCCTTCTGTGTCTGTCCTAGACAGTGACTTCATTTTTCTAGTTGTATTGCCTTTCAGCTTATTTTATTTCCAGCTGTGAGAGATAGAAGCCTCTAAATGAAGGGCATTTTTTCTTTTTTTCATCTCAAGTGCATATGTAGAGGTAAAGCTATGATAAATATTCTTAGTTAGACATCTGATTATTTCTATTTATATGTATATGACAAAAATATTTTAAAAAATAGAGTCCACAAAAGATATACACCTACCTCAGGGAAACAAAGCCTATACTATATTTCTTGAGACATTGAGACATCATAAGATTACTACAAAGGATCTCTGGCCTCTTCCCTTGCAAGAGGTGTTCAAAGTAGTGGCCAAGAGCTTCCAGATGTTTATTGGTGTGACAAACTGCTGCTTGGGTAACCTCAATCATTGAAACTACTGCGCATGCGTTTTCAATTTCTTTTTTTTTTTTTTTTTTTTTTTTTTTGCGGTACCAGGGATTGAACTCAGGACCCTGCACTTGCTAGGCAAGCGCTCATTCTACTGAGCTGTCTCCCCGGCCCTTCAATTTTTTTTTTCTATATTTAAGACAGGGTTACAGTGTGTACAGAGTCTCACTGTGTAGAATGGACTGATACTGATCCTCCTGTTTACAGCCTCCCAAGAGCTGGGATGACAGGCGTGTGCCACCACACTCAGGCTCAATTGCCTGCTCAGCATGCCCCAGGGGCAGGTCCGGGAATCGAACCCCGGCTCCTGCGCCTGCTTGCAGGCACTTTAATCTGCTGAGCTATTTGGCTGGCCCTGCACTTTCAATTTCTTCTCTAAGGGCCAGCAGTGTGGTGGGCTTTCTGCCATACACAACACCCACTAGGGTCGCCGATAGGAGGGTAACACCATCTGCTGAAAACACACTATATTGATTTTCTTTTCCTGAAATGTGTATGCACTTTTTGGCGGAATATATATCTCGCTAATAATATGGAATATTATAATACTAGAATAATATACAATGCTACATATAAATACACATGCAAAGCCTCTCCATGCAAACCTGGCGCTCCCTGTGCTAAGCCCAAGGTCTGGGGGCCTACCAGAAGGCTCGTGTGCCGTGCAGATGTGGCGGCCCCCGAGGTGCTGCAGCGCTCTGCTCGTCAGCGCTGACCCTCCTGACACCTGCTTGGGGGCCGGACGGAAGCAGGCGCTGGCCGGGACCTGGCGGGCTGCGTCTCGCTCCTCCGCTTCTGCCGCCCTCTCTGCTTGCTGTCAGCCTCGCGCCAGGGACTGAAGTCTCCTAGACTGGGTGCCAACCCCTCGCCTCCTTTACGTTTCGGGAATCACGGATTATGTCTCAGTGACAGAGACTAAGTCACCCCGTGTGTATTTATGAACATAAATAGTACTTAATATGTATAATCTTCACGACATGCCTACATTTATAATCTTAATATTACACCATTTTCTATCTTCCCAAATTGCCTTTTAATATTTCTGTAGGAAAGGACGGCCAAATAGCTCAGCGGATTAAAGCGCCTACAAGCAGGCACAGAAGCCGGGGGTTCGATCCCCTGGCCTGCCGTGCCGGGGCGCACT
>NW_004524625.1:10396898-10399161 GCF_000260255.1 Octodon degus | reverse complement strand
CATAGCTTGCTTGTTTTTCTCTCATTCTGTGAACTTCCCGCTGAAGATCAGCGTCTGTGTTTCTACCACTTCACTAATATTGTAGAATGATGTAGAAAATGTAAGGATGACGTAAGCCCAGAGAAACAGTAAGTGGTCTGCTTTATGAAGGCTGCTACTACGTTAGAGAAGATATTTCTTTTGAACTTCAAGCTGATTATCTTCAAAAGTTAGTCGTTTTTATTCTAAAATAAACATTAAATGAGCATTTAAAAGATGGGACATTTACCATATTTATAATTATTGGAGCTCTTGTATTTTTAATCAGGGGAAGGAATGAGCCTCATTCAGCAAATTACTGTTCCAAATCATAGTTAGTTGAACCACTTGATAAAAATATATTTTGTATTATATTTTCATTAAAACTTATGTGCTATGAAAGTACATTATTTGATAGCCAGAGACATCGACTTTAACAGATGACAGTTTTTAATATTATGTTGCATTCATAGAACACAGTTCACATATGTTATTTATCCACTGTATTGTCTCATCTCCTAATAGACAACACAATATTGAAGGACTGAGGCTTTCTCATCCTGAAAAGTATAGACTTTAGTCATTTTTACTCTTAGACTTGGACCCTTAACCTCACAGTGCAAATTATCCTGAAGAAGAGCTGGTATAAGTGACTGAAAACACTGACAGTAATGAATATTTTTAAAAATCTGTACTTTAACAGGAAAGCATAAAATCTTATTTGACTTACTATATTCTCATAATGTTCATGAGAAAGACTGTTACCAGAATCACCCAGCAGTTTTTTATTCACTGGACTTGTTTCCTTTCTTGTGGTGTCCAGAAAGGTCCTTCATGCTTCTCAAAGTGAACAGAAGTGCAAGATTGTACATCACAAGACAGGAGCCAGAAGATGACAGTACTTCATGACTAGTCGGGATGTAAGATACAGGATAAGAATTATTTGGAAGTCAGGGAGGCTTTCTAATTTGGTTGAGTGTATGTATTCAAATCAATTGTTTGGGTCAAAATGTCAGCAACCGCTATCGAAGTTCAGAAATAGCGTGTGAATGTGTAACATTGATTTTCGGGTGTGCATGCTGCACAGATAAGTGCTTTGACTGCTCTGCTTTTGTCACTGGTATTTTTTGCTCTTCCCCTAAGAGCAAAACTTATGGAAGCTTTCAAACTTTGCACTGGCATCCTCCGTTTGGAGCCATATTTAGGAAGGAGCAATGGCACATCCTGCTTTATCACACCAAGTCAACTTCCCTGGTCATAATCCCTGAGATCGTTGCCTAAAACTTTTAAATAAATCTAAAATTTAATAAAATATCTTATAGAGGTGAATTCTAGCTAATGTCCAGTGCAAGAGAGATCAATACTTTCGCATCTTTCATTTTTTTCTCGATTTAAAAAAACTTTTTAAAATTATTATTGCTGGGCCAGCAAGATAGCTCAGCAGACTAAAGCACCTGCTCAGGCAGGTGCAGGTTCAATCCCAGCATGCTGTGCCGGCCCAGCCCCGGGGTGCGCTGACCTGTGTGTGTGTGTGTGTGTGTGTGTGTGTGTGTGTGTGTGTGTGACTGGGGACTGCGACTGGGTGTGGTGGCACGCCTGTAATCCCAGTGCTTGGGAGGCTGCAAAAAGGAGAATCACTATGAGTCCAGTCTACCCAGTGAAACCCTATTGACCCTGTACTTAATATATAAAAAATAAAATAAAATAAAATTATTATTGCTGAGATCAGTGTGCAGGTACAAAATGTCTTAAAGTTTTTCCAACTGGGAGACAATAAATATAGCAGAAGACAAAATGAAATAGAGTAGTTAGAAGCAAAGACTTTGCTGCCAGACACTTTTGGGTTCAAATCTTGGCCCACTGGTCATTAAATCTCTGACCCTGGGAAAATTACTTAACCTCCTTCATCTTTATCTTCTCATTTGTAAATTATCATAATACCTGGCTCACTGGATTTTTTTAATGAGGCTAAATAAGCTATTTGCTTATTTTTGTGCTTGGATATTATAATAAATGCAGCTATCAACTTTGTTCCTGTCAATATTTATTTTTTACTGTATTTAAAAATTCACTTTTTAAATGGAATAAACTGAAAACTCTGCACTGCCCAGTTTGAAACTGGATGTAGCACCTACCTTCCACAGGGTAGATGGCATTATTTTTTAAATATAACACGATTTTGTATTTTATCTTCATTAAAACTTAAGTGCTATGAATGTAATTATAGGTGCTCTCTGCTGCCCCC
>NW_004524625.1:10390843-10396798 GCF_000260255.1 Octodon degus | reverse complement strand
AAAGGACGGCCAAATAGCTCAGCGGATTAAAGCGCCTACAAGCAGGCACAGAAGCCGGGGGTTCGATCCCCTGGCCTGCCGTGCCGGGGCGCACTGAGACAGCAATTAAGACTGGACGTGGTGGCGTGTGCCTGTAATCCCTGCTCTTGGGAGGCTGTAAACAGGCGGATCACTACAAGTCCAATCTACCGCAGTGAAAACCCTGGACACTCTGTAGCTCCTTCCCTAAAACACATACACAGACACACAGACACACACACACACACACACACACACACACATCTGTAGGAGTTAAGGATGGCGTGAAGTCCAAGAGCTCCTAACATTTCTACAGACTAGGTCCTGAAGAGCTGTCCCAGAGGCAAGTTTTCCTTGTGCCTTTCCACTCAACACAGAAGGGGCTACCCCTGTCCCAGCCTGCGTTCTCCCTGCATGGGTTTGCTGGGGCTGTTCAGCAATATACCCCAAACAAGGTGGCATAAAAACCAGAAATCTATTGGCTCACTTCCCTGGAGCTGGAAGTCTGAGTCAGCACTGCGGGATCGCTTCCTCCTGGGGGCTGTGAGAAAAAATCTGTTCTGCATCTCCCTACCGACTCCGGTAGTTCGCTGACAGTTTTTGGTGTTCCTCAGCCTGAAAATGAATCACCTGCATCTCCTTTGCACGGCCACATGGCATTATCCCCATCGTATCTGTCTCTGGGTCCAAATTTCTCTTTATAAGAATACAGTGAGATCGGATTAGGACTTGCCCTAATAACTTCATCTTAATTTAATCATCTGTTCAGACCTTGTTTCCATATAAGGCCACAGATACTGGAAATTCAACTTGTAACATCTTGCCGGCTGGGGATACAGCTCAGTGAAACAGGCACTTGCCTAGCAAGCCCAAGGTCCCAAGTTTGATCCCTAGTACCACAAAAGAAAAAAAATCAACATCTTTTGGAAGAACAAAATTCAACCTATGACACTCCACGTCTCTCAAATCTTTCTTACATTTTTTCTCTGTGGGAGGAGGCCTACCAGAAAAGAATGTCAACATTCCTGGGCATTTATTTTGTAGATTAATATTGCTCTCTCTATTTCTCCCTCTCACAGCTATTTCATTCTGGAGGCCTATTTTTAAAGAATTAAAAGTCCATTAGGAACTTTCCACAAAAAGAAAAAGGAAAGGAAGAAAGCTGTCGTTGGCCTAAAGGGAGTGTTTCTATTCTGCTATCACAAACAGCCCAAACTAAAGTCAGCTTTTAAAGGGTAAAATAAAACTGTGCTTGCCATCCCTCTTCCTTACTCACGTGTGATCCCTGCAGACACATGCACCCGTACCAAACAGAGACCAATGTGTTGCCTGTATGTTTCACCATTTTACTGTGAAATAAAACAAATTATGTGAAACCACAAAAAAATAAATGCAGCTTAATGATCATTTGAAGGCAAATGTCTGTAAATGCTCCTTGGAATGAGACTACAACTCTGCCAGCCATCAGAAGACGCCTATGCTCGTCATAATCGCGGCTCTTTCTCTCCTTCCAAAAGTAACCGCTGACCTTCTTATAGTAACCATTCTTTACATTTCCTTATTGTTTCATCCATTTAAGTTTTTATATGTTTATAAACATTACTGTAGTTATATGCACAGTTTATGCTTAGTAGGACTTGTCCCTTAAGTGTGTTGTGATCCCTAGTCTCCCTACTCTCTATCTCTGTATTTACCTTGTAGCTTGTCAGCTGAAGAGCTCAAGCCGTTAGACCTGTGGAACTTCCCAGATGCCCACTTCTCTGGTGTAACCTCGTAACATAACTGCATATGTCCCTCTATCCTCTTTATTTCAAAAACAAAAGTGTGACAGCTCAATCAATACTGCAATCAGATGTGTGTGTGAACCCTTCACAAGACTATGCTCTTGTATAAGGAGGCAAGTAATACTTGTTTTCACTGTCTTTATACAGCGAAGTGCTCATTCTGCTGAGCCACCTCCCCGGCCCTCACTGTTTTTATGTTAGGCATGGATATTCATTTTTAAATTTGTTATTGGATTGAATGGAATGGGGGTGCTCTACCCCTACTGGTTTGGGTTATCTGGAATAAGTTTTATAAAGAGGCACTTACCTTCTTTGATTACAATTGTGGATTTTATATAAGGAGGGCAGGATAAGTAATTGCTTTCTTCCTACTACCTACTTAATTTGCAAGATAACAAGTGGGTTTCCTGTGATCCTTAAAGGTGAAATGTGTTGTATTATTATTATTACTATTATTCTTAGTAAGAATAACATTTTGAACTGATGAATTTAAGCAGAACTAGAACAAGAAGGGCAAAATGATCAAAGAAAAACAAACAGACCCCAGAGACCTGTACAACTGTAAAATTATTTAACGTAGAGTAACTAGAGCACCAAAAGCAAAAAGGAGAAATAATGAGAAAGTAATAAAAGAAAAAATATTGGCTAAAAATTTCCCAAATTTAATCAAAAACATCAATGCACATAACCAAGAAATGCAATAAACTCTCTACAAGATACATAGAAACAAAAGAAGCAAATTACTACAATAGACACACAAACACTCCCAAAAGCCAAAGTAATAGTGATGAGAGAAAGCAATCACATTGTATGACAGAAGAATGGGGCAATAATTGCTGACTTCTCAGCAAAAGCCAGAGGGATCAGAAGCCAGTGGGGTAATGCCTTTAAAGCTCTGGAAGACAATAAATGACATGAAAGTGCTTAAAACATGGACTGCTGTCATAAAGCACTAAATGAATTTTCAGCTCTTTGAGGTCTTGATTCCCATCTTGATTATCTTAATTTCTCAACATCATGCTGTAACCTGGTAGAGATGACTAAGTGAATGTGACATCCTCTCCTCACCACCTAGAAGAACAGATTAAAGTACAAACTTTGTGTAATATTGGACCCCCAGAAACACAGTAATTATCCCACTGATACTACTCATGAGGAAGTGGTTGGGTTAATGAAATTAAAATCTCTGCATGAGATTTGCAACTCACCCTGTTTATTCAAGTATTCAAGGTGGGTTTAGAAACTCCACCTTGAGTAGAGGCACAATATGTAAGGTGCCTGTCAAAGTATTTGTCCTCAAAATCATAATTAGAAAAATAAAAATAAAATTTAACATGAAAGGAAAGAAATCCTTTTACATCCTGACTATTTTAATTTACATATAGCATGATTTTAAAATCCGTCTTCATTAATACTTTTTCATTACTATTTTTGTTTATCGTCGAACTTACAAGCAAGACTACGCTTTACTAAAGTAATCCATTATTCAAATAGAAAAATATTTGAGAAAGCTCTGCTTAATAACTTCTTTAAATACTCCTCCTTGAAATGCATTGGTTCGTTGTCCTCTCTGCTCCTTCCTGTGAAATAATAATTCTCTACAATGATGATTTGACAAGTTGTTTCCCTCCAACCCCGCACTCTCTTTTCCCTCTCTGAGGTGTTGTGTGTATAGTAGTGTGCTATGCCTACTGGAGAGTTCTCTGTCTGAGAATCTTCCCCAGGACTCCCTCAGTTAACCCTTAATCTTTCTTGGAAGTCTAACAGAAGCCAATATTTTCACTGGCGAAAGCCCACCTATATTTTCTCAAAATTTGGTGTGTTTATTTGCAACATGCTCTTGGCCATAGTACAGTAATTTAGACTTGAGGCTCTGAAGTCTGATCTTCATTAGGAATCCCCAGTCTACCCCATTCCTGTGTAAGCCCCTGCAAGTGTTCTCCTGGTGTCTTGTGCCTTTGCTTGCTCTTCACCAGGATGAGGCAGGTAATTGTACCTACACAACATGCTCGTGTTCTCAGAGCTTCTGCACAAAATTGATTCTATTTAGCACATGCATCACATAGCTTCCATAGAGTTAATAATTATGAATCAGTTAATCATAGTAGCCTCTGCTTCTGAATTTTTAAAGACATCAATCTAGTATTTATTGAGTACAAAGAGTGTGTCTTGATAGTGATGGTTATTGAACAAATGAACAGATAGGTGGATGATTAAATAGGGAAAGTCAATACTGAATGCAGTTTTATAAAAGGAAATTCTTGTGAAATAATATAGCTGGAACCAATTTCTTGTGAAAAACTAATGAATAGTTACACATGAGTACATGTATATTCCAATAGGCAAACAAGAAGGAAAACTTCCAGAATGAGGAGTGACACCCCTGAGCGTGGAGATGACAAGCTCCATCCATATGGGCCCTTCTCATCACAAAATGAATTAAAGACAGAGAAGGTTCTATAGGATTACAGTGAAAAGATGGCCACCTACACAGGCAGTATTATTAATGTTGTGTCGGTTGGTGAAAGAGAACCTGCATTCTGCTGTTGTGCATTTTATAGCAACTAATTAGAATTGCATCATCCCCCTTATCAGCTCTAGTCACATGCACATGTTCTTACACATGTTTAAGTCTTCAAATTTGTTACATCGGAAAAATGCATGGTCTAGAGATTACATAAAGCTATGTGTGCAAAATTCTCACAGTTGTACTTGGTATATGGTGTCTAGTCTTTTCATATATTTTGTGAAAAACTAAAACAGTTTTATAGCAAAATAATGAGACAAAAGAATAACAGCAGTCATTTTTATAGTAGGAAATGAGTCATTGGTCAGTTGTTGAAGATCCTTTGGTTTGGTTTGGTTTTCCTTTGTTTGAGGGGCAGTCCTGCTGCGTTTCTTAGGCTGGTCTTGAACTTGCAGTCCTTTCACAGCGTCCTGCAAAGCTGGTACTACAGGCATGTGCCACTGTACCCAGCATGAAAAGATTCTCTAAACCTTTTATTAAAACAGATGTGTATTGAATTGCAATTTTCTCTTTACAATGAACTACATTTCTTGAGGTTTCCAACATTTTATACATTAAATTATACAAAAGTGAAAGACATTTAGGAAATAACTAGGCATGCAAATACTCCTAGACTTTGAAAATGTTCTCAATTTTTATTCTATTTTGCCCATACTAATTTGAAGCACTTTTAAAAATAATCTATTTTATCAAGTCTTCTCAAAACATTTCCTTTCTTATTTCATAGAAATAACTCCTTTAATTAGTAATTTGTCAAGTCGTATAGTAATTCATCAAATTAGCTAATTATGGCAACAAGTGATATAGTTGACAAGTAAAAGAACAATAATGAGAGAGATAGAAATATTGGTATATAGGGCCGGGGAGATAGCTCAGTGGAATACACGCTTGCCTGGCAAGTACAAGGGCCTGAGTTCAATCCCCGGTTCCGCAAAAAATAAAAAAGAAAGAAAGAAAGAAAGACAAAAGAAAAGAAAAGAAATATTGGTATATAGAGAGCTGTGCTGGATAGGCACAGAAATGCACTTCATAGGTCTACAATTCCTAAATTGTAGTACTGTGAAAATAATCTCCAGAATTGCTTCCTTGCTCCGAATGATGCATTTTGGTTGTTTCAACAAGTTCTTCACTAACTTAAGGAGATCACCACTACCATGGCTGTTTTCTATTCATTGAGATACAAGGACTGTAAGTATCTGCAGTCTCACATGCACATTTCCATAGGAATTTAGATATATTCCTTATGCAAAGCGATTCTCTCCTGTGTTACCATTCAATATTTGATTTTGTCTTAAGAACTTCCCTTAGTAAGTACTTATTGTCTTTGTGAAAAGAGTTCCTACTCCCCAGCGTTTCCTAGAAATCCTGAGGTCATGTACTGTACAATGGTAAAAAAAAAAAAAAAAAGAACCTAAATTGGGACAAAGTAGGCAAGATAGTTGTGATTCCTGGTTTCGAAACCTCTGCTTTTAGTTCTTTTTTTTTTCTTCAAAATTTTATTGATAAACAGATAGCAATCAGAAACTTTCAAATCAAATCAGAAGTACAGTTTCAACAAATAATACACTGCATATATTCTTCTTAGTGGTTAATTGCTGTACAAGAAGTGGACTTGTGATCCTATTT
>NW_004524625.1:10367338-10383350 GCF_000260255.1 Octodon degus | reverse complement strand
TGGCATTATTTTTTAAATATAACACGATTTTGTATTTTATCTTCATTAAAACTTAAGTGCTATGAATGTAATTATAGGTGCTCTCTGCTGCCCCCTGTCAGAATCATTAAAAACTGATCTTTGATAATAGTTTCTCCTTGCTAAAGTAGCCTTTTAGATTATATAACCTCCTCATTGAAGATTTGAAAGAAAATTACATGATACAAATAATAGGATAGAACGTAGCTAACAGGTTCATTCTGACATACAAGAGTTCAGGCTTCAGTTACCTTTTAATGGATATCTTTCTATGCCTTGCCTCAAGAATCCATTCCCATATACTTGGGATTGGTAGTACCTCTTTAATTCTACCTTATAGTGGCAAATGTAGAAGGATCAGCGACACTCGCCCTTATGCAAACTCGAACTCTCCTAGACATATGCCCTAACTCAGACTACCTGGAACTGGACCAAAACGGCGTCCTGCGTGTCCTATGAGCACAAAGTAAGATGTAAGAGCTACTGCTAAGTGCTCTAGGAATTGAAAAGCTTTTAAATAACTTGCTCAATAACAAATTAACAATGGAAGTCATGCCATTAATTCTGTTTGTTCATTCTTTCAGTCAGCCCAAATATTTGAGAGAATTTTTTTTCCAGGCACAGAACATAACACAGAGAGGTAATTTTGTTTCCACTCTTGGCAGAATAATGCTAAATGAAGACAAAGACACGAAATGTGACTGCAGAGGAGAGAACTTTACTAATGACTGGGTCATTCTAGGACCTATTTGAGTGGATTTCCATACCTCTCTATTACTCCTTCACTGTGCCTACCCAGGATATCAAAGTTATTTTTCACAGCATGTATGAATTCAACTATCTTCACTTCAGAGATTTATCCTTTTTTTTTTCATTTTTCCTTTTGTTTCTTTACCTTCATGAAGCATTTAGCATTTCACACTACCTATTGCATCATAGGTATTATTGTGTATGTGTTTATCTGGACATCTTCAATAGGCACATAAAAAGTACTTGATAATCCTTTGGAAAGCAAGGAATGCTTTAAAGCAGTTAAGAAACCAACTCTTCATTAAATTTCCATCTGCAACAGCTATCTAAAGAGATCAGCATCCCAAAAATATCAACCTACTTTTCCAAAGCTTATGAGCAAACAATTGGAACTGTGCTGCAGAAGCTGTTATAGTTCTCAATGTATAGATGGCCATTAAATTTTTATGTTAGAATCTGGATTATCTGAACAAGATATACAACTCCTAATTTAAGTAAAGACTACAGTGACCAGCAATGTGTCTCAAGATAATAAAGGACAAAGGAGTTGAAACCAAGATATGGAATCTCTCTTATTTATTTTATGGGAAAACCCAGTGGTGATCATAAGTGGCATTATTCCTTCTAGAGGTTTTTGGCTGTTGAATGCGAGGTGATACGTTATGTAAGTGACACAATGTAAGGTGATCCATTATGTAAGTGATTAGACACAGGTTTGTGTCTGTTAATGCACTTTCTATTCTAGTATTTCACCTTGATAATTTAATAGTACCTAATACTTATATAAATGGAAGTAGTTTGCCATGGTGAGGAATTTGGTGAGCAAACAGATTTGCCCTCATCGTGCCTTCAAGGGAAAGGCACAGAGAATGGATGTGCGGGTGTTGACCCTTGAGCCTTGCGGTGCTTCTCGTGCGTTACTGTAATTTACGCTGTGGTATGATGAGCTAAATATCATCCTCCTTGATATTCTCCTCCTGATAAAACTGATGCTCAGAGAGGCTGAAAAGTTATCACAAGGTCGTATGGCTTTTCGCTCGTAGGCCAAGGTTTAAGCCAGTAATCCTGGCAGATGTTATTTTACACATCTTACGTGTTAGGGAACACACCTACTGAAAATAAGTGACTAGTTCCAAAATCCACTGATTACTTTATCACGTAAAATATATGTCTTTTAAGTAATAATTTTCATTATTCAATTATGTAACAGGATTTTTGTGAAGTGTAAACCAATTTTAGTGAAAGTATAAGATCATATCCAAATGTACGTGCTATAAGCTCCGTGTAAGTGGATATGCAAAATACAATAGAACAGACTGTTGTAAAGATTAAAGGATTTCACATGAAAGATCTTCAGCCACCATTAAATAGGTTTTATGGCAAAACAAGACTACCTCAGTTCAATTACTGTGTAATTGAAAATGTTAGTGCTTATGATATCATAAGAAACCCTCTGCTATTCAGTGCTTTCAAACATTTTGGCTCCACTGAACCAATATAATAAATACTAGAAGCATCGTTCAGCCAATTCCCAAGTCTGAGTGACAGAGAATAATCCTTCACTGTTAATACTAAGCGAGAGGGCTGGGATGATAGCTCAGTAGAATAAGCACCTGCCTGGCAAGCACAAGGTCCTGAGTTCAATCCCCAGTAGCAAAAAAAAAAAAAATACTGAGTGAGAATTCCTTGTCAAAAAATATATTTGTACCTCTTTCATCTGTATTACCAACTGTTCTGGAATCCATGCACAATCTAGAATTTCCAGTTCTTTAGTCCCCAAAGAATGGTCAAGTGAGACCATGAAGTCAAGCATTTTCTGAAAATGTCCATTCAGCGTTTCTCAGTAGTCTAAATTACAATTTGATTGGATAAGTGAGTTATGATAGGATATGGGTGGACATAATCAAGTTATGTTAGGACATAACTGAACTTAGGAATTTCAAGGTAGATTCTCAACAGATTGTGATTATCCAAACACCTATTAATGTTATATATTAGTGAGCTCTTCCAATTTCAGGAGTGGACTTTGCAAAGAGAGCGGTACTGCATGAAGTTCTCTGGGGCTGGCAATTTATGAGGACCCCACACACGTGTACTTCAGATGTTGCCACCCATCTCACCAGTGACAACCTGCCAGCTTGTCAGTCACCACCAAATTTCAACATATGAGATGGGTTTTATATCTTTTAATTCATCTATGATAATTTGACAATTTTTGTGTGGTGCAATCTGGCTGCCCCAAGACAATCTAAGCAGCATCCATACTTCAGATATGATGCCTTGGTTTTTACTGGTGGCATGAATTGATCTGTAAAGCCCACACAGAGGTAGCGATGGGGGCATTTCCTGTGTGTAGGCCATACTTCCTGTCGAAAGCCTAGAGGGTAATCCGCTGCAGGTACAGTAAGATAAATGGCACCTCCGTGGCAGGGCGTTTAATCCTGGTCTGTCATACATGCCCACAAGCAGGAAGCATGTGGTCCAAGCAGGATATTTTATGTGTAAGCGTGAAAGCAGTGGGTCAGCGCTGATGGTCCTCTGAGATGATAAAGGCGAATGTGTCTCTTGCTAGTTACTTGTTCTGTTCCTATAGAAAAATCACTCACATATCTCTAATTAATTCCACAGCTCCCAACACAGTAGTTGACACATTAAAAATATTCAGTATGAAAGATTTTTATCTTGAAGCTAAAGAAATAAATGGAAGTATACGTACATTTGTTAATATAAAATGCTTGATGTTTAAAGGCTTCTGTGTGCCAAGTGACCATTTGGCCCTTGAAAAATTCAGTCACTAGTTCATTCTTCAGATGTTATTGGACGATTAACATGTAGCAGCACTCTGTTCGCCGTAGTCTGTTTCCTGCAAGCCTTACTTTCTAGGCTTTAGAAGAAGAGATTTAACAAAAAAAGAAGAGCAGTGCACATGGGAGGTTAATGTATAAGGTAATTTAGCTCATGTGCCTGTATTTCCTGTGCTTGTACTCAGTCTGCTGAGAACTCCTGGAAGAAAAAAATATTAGTTATAGACTTCCAGCCCTAGGAGTATGGGGACGTTCGCACTCTTCTGTATTTGTCTAATCAGCGACAGCTTTCCCAGCAAGCACCGCGTGACTCCTGTACTTTCTTCCCATTTCTGACCTCACGATGTTCCTCAACCTTGCTCGCTTGCCGCGCTTTCTTGTTGTTGGAATAGAGATGCGAACCCCTTGAGGGTCTTGTCGTTAGGCCTGAAAGCCTATTGTCCACCATACTTTCTTTCTTCCCCCCTAATTCAGTACAGAAAGTGACCTTCTGCCGCCATTTTTCATTCATTTAAGGACAGCATGGGAGAGACTAGTGCACCTGGAGATTTTAAACAGAACCAATTCTTTCAACATAGAACTTTGTCTTTTGAATCCAAAGGGAATCCAGAGAATACAAAAATAAACTGTGACATTAATTAACCATATCGATGGTATCCAAAGAGGTCAATTCTTCTCTCAAATGAAAATAAAAGGTGCATTTTTGGTATTCCTCTGAAGCAATGTTTTTTCTCTAAAGAGAAAAAGGCATCAAATTGTTATCAGTACAGACCCACATGAAAAGATTTTTATTCTCCCTCTTCAGCTGACATGAATGCACACTTAGAGCTTAAATGTCCTGTGTAGGTGGGAGTTTTCTAACACAGGACCAACCAGTGTTCAAGATAGATTCTGGGTTTCTTTCAATTAAAATAAATACACAGAATGTGCACAATACCACCAGCATTTTCTATAAAGCAGTAAACTTCCCTTACTTAGCAGATGCCAAGTAAACACTGGCAGAATAAGTCTGCTTAATAATCTGGAATTGTTTAGAGAAGGCCCAGAATGCCTCGCTGTGTGCATGGTCACCTTGATCATGCTGAGCCCAGTTGCTGAGCAGCTAGCACCATGGGGCTTAGTTCTTTGCACCCACAAAGAACGCTTGAGTACACTGTAATCACATTGCATTTGAAGGAATTTCACTTTTGATTCTGAGTTCTCAAACACAGCATCAGTGGATCCTGCCAAGACCTCTGCTGCAACTCCTCCTTTCAGCAACACCCCCCTCAGCGTCGGCTGTATTTAAAAGGCACAGCTACAGACTTTAAGAAGGTTCAGACATTTCTAGACTTAGGTCCAAATTCCCTATTCTCATAAGGAACTAAAATTTGGGGATATGCCAGAAATCTGAAATGATGAACCCCTCTTTGTACAACAGGTATAGTCATGAAATTCTGTGTGCACAACTCATTTTGCTAGACAAATCGCTTTTACTTACTTACAGAATTGTTTCAGTTTTACATGCTTCTTTTTCCTTTTTAAGAGTCATGAAATATCTCCTGCTTCTACAACTTTCTGTGTTGTATTTACGTTTTTTTATGTCAGCTTTAGATATAACCAACATACACATAGGGATATTTAGCCTTATCAATAGCTAAATATTCAACAGTCAACAGTGTTAGGGTCGGTGTCTTTGAGTGAGAACAATCAACTCTTTGCTTTGAGTTTGTTTACTAATTAATCAGTTTGCCATCACTTCATAGATTAGAGTTATACATTTATCATGAATTCTTCAAAATGTTGACCAACTGTCTCACCATTCCAAAATTATCCTTTCCAAACATCAGTGCTTTGTCATTTTTGGGGTTGCTGGTTCTAATTTTTAGGGTACTCGTTGTGTTTCTCTCGTCCCTAGACCACCCTCTCATCACCTCACGGGTCTATGTTTCGATGCTTTGCCAAGCATTTCCATTCTGAGCTCAGTAGAGCTGAGATGCTTATCAGCACTGTGTGCCGAAGGCAGGACATATCTTCAGTCATTCAATTTGTCTGGAATCCAAAAGCTGCCTTAATATCAAAAGTACATTCTCTTTAATGAATTTTCTCTTGACCCTCTCACCCAGCCCACCTGTCAGCCCTCTCCTTAGTTCTTCTCCTGCTACCCTAGGAAGGCACGCCTCTCTCACTTATCCGCGTTGCCACTGTAGAACTCATCCTACCCAGCTGAACTGTGTCAAGGAATACATGTATCAGGTTTCCCAAACAATATAAGGGACCTTTGAGAGTAGAGAATTGCCCATTACATGTCAAATACTGTAAAATATAGATATCTTTGCTCTTTTATTACCAATGAGGAAATTGAGGATGAAATTTCCAGTCTAGATGAATGATCAGGATGTGTAGCTGGGTCTGCTATTGACCCACTGCGTGCTCTGCAGCCCACAGAGACCTTGTAAATCATTAGGGTAAAGAGCTAATCAGAGTTTGCCAGAGGTAGACCAGAGCCTCACACAGCTACTGATTCCAAGCTGCTGCTCACATTTCTGTCTCTTGGTCATTCACAGCCCTCAACTTCATCTTTCAGGCCAGGTTTACTTTTTTCTTTCTTTATTTTTTTTTTCTTCTTCTTCTTCTTTTTAGTGTATTTGGTTGTTACAGGGTCTCACTACACAGCTCAGACTCGCAGTGATCCTCCTGTTTTCAGCCTCCCCAGAGCTGGAATTATAGATGTGAGCCACTATGCCAGTACTCTGTGGCTGACTCAGCCCGCCCTGGGGGAAGGTCTGGTGCAGGATGTGGTACTGGGGATTGAACCACAGTCCTTAAGCTCGCCTAAGCAGGTGCTTTTTTTTATTAATTTTATTGAAAAATAGATAGCAATGAGACAGTTTCAAAACCGACTACTCGCACAGTTTCAATAATTAATACATTGCATATTATTGTCTTCTTAGTGGTTATTCATAGTACAAGATGAAGACATGATATCCTATCCAAACACTATTACTACAAATCTTTTTTCTCCTTGAATTAAGAGAAAGTAGCTGTATATCTATCCTGTTTTGTATATACATATGCAAAGTGGTCCTTCATTTATATCCCCCTTTTTTGCTTAGTTTTGTCAGAAATAGGTATTCCATTGTTATTTAAATATTGTAGGTGTGTGAATTCAACAAAATTATTCAATATAGTCCAGAGGTCCATAAGAGTAGTCTGTTATCCACAGAACTGGCAATGTGAGAAGTTGTTGACTTAAGTCTTTTACAGCTCAGCATATTAATATAGCACTACATTTTACACCTTGTTTTTATACTTTTCTGCTGGATGATTAGTCTACTGAGTTAACCAGGCAGTCCTAAGCAGGTTTTCTTAGAAACACAACTTTCTTCATCTTCTAATAATCATTTTTTGCTCATTCTTTTATTTAATACATATCGTGAGGTAACTAGGTACCAAGCTTAGTTCTATTTACATTATACAAACAAATAAAAAACCTGACATTACGTAGCTTATACTTCCACCAAGAAGACAGACTATAAAACAATAAAATATGTTTGGCTTACTTAATAAGTTCCACGGTAATAAATCCTAAGAGAAAAAATAATTAAATGAGGCAAAACAAAGGTGTGAGATATGTATGGTCAGGTTACAGTATTAAATAAGAGAAGTCTGTTCTGGGTCCTGGGGAAGGTGAAATTTAAGCAAAGCCCTGAAGGAAGAGCTGTCAGCAGAAATAGGGCAAAGTCCCTAAGGTTTGTGCATCCCAGAATGTTCTAGAAGGATCACGACTGCAAGAGCTATCTTGAGTCGAATGCAGAAGGAGAAATTAGCTAATGAGAGGAGCAAGCTGCAAAGTAGTAACGGGACTAGATGAGGAGGTGTTCATTACAGAGGACTGTAGCTAGTCTGGGTTCCGTAGTGTGTGCCTCCCACCCCTGCATGAAGGGTGTGCCTGCTAAGGACCTCCACACCATACCTTGGGTTTGGTCTCACTGCTAACTGGTTCTAGCTAACTGATCCTCCAAAACAAATTAGCAGTATCTGGATTTTGAATATCACTTTAGCCAGGTTAATCATGTTCATGTGAATCATTATTTCAGTGGTTTCTACATAACAACATAGAAAACCATTTCTTTGCAATGGCATTGTTCACAGTTGACAGGATCTTGCGTAGAATTGACTCATGAGATGCGAGTTGAACGAGTGGATGTGAATGGATGGATGAAAACAAATTCAGCCTTATAACACAGATGGATACTTTCACCTGCAAATAAACTTGTAATCTAGATGTAGAAATAAGTTAGACATTTATTTACCAATTAAATTGACCATCTGGAGTATGCTTTGATGTTGATTAAATGCTGATTGTCTTAAAATTTATGTTCTATCAAAGAAGGAGAAATTTTAAGTTCTGTTCCTTCAAAGATATTTTGTGGCTCTGAAAGGGATATATGTACTAAAAACATCTTGCTTCTCCTTGAAAAGAATCACTAGGTAAAAAGAAGAATATAAACCTATCCTCAAAATAAAAAGTCTTACTTACTTCGTAGCTGATATATTTATGCCCACAATATCCATACTGACTTCATTGTTTTGATCCAGTCTTCCACCTCAAATGTCAAGTGCATAGCTGTTCTCTTTGTTGAACTTAATCGTCTTCATGTGGTAATTTTTTTCATCACTCTACTGAAGCTAAGGTTGCATGTGGCATTTATTGCTAGACTTGAATGTAAATCAGAGTTCCTGGATGTGTGCTTAACCTTTTCCTTACAGAGACTGGAATGATCTCTCCATTTGGCTTTGGATATATAAATGCAGTAAATGCAATAGACAATTGTAGTAGATTTCTTGTAGTATGTAACTATGAAAGTTTTGTAAATATATTTTTTTAAAAATCCTTATATCCATTTAATCAACAAAGTAACAGTTTTAGAAATGATAAGTTGACATATCCCTTAAAGCTTATTTTAAAAGTTAATTTGGGCATATTTTATTTATTCTCTGGTCATCTTTTACTTAATAAATAAATTCTTTAAATCCCAGGCAAATAAATATATTCATGGTCCTAGAGGTGCCAAGGCATTAGCAACAAATAATTATCTACTTCAGTAGAAAATTGGATAACACTTACTTTAATTGCACCATTAATTTAAATCCATTTTCCATTTATTGTTAACAGCTATCATCATTAATTTAAAAATCATTACATTTCTAACATAATTCAAGAGGTTAGTTTATACTTTACTACATATCATTTTTCCATTAATGATTTATGTACCTCAGGAGCACATACCTGTATCCAGTATTTATTCAATGAAAACATTGTAAAATGGAGTTAGTATTGACTAATGTGTTTTTCATAATTGTTATAGAAAATATCAAAACTTATTATGATAGCTTCATCAGTGAAATAGATGTATGATTTTTAAGGAATTTGAGTGAATAAAATTATGGAAACTTTCTAACATCAAAGACCTTAGATTATTATTACCTCTGTATTTTAAATAATCTGCATATTAATTATTCTCATTTTAAGTGCAATAAAAATATATGCTGTAAGTATTGTACAGACTCTATTCAGTCATATTCTGGAAGAAAGATTTTAATCCTGTACACTTCCAGGTTCTATCAATCATTTCTTTAAAATGACCTCATCATGATTTCATTAAATGACTCCATTATTCCTATCATTCCATTTTTAACAAAAAAAAATATATAAGCCATAGTTTAGTAAAATTCATCTTTTTAAATAGAAAACTGTCACTTTAAAAATAATTTGATATTCTGCCATTTGTTATAAAAATGATAAATTATACTATCTATTTTTTTATAATGTATAGGGATGATTCACTTCTTATGTCATTAACCTCACTTCAGTTTATAACATTAAATGACAGGAAGTATAAAAATAGGACAGCTTTCAGAGGTAAAAACCTGAAAGCTAGCCACCAGCTCCTTTTCCTTATCTTTGCTCTGAAGCTATGACTATATTCAACGTGGACACCTTCCTTGTGGCTCCTGTCCCAGAATTTGTGCAGTTTTCTTACAGCTCTATTTTTTCATCTTGAAATGTCAATAGTTTCCAGATTTCTGCCCAAATAACTAGAATAGGTAGTTTTTTTTTTTCAAACTTTTATGAGAGATGAGGCTATAGGCCCACCATGATCAGAGCTGGACCCAAGTCTTCCTGGATCGCTCAGAATCCCTCTGACCTGTCAGGCTAACCCATTATCCGACCAGTCAGCTACAATAAACTAATTGGCTGAAGAAGAACAGAAGCAGTTATGGGCAGAGTCCTGAAGCAGAACGAACTAATGTTCATGGGGGATTGACGGGAAAATCTTTGCCTCAGTAGCAAAAATCAATAAGCTTTCAAATATTTAAAGGACAAAATCAATTTAAATAGATTTTCTATTTTTATCTATTGCCATTACAATAAATAGAAGATAAACTTGTAAAACTAGCTGTTAAAGTATGATTAACTGTGTGTGCTTGTCCCTTTCTGTCCCTTGTCCGCAGGTCTAGGCTTCAGCATCGCGGGAGGTGTGGGGAACCAGCACATTCCTGGAGACAACAGCATCTACGTAACAAAAATCATAGATGGCGGAGCTGCACAGAAAGATGGAAGGCTGCAAGTGGGAGACAGACTGCTAATGGTGAGTGGGGCTCCGAGCAGAGCGGCCTGTGTATGGAGAGAGCCCTCATTTTCAAGGGTCCGACATGGTGTGTTCAGGCTTCCATAACCCTCCATAGACTGCGTGGCTGAACCAGAAGTAGTTTATTTTCTCACAGCATTGAAGGCTGAGAGGTTGAAGACTGCAACTTCTTCGGGTTCTGGCGGAGGCTCTCTTGTTTTGCGATGGCTCCTCGTGAGTTCGTTCTCACACGGCCTCTCCTAAAGCTCACAATGACAGAAAGATGTCTCTCTTGTTATCTATCATAGGGCCATGAGTATCGTCAGATGAGAGCCCCACCTTTAATTCCTTTTATCTTCATTGCCTCTGAAAGACCCTATCTCCAAGTGCAGTCACATTTAGAACCTCAGCATATGAATTTGGTGTCAGGCAACAATTCAGTGTGTACACTGGCTGGATGCAAAAACCAAAAATCATCAGATTTCAGCAGAGGACAGCTCTGAAGTACACATGCATTGGGTCTGATTTGCACATGCTTTGAAAACAGAAGTTGAAATGTCCCTCAGTGTTTCACACACACACGGCCCAGCGCTAAGATGCTTGCACAGTCTTCTCCTACTAGTCGTAGCAATGGTCTTGTCCAGCCTGCTAGAGAAGGGAATTTACATAACAAGGGGTACAGCACTGCCTGCTTTACTAATACGAATGTGTTCATACTTAGTTTTTCGACGAGGGGCACAGCCCTGCAGGCACAGCCCCACAGGCACAGCCCCTGTAGGTACAGCCCCGACCATGTGGCTTCTGCCCCCCGTGTACATGGATTCCTTTCTCCCTTCCCTCAGACTGGACTGCAGCTACAGGATGGTGTTTGCCAGCTGCCAACAAGTTTCTGGAGCCCTGGACAGTAACTGATGTCAACCCAGTCTGAGCTATAGAAAGGATAAAAAAGCTAAAGCAAAATTAAAGCAATTATAAATAGGGTACCACGCTGATGTGACTGCTTCATCTCCGCTGTCTATTACAGGATGATCACGATCCAGTATTACATATCGACAGCGGGCAACCTCAATAGGCATATCTAGAAACATGTCCACCCTTCTCAAACAGGGCCTTTTCATGCATGTCTAGAACGAGCCATTGTCCCTAGCGCTTTCTCGAGAGGAGTCTGGAGAATACCAATCTATACCAGCTCGACAGGAAAGTAACTTCCATGACACGTGCTAAGAGTGGAGCTTACTTCCAGAAGTTTCTGTTCATCCTGCTCATTTCTCTGCATTCTAGAGAGCTTGTCTTCAAGCCCAGGGGTCTGATTTTGTAGTTGTGGATAATGTTTGTATTAAGTTACTATATAAGACTTCTGTAATAATTTCCATAGCATTTATTTAGTATTTGCTTGGTTTCATATATTTAAAATGTGTGTTGTAATGCAACATATATTGCACACAAATGGACATTTGATATGAGCAAAGGCTAGAGAGGCTTAGCAAAGTTTATTGGTGAGTGTGGGGCCTCCTAATTAATAATGGTGCAAGCTGGATTGCCAACCAAGGACAGCTGGTGTGCACTGTGCTCGCCACCGCCACCGCCACTGCTTCCTGGGCTTGGTTTTTGTATCACTGTCCTAGCATTTTTCATTCATTTCTTCCCTTCTTTCCTTTATTCTTTATGTAGTTGCTCACTAACTTTTTTAGTATATGTGCTGCCAAAGCGAGCACATGTTCACTAACTTTTCTGAAGTAGGCTTTGTAAAAGCGTATGTAATCTACCATATCGCTACCATATCCTAGGCAGTAGCCTTTGCACAAGAGCTCTGAAGGAGCAAAAATGCTCTACAAACAGACTTCATTCAAAGTCTCAGCTCAAGAACTTAGAATTTCTTTATAACCTGGATTAACTACCATTTTCACACTCATGAAATACTGAAACATGTTTTGTTCCTGCTTGTTTGCTTTTGACCTAAAAATTCTTTGGATGTTATGTCTTCTAATGCAAACAAAAAATTGTTGTGGGAGTATATCATCTGGAATATAAATTTCATGATTTGAAATATTGATTTGGAAGTAAAGTAAACCTTGAGAAGCATCTTCTATGTAGCACTGAAACTGAATCAGGAAGAGGACAGTGTGAAGCCAACGATAGCTACCGGAGACAATGACTTGGTTTACCTTTGACTCGTTGGGCTGTAAGAGTTTGACTGAAGACATGTCTACTTTTGGAGTTTAAACTATGCTGTTGTAAATTTGTGCAAGATGTTATGGGTGGATTTCTTTGAAGTCATGTTTAAATTTCTAGCTTTATTTTCAAATTCTTAAGAAAAAAAGTAAACCTCATCTAGATAGTTCTGTCAAAGGATTTTCCAGGCACCATGCTATTTTTCCATTAGAATGTGCTTGAAACTCATTGAAGAGATCATGATTTCAAAAATAGCTGTGACATAATTCTTCACTGTTTTGAGTTTTAAGCCGTGTGTTTTTAAAAACGAACCTTCAGCAATAATAGGTCTCTCCTCTCTTAGGTAAGGAAAACATAATTGGTACTCCCAAGGCAACTGGCAAGCTGAATTGGGAAATAAAAGAACATGGCTTGCTTTAAAATATCCTGAAAGAAAAATAACCTTTTAGTGACAAAGAATACAGAAATAATCAGTGGAGCCCCCTAAAAGACCAATTATCTTGCTTCAGCCCCAAAATATTTATTCTCTTTTGGCTTTCTTTTCCACCTCCTCTTTCCTGTCCCCTACCTCTTTTTTCTTACTGCTCTTTGCCTCTCCTCCCCAAAGGAAGGGCAAAGATTTAGAACCTGCAGTTTCCCAGCTGTTTCACAAGCTGAGCATTTTTCTCCAAATACACCATTCTTTCTGAAGCAATTTGTAGTGCTTCCTTCTCTTGCTTCTTAGGAGAACTTCCCCCATATGTTACTCAGTCACAGTTCCGTAAGTTCACTGTTTAAAATGAAACTTTATTAACGTCCTCAGAATTCTGTGGCTGGATACACATAATTCAGAAAATCTCCCAGAATCTCCCCTGCAGTGAAAATGCAGTTTCCCCCACCTTTGAAATCTTAGTAATCATCTTTTAACTCTCTCAAATAAATTTCCTATCAGGTTGGGCATCCCCTGACTCATACCATATATATTAGGCACTCTCATTCTCTACAAGCTTATATCTCAAATTTGAGACCTCCCTCCCTCCCTCCGTCTCTCCCTCCCTCTCTCCCTCTCTCCCTCCCTCTCTCCTTCTCTCTTCCTCTCTCTCCCTCTCTCTCCCTCTCTCTCCCTCACTCCCCCTCACTCCCTCACTCCCTCACTCCCACTCTCTCTTTCTTCCTCTTTGGTGGTTCTGAGGATAGACCCTAGGGCCTCATGAATGCTAGGTAAGGAATCTATCTTAAATGCTATCTCATTAGAACTGTCAGTTAGAATAGATATACAGCTACTTTGTCTTAATTCATTAAGAAGAAAGATTTGTACTAATAGTATTTGGACAGGATATCATTTCTGCATCTTGTGCTATGAATAACCACTAAGATGATAACAATATGCAATGTATTAATTATTGAAACTGTTCTATTAATCAGTTTTGAAACTGTCTCATTGCTGTCTGTTTCTCAATAAAATTAATTTAAAAAAGAACTGTCATTTAGAACATCAGAATCCCACAGAAAAGAGATAGTCCATAGCCTCTACTTGAACTCTTCCAAAAATGGAGAACTGAATTCTGCTCTAAAGCTGTAAATTATAACAACCATCATTAAAATCACATTGAAACATGTTTCCTAAAAATCTCTCCCTTTATTCATAGCTTTGTTCCTTGAAACCAAAAGGCAGGGACTAGTTCCCCTTCCACTCAGGGATGAGTTCTATAGTGCCACTTTCCCAATTTGCAGTCTCTTAAGATGGCTTGCCCATTTTCTCTCACTTTTATGGTAAATTTGATCACACATTCAGTTTTCTTCGGTATATTGATTACACATAAAATTCCTGTGGATTCCTTAGTATCGTATTTCCTACTTTTAAAACTCCAGGCAATTTTATCATGGCAGCCACTAAATTTATTTTACTAAGGCAAACTTATCCTCTGCTACCTTTACAAGAAGTCTGTTAGTGTTTCAAAAGAGGCGGCTGTCGTATCAGAACATGCTTGCATTTCGTAGCTTGCTGAAATACACAGTACATGTTCTTTTTCATAAAATAATTTTGTTTTAATTTGCCTTGCCACTTACCAGAAAAGAATTTTGCTTTGTTTTATTTAGTTTGACGCCAGTGACTTCTGACCTTTGTGGATGATACTAATACCTTCGTATTGTACTCCTGAGCACAAATCATCTCTTGGCCTTGAGTCGCGTGGAATACGTAGTCAGAAGTTAATGGCATGGAATATTTTCAAAGTATTCCGTATATTTTCACACACTGCTTTTTATTAAGCCGTACCGAGATACATAGAGCCAAATATGTTACAGAAATGTGATTTTTCTCTACCCTTTTTCTGCATAATTCCAGAAACTTTGGATTCAGGATCATTTGTCTTTTCAACCGCGCTAGAATTACTTGTCAAGCTCACTGACACTTTATAATTTAAGATTTAAAATCTTACACTGTTTTCTATAGCCTGTATTTGACATTTGAAGAAAAACTTGTCAGTGGGAGAGCTACAGCTTTTAAAGGAATGGGCCAGGCTTTCAGTCTTCAAAGCGAAGCAGTACACAAGGGAAAACCAGTGAAGGTGCTGAGGTCCAGTGAGAGGGCCAAGGATTCGGGCGTGGGAAAGTTGACCTTCACTCACAGGCAGCAAAACTCTACCAAAATCCTTCAAGGAATGTTGCTGCATCCTTGTCCCCTTTTTCTTTGTACCTCTGTGCCACAGTAGCCTTGCATTAGGTCAGTATTTCCTAAAGTATGCTATGAACTCTTAGTCACATGCCTAGGATATGTTAAAGGTGCTGCAGCCAAACAAGTTTGAGAAATTCAGCTCCTGCCTCTCACATGCTTGCTCACCTTCAGTGATCCCAGAATACCAGGAGTTCTGTGATTCCTACAGTCAACAGACGTTGCATTTTTATGAGCACTAAATTTTTTGAAGTTACTCATGAGATCCTTTTCGGGCACTAACACTGTGCTTATAAATCACCTGTGACTAGCATTCAGTGGAACCTACTCTAGGATATGCTGTGTGTAACGTCTCTTATTTTTATTCCAAAATTAACATCTTCTTGTAAGGTCATAAAATAGATTTAGATATTATGAGTACAAATTATACAATGTTTTGAATAAGCATTAGTCGCAGTGTCTCAGATTAATATTATTTTGGAAGGCTTACAAAATTGTTTGGTTTTATTCAAACATCAGTAATAAAATCATGCAGTAGGTAGTGTAAACGTTTAAACATTATCCAAAAGAGAAATTGGACTTTAAAAGATATTCATCTGTTACACCAATTTTAGATAATATCCAAGAACTCTAACCCTGCACCAAGAAAGTCCCCACCTAGAAAAAATCTGTGCCTGTAGAATGCCATTTATTCTTCATCCTCACCTCTGAGAGGTAGTTAGGGATTTATTATATGATTTTAGGAGAATCCTGAGACTCAGAGGCAGTGAAGATGACATGTAATATCCTATACCTAGTAAATTGTAATATTGGGGCCAAGCTACATACAGATGACCTAAAGCCTAAATCTTTGTACCAGTTCACAAGTCCTTTGGATCTCAGCCCCAGATACACATCCGAATCTTGTGGTAAACTTTTGAATGTTGTAATTACTCAGTCCTCCATCCACTTAAATAATCAGGTTAGAAATGCTGAGGCAGTGGGCATTCTGCATTTCTTTA
>NW_004524625.1:10350948-10367178 GCF_000260255.1 Octodon degus | reverse complement strand
ACAGCCTCCCAAGAACTGGGATTACAGGTGCATGCCACCACACCCAGTCTCAATCGCCATCTCAGCCCACTCCGGGGGTGGGACCAGCACAGCAGGCCCAGGGATCAAATCCCGGCCCCTGCGCCTGCTTGCAGACACTTTAATCCGCTGAGCTATTTGGCCGGCCCTCTTAAAGTTGGGCAGCCTGCTTAAAAGCCACAGCTCTACCTTGACTGAACCAAATTCTAATCACTGCTGCTGCTGCTTCTCCTGAGGAAAGCTCCAGCCATCGCATTCCTTCTGTCAAGTGAGCAGAGTGGCACTCAGCAGCTTCCTGCAGTGAGCTGGAAGAAACTCCAACATCTCACACTTCAACTCAGTTCCCTGTATTCAGGGTCACTTTGGAAATATCAGAGAAAAATAAGGATAATTATTTCTTGAACTTCCTTCTATACTTTTCAAATGCAATAAGTTACAGTTCAAAGCAATTGCACTGACACATTTTATTTAAAGATTAAACCTTCTTGATTCTTTTCATTTACTTTTCTTCTACTCAGTATAATAATCCTGTTTCTGTAATTGCTCTACAAGGATGTCATTTAAATAATCTTTTAAGAGTGCATCCTATTAGTAAAACAGATTACATATACATATTGTGTATGTTACAATATAAATCGTGTCATTATATGCCATATGAATATATTACTTATATTTTAAAACATACACATGATGTAGAAAGAGCAGCATAATAATAAATTAATAGGAGTTCAGATTTTTTACTTCTTGTAATTCTATCCTGATTACTTTTCTCTCATGCTGGAATAAATAACTGACATTCAAAATGAAGGAAGGAAAGGTTTATTTAGCTCACAGTTAGTGGAGGTTTCAGTCCATACTCCTTGCTGGCTCCAGGGCAGAGCAGCATATAGCAGGGAGCAACTTTTCATGGTGGTGGCAAAGAGCAAGAGCAAAGGGAGTGGCAGCAGCTTAGGCAGCTCGCTAGCCTCTCTCCCCTCCTCACATTGTAATGCAGAGCATCTGCCCAGGGCACCACCACCCATAATCCCAGCATTGGATCAAGAATCAATCACATTATTTTCAAATGTTTCAGCTTATTTCAACATTTATTAAAGCCAAGATACTTACATTACGTCGGTGGAAATGCAAAAACAAATGCAAGCTAGCCCCTGCCCTTAAGAAATCAGACTTGGAGAAAGAAAGGGGCATTGCAAAAGTAAGCTTTGCAGGAAGAAGAGGCTGATAATTTTCATAGAAAAGTCCTAAACAGGAAAAAAAACAACTATTTTTAGCAATACGATCAGCAATAGCTCAATATCTGATCATGGTCGTTTCGTTTGCAGGTGCATATTGATTTATATTATGGAAAGATTTTCAAGCGCATGCTATCATTTTTTTCTCATAACACAAGTAAATCAACAAAGACAGAATGATCTCCATTTCATCAATAATAACATAAATTCCTAGTCAATATTTTAACTGATTCAAAACCATGAAACTAAGAACCTAAACCAGACCTTAGTCTGCATTTAAAATTTCTCTTCACATCAGGTTACATTCTTTGCTAGGAAGGCCAAGGCTTAGCATAAGGCTATTATGGCTATTATTTCTAATAAATTTAAATCTATTCACTGTACATGGAATTTAGCTTCCTTCTTTCTCATTCTGGTTTTTGTTTCTAACGAGGTTGTCTCTCATAATTAGGCCACTGTCCTTACTTTCCTTTCTTATTGAAAGATTTTGTTCTTTTCAAATAAAAATAGTTTTGCACTAATAACAGCTTGTTATAATGCATGTGTAGTGCTTGAAAGATTAAAAATAAGAAAATATTGATTGTCTAGAGAAAGCCATTGTCCAATTCTTTCCTATTTATTGAGAGTTATTCTTACAAAATAAATATTATTATAACAATTCATCTCGATGTCCCGTAGAGATTTTTGTTCTTGGTTTACGTTCGTTCTCACATCTTCATCTCTCTGCTCAGGAAACAGGATTTCTCTGGCACTTCTACATTGGATTGATCCCTTTCAGATTTATCTTATAATCGAGGGATCAACCACTTTGCCTAAATGTTAACAGCATTTATGGTTTTCTTTCTAGAGTCTCTAGAATTCCACGTTTCTTTGTACATGTTTTCGGTAACCTCACTGTTTGTCCCACGCAGTTTGTCCCACCGCTGACATGCTCACGTGAATACGAAAGGTCAAGCACCTCGCAGTCTTCGCTCTGCCCCTTCTTCCCCTTCGTGGCCTGCTTTGCCTGCCGTGCACCTGCCCCTGTGCACTGCCACGTACATGTTTGCTTACGCTCATTTAAGCTTCCTCAACACAGCCCAGATCTTCGAGCCGGCCTCCTTGGACCTCCCCCTCCCGCTGGTTTGCCCTCCTCTGCATGGTGCTCCAATTTCATGCCCCGTCTTCTGTTTAAAAGAATGCGTCATCACACCTCCAGCCTCTTTCTTTGCCTCGGTCATCTTTTCTACTACAGATCTATGGCCAAGCTTTACATATATATATGTGTCTCCTTGCATGTAATGCACACCACAGAGAACAATTCACCCAAATGCACATCATTTTGTTGGAGTTTTTTCCTGGAACGAGGACATTTATTTGTTCAGCGTGCCTCATTGTAGGCAGATACTTGATGCAGAATTTTTTTTAAAAAGACAATGAAAAACAATAGCAAGTCCAACTCGCCAATCAGGGCGATGTCCTTTCTCTCTGCACACAATCATCTCCAGCTGTAGGTCCTTTATCTTGAGAGTTCATACGATAATGCGCACACACAATTAACCCAAACAAACCCACTTTTGTGAAAACCACTTTGCAGACTTCAGTACAAAAGCGTACTTTTTGGTCCACATCCCATCCTATTCTGATTTTGTTTTAAGTCCTCACAGAGGCCTTATCAGCAACACCCTAATTAAACGTATCCATTCACAGATGTTTACAGGAAAATGATCAGCAAAAATTTGCACAGAGAAATCCTGGTTCCTGGGCGGAGAGATGAAGATGACAATAGTCATAGCAATGAGAACTAGCAGTAATAAGTACTATAATGTGCCTGTCACTTCACCTAGGCCGGCACATTTAAATCAACAACCTACCAAGGCAGTGACTGTTAGCTTTCCTATTTTATAGATATCACAACTGTGACTTTGAAGGTTAACTAGGATTCCCAAGGTCATAGAGCAAGGAAGCGTGTGGCCAAGGTTCAAAGGCCAATGTGCTGGACACAAAAGCACGTGACCTTAAGTACTACTTTGCATTGCCAAGATCCCAGTACTACCTGTCCCACGACTAAGATCTTTGGAAATGTCTCAGTTCTTCAGTCACCAAATAGAAACTTCTGTAGAACCACTAAGCACCACCATTGTGTCCTCTAATATCCTCTTTTCCTACCTTTGCCTTTTCTTTAATATGCACATTGTAGCCTCAAATTCTTCCTAGAGAGTCTGTCAGCAAAAGCTCTCTCTCTGAAAAGGTTGTATTTTCTGGATTAGCTTCCTGCCTACATTACAAATGGTAGAAGGTGCAACTTGTTAAGCGTTGACCACAATTCTCTTTCACTGACAATCAAAATAGCTGTGTGCTTTCGACACTCTGGGAAGACAGTGAACCCTTTCAGAAACCACCGTAGTGTCAATTTGCAATGTAATCTGATTATTTTCTAGCCTTCGGAGTCTTTTCTGTTGGCTTGGCCTCCCCTCTATATGACACCTCCGTATTCTGCTTCTCTTCTCTTTTTTCTAGTGGAAACATTCCCACAGTCACAGCTTCGAGGGCCTCCTTAAGCCACCATGTTTTGAGAGCAAACACCTCCTTTCCTTAAATATGTCAACCATTCTATGTGACCATCGCTTGTCACCTGTCATTCCTTAGGTTCCATTGCTGCTGCCTTAAAATGATCAAATATATAAGGAGGGCTTTGATAAGATGATGCGATATTTTAAGCTACTTCGTACTTGCTTATTTATTTTGTTGTCTGTGTCAGGCTGAAGATGAGGCGGTGGCAACATTCTGTAGCACTGTGTCAGGCCGGAGGCATGATGATTGCATAGGCTTCTGTGAGACTTGGGAATTTATGCCACTTTTACATTATAACGTTGATGGAGGTCTGTGCTCGTAAAGGGCGAGAGAAAGGGGGATGTGAGCCCTAGATGTCAAGTGAGCAAGCTGTGGAGGACAGTTTCATTTTCACCTTTCAGAAGCCGTCATCTGATTTAAGGCTTTGCCATCTGAAGGTTGTGTGACATCTTTAACTTCAACTCTTGAGCATCAGTATTTCTCATCTGTAAAGTGGACCTAATTATGAATGCCTCCCTCAGTGAGCTATGGAGGAGATAAATCAAGTGATTTATGTTAAACTACATCACACCATTTCCCCCAATACATGATGTATTAAGATCAATGTTTGTTCCATAGTTTTTATTTCTCTTTTACTAAGAGCTACAGCAATATGCAGCCATGTACCCCATACCTAGGGCTCCTCTGTGTGCTCCCTTTGTGCACGGGTTTGTTGCTCACCCATTCATTCATCCCTCAAACAAATGTTTCCTGTTGGAATGTGGCTTTCATGAGAGGAGGGACCTTTCTTATCTGGAAGAAGCTGTACAGATGAGGATTAAGAGTATGGTGTCCAGTGGTGGGGGAGCCTGAGCCTGGCAGCCGAGTCCTCAGATTCTCAGCTGTTGAAGACAGAAGAGAGGAACCAGATTCTACCTGACCTTAAAAAAATCAGGATGGTCAGAGTTAAGTGAGAGAGATGCCATCTACAAAGAATTTGCCTTCAAAAATTTTAATCAGACTTTTGGCTTTATGTCCCAAGTTGCCCTACAAGCAAAGAAGATAAAAAGTATGGTGTCTGGAGCCAAACTTCCTGTCTTTGAATTTAGTCTTCACCATTGACTACTTAGTGGCTTTGAGCAAGTTTCTTAGTGTCTTGGACACACATTTCTCTGGCCTGTAAAATGCTATCTCACAGCTACCTTATAGGTCATTGTAATGTTTGACTGTATTAATATATGTAAAATAGTGCCCTGGCTTTCTTCAACAGTGTTAGGAACTGAACTCAGGGTCTTCACAGTGAGCTATATTCCAGCCATTTTTTTAAATGTTCTATTTTAAGATGAGATCTCACTAAGAGATCCCACAGCCTGGGCTCAAACTTGTGACCTACCTGTCTCTGACTGTCACAGTACTGGGATTATAGGCATGGACCACAAAGCCCAGCAGTGCTTAACATGTAATACAGCTATGTTAGTGCCTGTGATGGTTATGGTTCTCATACATTTATTGTAGCATTACCTATATTAGCAAAAAATCTTAAAAAAACTAAGCATGCCCTATGAAGAGGTTAATTAAGTCACTGTCATAGTCACAGAGCAAATGCTCTAAGGAACACAGAATTCACACTGTTGAATGATAATAATGTTATGGGCAAATAATCACTCTATGTTTAAAAAACGGGTTCCAAAATAAAACATAAATAAATATATTCAAAGAGAAATGTTTTGAGTGATTTTTATTTTCTCTGATCTTTTTTCCATTTTCTCCAATTAACATGTGTCGCATGTTTTCATCACCCCAAACCACAGCATAATAAGGAAGACATTTGTGCTCTCTTCTTCTGCAGCTGCCACCCTGTTTGCAATTATAACGTGTCAGTTCCTCACACAAAGGGACAGAGACAATGTTTCTACGTAGCAACCCTGACTGCTTTCTCTGCTCTGGCTAACGCTTACTCCATCTATTCTGTTCAAGTGTGACATAAATCCTTAACTATGTTTTATAATTTTTTCTTTAAGCAACATCATAATGTTAGCTATCTTCCCGTTTGAAATTTCTCTTCAGGCGCATAGGCGTCACTCTAATGCTGGCTTTCCTACTTTCAGGTGAACAACTACAGTTTAGAAGAAGTGACCCACGAGGAGGCGGTAGCCATACTGAAGAACACATCTGACGTAGTTTATCTAAAAGTTGGCAAACCCACTACTATCTATATGACTGACCCTTACGGCCCACCTGACATCACTCACTGTAAGTACCACACTTAGTGTCGCCTTTGAACAGCGTGCTACGTGACCAAAATGCTGCAAAGTGACTTTCAAAGTCTTCTGCTCCAGCTTCCCTCCTGTGGAGCTTTGGTATCTCACTTCATTCTCCTGCTGCTTTGTGGCACCTTACCTGGTGTTTTGAGTCTGGAAACCTCAGTTGAGTTGGCAGGTCCCCCACCCTGGAGGGGCTCAGTGACAGACATTGTGTAGCTGTGGTCGCACTGTGCAGGGGCGACACATTCCAAAGACTATTTCTCCAGCCCCCCTGCCTGATCACTCTCAGGCCACAGAAGTCTCTCTTCCTAGTTCAGCTCTATAGAGTAACACAATGGGAAGGAGATGCTGACAGAATAAAGCTCAGCGAGCTCCGTGTTCGCGCTGAGGATGGATGCTGACGTTAACCCTGAACTGGTGTCCCCACTTTTTAGCATAGCTGTCACCTTTACCTGAACTGTACGTCACTGGAAAGCAAGAAAACATAATTGGTTGCCTTGACAATAGAGGTGGGCTGGGGGAGTGAGTTCTAAATCAACAACAAAAATGAAATGCTCTGCTGGAGTCCTCACATAATCCCAGATAAATGTATTCACTATCAAAAAATGTGGCCCAGTCAGCTCTATATTTTCTACCCTGCTAATAGGTCAGCTAGAAACATTGCTCAGGTTTTGTCAGGCACTATATTTTAAAATTATTCACTTCATATATAAATGTAATGAAGACTCTGTTAGCATAAGTAAGCTCACTCATTTGGAAACTATGAAAGTCGCGCTGGGAGTCTAGGAGCCCAGGGTGCCACCAGGACCTGCTACTTATCAGTACTGTGGTCTAAGCATATGGCTTACCCTCTCCTAGGTTCAAGTTTTTCTTGAGAAAAAAGTTAAGGGTTGAATAATTTTGTTATCTGCCACTACATCAGCTATTGCTTTTCTTAATAATGATTATAAAATTACTTGCCTCTGTCTCTGTCTCAGTCTCTCTGTCTCTTGCTCTCTGTCTCTCTTCTCTCTCCTCTTTCTTCTCTCCCTTTTGCTGTCTCTCTCTGTCTTTCTCTTTCTCTCTGTCTCTCCCACTCTCTGTGTCTCTCTCTTTCTCTGTCTCTCTGTCTCTGTCTCTCCCTATCTCTGTCTCTGTCTTTCTGTGTATGTGTCGCTCTCTCTCTGTGTCTCTCTGTCTCTGTCTCTCTGTGTATGTGTCTCTCTGTCTCTCTGTTTCTCTCTCTGTGTGTGTGTGTGTGTGTGTGTGTGTGTGTGTGTATCTGTCTGTCTGCCTCTTTTTCACTCTTTCTTCATAGACAGCAAAGTGAGATTAGTCTTATCTTAAGATAGGAAGCAGTTTTAACTTTCAGATTTTGACAAAATGGATAAACTTACTGAAATCAACTCGAAGAGTCTACGAGTCACCTCATGAAGGATATATAAGATCAATGTCAAAGAGAGAAAGGTTAGAAAACAGAACTTTCTAGTGCATTCGAGAAACATGGGTTGGGTACATTAATAGGTATGTGATGCCTTAAAAGGTGGTACTGTAAGATGTAGGAGCGAGACCATCCCGGCCTTTTTTGTAGGAGTTTGGTTAAAAAAATAAGTTAACTTAGATACATAAATAGCTGCAATAGGGGCTGGGGAGATGGCTCAGTAGAATAAGCACTTCTCTGGCAAGCGCAAGGGCCTGAGTTCAATCCCTGGTTCTGAAAAAAGAAAATAGCAGCGATATTTGGTAGAATAAGAGGTATATATGAAACAGGAGACTGCATTTCCTTTAGAGACTCAAGGGAGTGAGACAAATCATCTATGTTGATAAGATCTGAGAACTCTTTCTGCAGAGGGTAGCATTTGACCGGTACCTTGAAGTATTATGAGATACAGCCTCTGAGATAGGGAGGAGAAACCGCTTGTAGGTAGCTTCAGCAGAGCAAAGGTGCAGACACTGGGAAGCTCAGCTTTTGTGTGAGGGTAGAAGATATGAGTGAGGGAGACATTGAAATGTATCAATCTTGTAAGGACAGTAAGGCAGTGTATGCAATGGCCAGTGCAAAAGTGTTCAATGGAGAATGTTTACATGAAAGAACATCATTATGAGGCTGGATTTCAGGAGGACTTAATCTATCACGTCTTGGAGGAAAGAGTGGAGTCTGGAGGCCAGTGAGGCAGTGTCTGCTGGCTTGAAAAGCTGATGAATTAAGGCAGAGGAATGGAGAGAAAGGCCAGTTTTGTCCTTTCTACAATGCCAGTTTAGTGTAGCTTGAGAGAAAGTCTTATATGAGAGCTTGTTGCTTGGGAGGCTTTCACTTTGGATGATTGATTATTAATTATGTAAAAAGAATGGGAGCTCTCTAACTCCCACTGGAGTTATAAAGTTAAGATTCTTATTTCAATAGAAAAATACTCATTATTCTGAAAGTATGTTTTCTGGGTCTTTCCTCCAATTTTTCTCTTCCCCTAATTACGCCAACAGGGCTTCCTACAGCTTACCTGTCCTAAAGACCACCACATGTGTATATATAAAGTGTAAACAAACAGCTCCCGCCTCCTGCAGCACAAGAAGGCCATGGGCATGTAGCAACGCATACAGTTTGTAGCTTACGGGGTGCACGGAATCACCCACATAATAGGTTTCATCTCATGTCTTTATTTTTCCCCGTCCCATAGCTTATTCTCCACCACTGGAAAACCACCTGCTGTCTGGCAACAATGGTACTTTAGAATACAAGACCTCCCTGCCACCTATCTCTCCAGGAAGGTACTCGCCAATTCCAAAGCACATGCTCGTTGAAGATGACTACACCAGGTGAGCTAGGCTGTTATTCGGGGGACTTACTAAAGCTTCTAAGCATCACTCAAACTTATAGTACTGCCTCAAGGAGAGAGCTGCAAGTATTTGTAGAATTTGTTGTTATGAATATGTGTTCTTGTCTTCTATTAGGAAGTAAAAGCATCTTCTCATTATGTGCTAACTATATAAGGGGTACTTAGAAATGTGTTTAAATTTAAAATCTTATTACAGTAAAAGACAAATTGGTGTTATTCCCCTGATACTAAAAAATCTCCCTCACTTGGAACACACTTATCTCATCATTCTTGACAATGTATTTTTATTGTAATATCTTTTTTAAAAATTTAACCATGCACCATATTTGTGATTATCTTCACTGATAAGCCATTGATGGCATTCCTGTTAAATAAAAAACATGACGTGTGTCCCACGCACCCGATTCCTTGGCTCTGGAACTCTTCCTGTAGGTCAAAATGACCATGAAAGGGAAATATTTTGAATCTATGTAGGAAACAGAGAAAGCAAGATCAGCACAACGGAAGTCCCTCATAGAAGGGGACTTCCAGAGCTGCTTCTCCAAGGGCACAAACAGTAGGACACACAGACATGAACTGAAGGAAGGGAATTGGAGGGGGATTGAGGTTAATGTGGTTTTTACTGTAATAGATTATTTTTAAGTCAAACATTCACCATATTCTTTGATCACAATTGGTAAGTAGAAAGGAAAAGATCAAAATTAATTGGAAGTGGCTTGAAATTAATAAACTCTGTTAATTCCAAATGGAAATAGAGCAGAGAATTACATTACCAAACCCACAAGTAAAGCCAAATGTATCCAGAAGTCCTCTGAAAAGCTAAGTTTAATAGTCCATGGAGAAGACCAAATTAATTCATTCAGATGTCTCCAGTAGGGATTCAATAACTATTAAATATTTAATACATTAATCAATAAATGGAAAAATGAATGAGAAATGTATATTTTTAATGATTTTGTTTCAAAGTAATATATACTGTACTCAAAGTAATATATACTTACTATATTTGCAAAAGAAATGCAAAGATAATTGAAAAACAAAAATCTCCCTCCGGAAGGCCCTAGTTTGAGGTAACCCACAGGACAGCCAATCATGTCTACCCTCTCCATACTTACAAATGTCTACACAAATGCACGCTGACAGAAGGGTAGGGCTGGATACTGATTTTACAAGCTAAATTCATGTTTTACACATTGCTCTGCTATTTGATTTTTCTCCTTGAAAAATACTTTTACCAAAAATGTGATTAAATATAGATATGTACATTTATTTCTGTGTGGTTTTGTATGTTAAAAAAAAAAAAAAACAAGATCAAGATGGATTATTTGGCCTCCATAGCTTGCCTTTCTAATTGAAACCATTTGTCAGCCTTTTAAAAAGTAAAGACTTCCTGCTGGGCCAGGCACGTTCCTTGGCCTTTCTGGTCTTTGGTATAACTTTTTAAATGATTAAGCATTTTCCATTTATTTTCTAATATCAGTTTTGCTGAAGTAGCTTGTTATATATTTAGCCAAGAAATGGAACATTTGGAAGCTGAACGTATGCATCTGTGGTATAAATCAAATATAAATCTCCTCCTGCGCGGAAATGTCTGATCTTTATGCTCTCAATTAAAATGAGGGCTGCAGCATGGATAATCCTCGAGGCTCTATAAAGAACTGTGTAAATATGGTCACCTTCATCTACCGGAGCAATGATCTCTTTGCTCTTTCCCTATTGCTAATATTTGATGACTTTAATTTGAAAATTTCATTTTATGCAGGCTCCACAACAAATTAACATTTATTAAAACCTCTTCATAATCAGGACCTTTGTTATCTGTTTAACATACACGCTCTACTTAATCCTCCCGAAACACAGAGAGAAAGCCTTTCATTACCATTGCAGATATGTAAAAATGGAAGTTCAAAGACATTGAGGAAACAGTTTTTAAGTATAAAATCTGAGTTGCCCTATGGCTTTAAAATCCTGATGAGGACAAAATATTTAAATTTTCTCTTTACTTTCAAACTGAAAATCAAGTCCTATATAACACTGTGCTTCTCATAGAAATAACCTGGCTAGAAAGAGCTCTGAGAGTTTCCACGAGCTCTGAAGGCAGTGAGGCCAGCCTTGATTGCTACCTCTATTTCAGGCTTCACGGCCCTGCGCAAGTCATTTGGTCTCTTCAAGCCTCAACTTCCCCAAGAGCATAGCAATCACATCTATCCCAACAAGTCGTTATAATGACTAAAGGAGATCTTTAATCAAAAAAAAAAAAAAAAAACCTTAGGATAGTATCTGGTCCATTATAAACACTCAATGAATGTTATCTGTTTACAGTACCTAGAATTAGCATAATTCCTCATCCAACCTGGAGACCATGCAGAATGCTCTCACAGATGGTATCCTGGGAAAAGAATGAAGTGTGTACGCCCTCGTTTCCTCCTTCCTGTCTCTGACCCACACCTGTTCCTCTACAGGACAGTCTCACTAATGACTGTGTGTCAGATCTTCTGAATGGTTGTTGCTTGGTAAACTTGTGAAAGAAATTAAAGCAGTGCACACACGCATAAACACCCTCTCACCACACTCTGACCTCTGCTGTCCTCTCAGATGTCAGATTTTCATATGATAATATATGTAAATACTGTGTCATTTTATAAAACATATAAACTTATTATTATCCTAAGTTGTACCGTAGCTCATGTTTAAGGCCTACTTTGCATTTTCCTACAGTAGTAAGTTAAGGAATGAATCTCTAATGCTGGACCTTGGGGCTCTAAGGCTTTTGTCTCTAAAATTATGTTCATTAGTTTGTTTGTTTTGATCTGGAATAAAAAAGTAATAATTATAAACCACTGCAATCAAAAGTCACATATGGACAATGTACACTTTACATATTACTTACAACTATGGATTCCCCTTTTATGAAATGGAAACTTTCTAGCATCCCATAAAATTACATCACATGGCAGCCTTTGTGGACGAGATCATACCTTCCTCTGTTGCAAGAAGTGTTTCTCTATTTCTCTGACATTCTCACACTTTTATGACATATGGATCTGTAGTAAAAGTTTTAAGCAATTTTGATGAAAATAATGCTCTAATGACCTAATCTATTTGTCACTACTTGAGAGATATTTTTCCATTGATTTAAAGAAAAAGCACAGATGAAAGTATTCAATAACTTTCTGTTAGTAGCGTGCTAACTGAGTTTCTTGTAAATCAGTTTTCAGTCTTTGGAAAACACTGATGCTGAGATAGTTTTTGGCTCAGGAGTTACAGAGCCTCAGAGTTGGAAGGGCTGTAAATAAATCTAGAGTCTAATCTTCCTCCATCTGATGGGCAAGATGCACAATGCCCAGAATGATTTGCTAGTTTTTTCCTAGTCCCAGTGTCAGATGAGAACTGCTTTTCAATAACTGCTGTTCAGTATTCTTTCTGTCCTTCTAAGCTAATGCTCATTATCTTTTATCTAGAAAAAGAAAGTAGCAATTATAGAGCACAGCAGTCAATAAGGATCACCTGTGCGCAGCACCTCTTTTGCATATCACCTTCAATGGTGGTTCCCAGCCAATTAATTCTTCCCTAGTATTCAGAAGATGTGAAAACAACACATCCTCGCCATTTTGCTAAATTATCTTAGGATATGCAAATGAAGCGTTAGAATTGAAATTTTAAAACCTGTGGGTACAAAGTAAACTCCTCTTTTAAGATATGGACATTTTATTTCCCAAGCTATGGGAAATGTCTCTGTGCAGTAAATGTCATTATAAAAATGAGGGACAAAATTATAGGCTAAGATTATATATACCCAGTGTTAGAAATCATGTTCACTTACCCCCAGCTTGGTATACCCTAGTGTCTTTCTGCTTCCGTAGAGTTAGGTTGATCAAAACATATAAGCTAAACAAAGGCACAAGGAAGATTTCTAGTCCAAGGAAGGCTCTAAACTAAGACTCTGATACTCATCAATTCAATCATACTCTTCGCTAAAGAGATGTGACCGTATCAGTCAGAAGTCTACTTCTGCTGTATTCTGCCCAAACTGCAGACCACTAGCTTGCCTGACATACATACTATAAACTGAACACCCAACTTGTCATTTCTCTTTCACCGATTCACTTGTTTACTCATTCACTGGATATTCTGTTTCTACCATATATTAAGCATGATTGTGAGCAGCAGAAACACGGTGGTGAACAGATGGCTCAAGTCTCTACCCTCATGCCATTTACACTTTAGAATGTTAAATACAAAATACTAAGAGGCATAGATATCAATATAGATAGATAGGTGTATATAGAAAGATATATCTAAGTTAAGTATTAAGTGACACAAAGAAAACAAATAAGATGATGTGTAGGCAGTGACTGTGGATGAGAATGACATGATGTGGAGTACACTGGAAATGACCACTGGAGCTAAGACCTAAAGAATTAGAAGAAAGCAGTGATGGGAAGATGAGGGAACATTCCTGAGAGACAAATAAGAACAGTGTGCTCCAGGAGTGTGGAGAAGCCTACCACGGCTGAAAAGAGAGGAGCTGATGGGAACATATAGAACATATGATCGATAAAAAGGCAGGGCCAGATGATATGGGACTTTGGAGGTAACGATAAAGTAGATGTTTTTGTTAGGTACATTGGGACCGCGTTGAAAAGTGCAATACCATTCACAACAACATCAAGAAAAATTAAATACTTGAGAATTAACCTAACTAAGGAAATGAAAGACCTCTACAACAAAAACTGTAGCACTCTAAAGAAGGAATTCAAAGACAATGTCAGAAAAGGAAAGATAGCCCATGTTCCTAGACAGACAAAACGAATATAGTTACGAAGCCCATATTTCCAACATTGATATGCAGATTTAATGCTATCCTAATCAAAATACCAAAAACATTCTTAACAGAACTGGAGAAAACAATCCTAATCCAGAAGAGACCCTGAATAGTGAAAGCAATTGAGGGTAATAAGCAAAGCTGGAGACGTCCCTGTCACTAACACAACAAAGCTGCTGTGATAAACAAAGAAAGAATTGTCACACTGACATAAAAACAGACAGGGAGATCAAGGAAACAGAACAGGGGATGCAGAAACAATGCCAAGAAAATTGAATTATTTGATCTTTGACACTGGGGCCAAAGACATACACTGGAGGAAAGACAGCCTCTTCAATAAGTGGTGCTAGGAAAACTGGCTATCCACATGTGGAAGATTAAATCTAGACTCCTATCTTTCTCTGTGTGCTAACCTACAATCAAAATAACTCAAGAAGCAAAGAGGAACACAAAAATGCTTAACTTGACAGAAAATAAAATAGACAAAACTCTTGAAGTCAGAGGCATAGACAAAGACTTTCTGAGTAGAACCCTGGATGCACAAGAAATAGTGCTGAGAAGCAGCAGAAAGGAGCAGATCAAATTAAAAAGCCTCTGTATGGCAAGAGACAACAAAACAGAATGTAAAGGCAACCTGCAGGATTTGAAAAATGCCAGCGATTGCATCTCTGAGGCCTAATGTCTAGCGCCTGACTTGTATCTCGCTGCCTCCATGTGGGGACTTGGAGGTGGCTGTATGAGGGCGTGTGATGCTGGGATTGAGAACATGACACTGGGTTAAGGGCACCCCTCCTGGTGTGGGTGGCACCTCCCACAAGGCAAGTGGTCTGATAGAATCTGAAGGGATACAGAAAGCTGCTCTGCTGCCCCGCTGCCTCCGCCTGGCCTGCTGCACCACGGACTGTTGCTCCTCTGTGGTGCCCTTCTGCCATGCCTGCTTGTCTCAGGGCCAGCTGACTCTGGACTGAAGCCTCCATGAAAGGAGGCTGAAATAAATCTGTGAGCAGGAGTAAACCTTTCCTCTTTTAACTTTGAGTGTGGGGTGTTTTGTCTCAGCAGTGAGGAAAGTGACTAAGGTATCTATAACATAAAAACTCAAGGTAACCAGATACCTCAGAGAAAAAGACAACCAAACAATGGGCAGGGGGAACAATTAGACCCAAAAGGCCAAAAGATGCCTAAAGAAATGCTTAGCATCACTGGCCATTAAATAAATGCAAATTAAGGCAAGACTAATGTTCTGTTTTGCTCCAGATAGAACTCTAATAATAACATCATCAAGAAATCTAATAATATCAAGTGCTTAGGAGGCTCTGTAGAAAAAAGGACTCTTCTATGTTCTTGCTGAGAATATAAACTAATACAACCACTATGAAAACCAGTAAGGAAATTCAAGAAACAAAAGCTAAAACTGAAGATCCATTTGACCCTGTTATTCCCCTGCTAGGTATCTCCCCAGAAGTGCTGAATACACGGTTCCCAGTGCTGAGTACATAGTGTATAGAAGCAGTATTCACAATAGTTTGACCCATCTTGGAAGTGGGCTATATGTCCACTGACAAATCAACCATGAAGGAAATACAGTATTTATGCACAGTGGAGTACTGGCCTGCCATTCAAGAGGATATACTTAAATCATGTTAGGAAAATTAATGCCCTTTGAATCTATAAAGTTGAGCTCAGGTATAAGGGTTCGATCCTCAGCACCACATGCTCCACCAACCCCCGCCCTCCAGCACTCTGAGCCAGCCATCAAGTCTGGGCATGGTGGCATGTGCCTGTAATCCCAGCTCTGGGGAAGCTGAAAGCAGGAGCATCACTATGACTCTAAGCTGCATAGTGAGACCCTGCACCAAATACATTTTTTAAAAAAAGAAAGAAACTAAATATTATGGGCTGCAAACATGTACTAAGAAATGCATTTTGCTGCAGAGAAATATACTAAAAATTAAAGAAAAGGACCACACAGGAAAATTATGTGATCTGTCTTATGTTTAAAAAACAACACGAATGCTATTGGGGAGAAAAGATTACACCACCCAGACTTGGAGAAGGTGACTCAATGGAACAAGAATAGAGGAGCAAGGAGGGCGGGCTCAGAGCTACGCTCCGAGCCTGCTTCCCACGTTCTCGTGAAGGGCAGGATGCGCTTAGGCTGTGTCGTCACTAGCGTCACACTTTTTGTTAGCTAGAAAGTTACCCTTTAGGAACAACATAAGTATTTGCAATTATCATTTTGTTTTCACTTCTTTCTTGCTCTTCAGCTTGGCAGATCACAACTGGCTGGAGGCTGCACCGTTGTTTCTCAAGCATTTCTGTGCAACTGATTTCAAAAATGAGTTTGTTCTCTGTAGGATCTGGAATAGAATACATAACTTCTGGCCCAAACATAAAACACAAAAGAACTTGTATTTTCTCACAAAAGCTTGGAGAATATTCTTTTATCCTTGAGTGTAAAAATAATTTTATTGCAAAATCTCAAAGTAAATTTGATACACACTCACACACACACACATACACACAAAAGGTTTTCAGAAATATCCATA
>NW_004524625.1:10338806-10343536 GCF_000260255.1 Octodon degus | reverse complement strand
TAAGAAGAATATATGCAGTGTGTTAGTTATTGAAACTGTCCTACCGATTTGATTTGAAACTGTCTCATTGCTATCTGTTTATCAATAAAATTATGAAAAAAAAAATTTTAAAAACCCAGTCCCCCCACTGAGCTATCTTGTGGGCTCTAAGTATGTTCTTTCCTATCAATCCTTGTTTAAGCTTGTTATCTCCTGTTTTTATGGTAATAGCATTCTGTATGTCATGTGACTCTTTAAGGTTTCTAGTGGCATTGCCCTAATAAATATAGAGTAAGAAAAAAAAAAAAGAAATATCCATAGTCCCTGAGAAATTCCACAAACCTCAAGGTACAAATGTGTATACAAATGTGTGGAGGACTGATCAAAATTGCACAGAATTTTTTTTAATGTATTTGGGACAGGGCCTCACTATGCATCTCAGACTTATAGTGATCCTCCTGTTTTCAGCCTCCCCATTGCTGGGATTACAGCCACCATGCCCAGACTCTGTGGCTGGCTCAGTTCAAACCCAGGGGACAGGGCCAGCATGGCATGCAGTACTGGGGATGAAATCCTGGTCCCTCTGCTTGCTGAAGCAGGCACTTAGTCTGCTGAGCTATCTCACCAGCCCTGAAATTGCCACAAATTGATGACTATTATTTCTGCTTTGCAAAAACAGTCCCTTCATGCTGGCTCAGGGCGCACAGTGTCCGTCAGGAGCATGCTGTCAAGGGGTCAAGCAACACTTTACTTCACAGGAAGTATGACCATGTTCTAACCTTTCTCCTTTTTATTTTTTATTAGTGCTTTAAAACCACTTATGAATAAGCTCCATCTTCTTACACAACGCAGCAGTCTTTTCCTGTGTGCCCGTGTGCTTTTAACCAAGCACAGTAGAAAAGAGCCGGGAGCAATCGAAGTAGTCACTTGGCCCCCCCTGGGCATCATGCCCCGTGTAGCAGAGTACTAGTATCGTGGGTCGGGAGGTGTCTGCGAGGGCTGAAGCCCACATGGCTGTGTTCAGCTGTGGCTTCTGGAACAGGCTGTGCAGCTTCTCTGGGCCTTTGTTTTCTCATTTATAAAAGGAGAAGAACTACCTTGCAGGCTCATTGTGACAGTGATTAGCAAATACACATGCAGAGCATGGAAGGAAGGAAGCGCTGGGTAAATATTGATAGAAGCAAGGATTTTAAAGTGAACCACCCCACAAATAAACCCCCTTGGTAAACCTCCTTCATTCATTTACTGAAATACAGCCAACAATATTTTGCAGCTGTTTGAACTTGCAATCTACGTAGAATTTGTCCAACATTTCTTGCAGTGGATCTAGAACACTTTATTGCAGAAAGGCATGCAGTCTGAATGCTTTATTGAGAATCTCTATTTTTATGACCATGATGAATATCTAGTACCACCTGAACTGAAAAGCTATCGTAGGGCTTAGTCAAACTAAGTATAGTATAAGCCCATCAGTCAATCTGACCTCTCTGGCTAAATACAGTTGTCTTCTGGATAATGTGTTGGTTTTTTCACCATTTCTTCTTTCATATTAGCTCTCAATAACTAGCACTGTATATGTTCTCCTTTAAAAATTTCAGCATAAATATGGCACCAGACTTCTCACAGTCTCATAAAGATCATTATAAGACTTGGGTCTCTCTGTTATCCATTTTGCTCGGTGCTGCAGGCCTGACCTCTCCAGGGTGCAGCCTAGTGGTACAATGTCCTCTTTGAAGCAAAGTGCCATAAGAGGAGGGAGAGGATGGAGCAATGCTAGGGAGAGGAGACAGATGGAGGATAAACCATTAAATGAAAGCCTCAAGGGGAGTTTTTCTCTTTCTTGATAATGGCTCCACATAGCCATTTAAGTTTACTTACATAAACCATGAGGCATGATTGATAGAGATGTTAGGAGGAGATAGTATGTGAGTGGGGAAGTTGACAAATCTTAGCTAAAGAGGGACATCTACATATATATTAAAAACATATTAAGCTGATATTTGCTGTCAAGGAAATGAATGTAATGGGAGCAAAAATGAAATAGTAATGGGGATTTTAAGACTGTCTTTCACAGGCATTTATCATGTCCTGTGCATCTCATGAACTAGCCAGACATAAACACACAATGCTATGCCTATAATCTTATGGAGGATAATTATTGTTCATTTATAGCTATTGTTGCTATAATGGTAAAATTCAAAAAGCTACTAAATCATTGCTGCATCACTTTTTAGTCCAGTGAGCTCATCATTGAGCTTTGTATCGGGCTGTCTGATGTTGGACAATGAAGAATTTCGAGAGCCCATTAGAGAAGCCAGCAAACCTCAGCTCGTCCATGTGCTGCCTTACGCTGCACAGTGACAGTTACCCCCAGTGCAGCGCACAGCCGGCTTCTGGCCCTTCTCTGTGCATCCCTGACGTGAGGCACATACTGCGGCTCAAAGCAGACACACACAGGCTTCTCCTCCAAGAATTTGCTTTCTATTTTTTAACATTAATTTTATTGATAAAGAAGTAGCAATGAGACAGTTTCAAGACAGGTTAGTAGGACAGTTACAATAATTAATACAATGCATATTGTCTTCATAGTAGTTATTTGTAGTACGAGATGCAGACATGATATCTTGTCTCAACACTGTTAGTTCAAAACTTCTCATTGAACTAAGAGAAAGTAGCTGTATATCTGTGCTAACTATTTTATATATAGATATATATATATATATATATATATATATATATATATATATACATGTTCATGCACCTCCATGCACTTATCTGACAGAAGACAAGAAAACAGCTGATTCCTAATTGTCCATATGTAGATATGTACTTCAGTAATTACTCATGGCAGTGTTTTAATCTCTGAATGGTTGTCTTCTACCTCCTGTATCATTAGTTTCACTGAGTTAGATTACTATAATAACATTAATAATTGCCTTTTTTTAACTGTGTGCTATAATCACTGTGTTCTTAGATTCTCCCTATACTGCACTCTTTAAAAAATACTATTGATGTTGGCTACACTGTTCACTTGTTCCTTCAAGGTAATTTCATTACTACAGCTATTAGAGCTGTATCTGAATAAAAACATTATAAAATACTCCCTTTATATAATTTTCTCAGCCATTCTTTTCAATCTTTATTTCTAATGATTTTTATTACTATCAATCTACCTTATATTGCTTTGATTGTGCCTTTCCAAGTTTCTTTTTTATCTCTTTTCTAATCATAAATATGTATTTTTAAAATCATAAATGAACAAAAATATGAAGAAACTTATGAAACAACTATCTCACAAGCTTTTATTTTTCCTCAGTTATTCTTACCCAATGTGTCTGTTATTATTGTCTCTTTCTTTCTACACTATAAATTCTGTAACAACGGGGATTGGCCTATTTTGGTATCAACTAGTCTCAGCGCAAAGAAGAGTGTGTGGAAAATATTTAATATTTATGTACTGAATCTAGTGGGACTATGTGAACCTCTGTAAGACTCTTGGTATGCTGACTGGTTGGTTTCCTGAAATATTCTGGCTCGGTTTGTGTGTGCATCAACCATATGTATAGCTGCTTATCTTATACTCTGTCCTGTGCAATTGCTTGCTTCTCTTTTCTGTTTGATTCACAGGTCTTATCCTCTTTTTTTCTCTCCATTTCTATTCACTTCATCAATTTTTTCTTCCATCCACATATACATTATCTCTCCATCTTTTCATTTATTCAACAAATATTTTCCAGTGTTTGGTATATTCAGAGAGATAGGGAAGTGAACAGCGTAGATATGCAGGCAAATAAAACTAAAAATTAATAGAAATGTGCTGGAGGGCAGTACCGAAAGCAATAGGGAATTTGGAAAAGGCTTCTTGGCCCCTGCTGGGTCGGAGACAGCTTTTTAGGGAAGATGACTGAGATTGGCACAAATGTTAGGAACTGGCCAGTAAAACTGACTTCGTATGACAGCTGCCAGGGGGCCTAGGCTGTGAAGTACACCAAGAAGGCAAAAGTTACACGCAGGAATACTGTGCTTAGGAGACCCTCCCATTCAGGCTGCAGCTCCAGCTCTTGAGGGATAAAAGCTATCAAACCTTCCGCATTACATACAAGGTACTGGCCATGTAGACTGTGACAGGCAAATGATTTAGGCTTTACATATGGGAATTAATCTCTAAATATAATTCATACAGATCATAATGATTTTCATTAATTCATTTTTTATTTTAGGGAAGGGTCTACAGAGTATTCAGGGTCTCACTACTAGATGGGACTCATACTGTTCTGCCTGTTTACAGCCTCCCAATAGCTGGGATCACAGGCCCGCGCCACCACACCCAGGCTCAATTGCTGTGTCGGCACTCCCTGGGGGCCGGGCCAGCACGGCAGGGGTGGGGATAGAACCCTCAACTCCTGCACCTGCTTGCAGGTGCTTTAATCCGCTGAGCTATTTGGCTGGTCCCTATTGATTCTCCTTAAAAGTCCATTATTGTAGACCCTACCTACAGCCTTATGTACTTTTTTTTTAATTTCCAGTGTTTCCTCACAGATGCTTATTTCTTCCAAGGGAGCAAGATAAAGGAAGTAGCACGGGACTACACATAGTTGTAAATCACAGCTCTGCAGCTGAGGGAGAAGGGAAGGTGTCAGACAAAGGTTCAAAATTCAGTTATTCAAGATGAGTGTTATAAATCTAATGTACTGTGTGATGATTGTAGTTAACAATACTATATTGTGTATATGAAGCTTGCCATGATAAAA
>NW_004524625.1:10324644-10332391 GCF_000260255.1 Octodon degus | reverse complement strand
GAGGCACTGCGGAGTGGTGGGGGGTGGCCCAAGGGGTTGGGAGAGGGTCCGACCCATGCTGCGCCTGGGCTGGGACTGGTCCCGCCAGCACAGGGTAGCAGGAAGCTCTCCGCACACTCACCGGACCTGGGCTAGGACTGGGTCTTTTTTTTCATTTTAAAGAGAATAAAACAAAGACATATCATTCTGTCTCATGTCATTACTTCCAACTGACACTGGAACCAAGTGGACAGCAATATCTTCAGAATGCGATAACACACTTTGAACTAATGTTCCTTGTTATGATTTATTTAATTTCTACTATGTGCCCATCTGTGCCAGACTTTTTCCATGAACTATCTCATTTGATCTTTGACATAGACACTGCTTCCCATTATTCATGAGGATGAAAAACTAAGAGAGTTTAGTTAGGAGTTAACTAAACTTAGGAGTTATTATTTATTAGACATTCCATTAGACATAATCTCATTAAACTTGTGTTCCCTCCGTGGGATAAATACTCTTTTTCTCTTCATTTTGCAGATAAGAAACAGGCTCACAAACGCAAGCTCCATGCATCATATATCCTTGACCATACTATTGTGTCAAGAGTGGACACCCAACCTCAAATGATCTTTGTGTCTTCGCCTTAAGCCACATCGGCAGCATTATTGGCTTTAAGTTTTCTAGAATCTTCCCTATGCTTCAAGTTAGTCTTTGTTTATTCTTTTGTCTGGAAAACTCATGTTTGGCACAGTGCCTGGTGAGTGCAGGAGGTGTCAGTCTTTTCTGGCTGGCATTCTGGCTACTGTAAAAGACCCTACATGCCCGCCTTACTGATCGATTTCCTGAAAGAAGCTAGCCATGGCTGCGGATGTAGCCCTCTGTGAGTCAGCACCTAAATATCAACCCCCCACCTTAGAATTTTTTTTTTAATGAAGCTGACCTTGAAGTAGCGTGATGCGAGGTCTTTGTTGTGTGAACTGCTTCCTAATAGAAATGCTGCCAATTGATGCATCCAAGCCCAATGCTTTGTTTTATGTTTTGTTTTGCCCTAATTCTTTTTAAAGTCTCGTTTACCACCTCGAGACAGGGATGAAGACAGAATGAAGCAGCTGCAATAAATGTGATAGCTGAAGAAGTCAAAGCCCATTACATGAGGCCTTGCTTTGAATTTATAATAGTATTACCAAGCACTCATAGCGATCTAATGCTGCACGAATACTTCCCTATTTCTTATTTTAATTTCCATGACATGACACAAAATGTACAGAGATTATGCAGACTCTCGAATACAAGATTGTGCTCATGTTTCCAGGGCTGGTCAAAGTTTCTCTTCTATAATTACAATCAGAAGCTTAACTTACCAAATAGCAATGCCTTTGTGTTTTTATGTCTTACGCAAATAACTTTGCACTAACATTTAGAAGGATGTTCATCCAGTTTTAAATTGTATTGTATGTGGCTTTTTGAAGTCTTCCCTTGACTATAGTAAAATGTAATTTGAAACTTGTAAACAACTGTGTTTGCCAGAAACATCATTCATGTGAACTAGGCCAAGTTACTTTTTTCCTTTTCCTAATCTAACTGTAAACCAGGCCAGCCTGAAGGCCACAGCTGATGCTCTTTAGCCATCAGGTACTTTAAGATGCATCTTTACACTCTTGCACAAAAACTGAGGAATAAATGTCCATTGCTTTTGGATTTTAAAAAAAAATGTACAGAGGACTGTTATATCCATTTTACAGGCTAGAAATCTGAGATGACAGATCTGTGATTTTCCTTACAGTAGTTACAAAGTAAGTGAGAAATACAAAATCCACACTCCAGAGCTAGGAAGGCATCTGCATCTTGGAAAAAAGCACAGAATTAGGGTGGGGGCCTGGCTTCACCACTTCCCTGCCAGCAGATCCTGTAGCTCATGTTGAATTTCTCTACATCTCAGTATGCCCAATCCTGATGGTATTATGGATTATTATTAGGATGAAATGGATCAATCCATGGAAAACACCTTGAATACAGCTTGCACAAAATGGGTCATATCGTGGTTAGCCATTGCTGCTATTTGCATTAGTGTCAGACACGGGCAACTCCGGCACTGTCTGCAGTTATGACGTCAAGGCTACTTGCCAGTGGAGGAGTAAAGCTTAGACACAAACGCAGGAGAAATGTACATTCAGCAAGCTTAATGCATATTACAAAACATAAATTTTTACATCACATCTTCATTCAGATTTTTATGACTTTATATTGTCTTAGTAACATTTCCTTTAATTTCTTTTTTTTATTTTAAAGGGAAAAAAGAAAAACAGAAATAAAACAGTTTCAAATCAGGCTAACAGGAGAGTAACAACAGTTAATACATTGTGCATTGTTATATATTGATCTTAATTCAGACATATCTTATCAAAAACAGATCCAATTGAAAAAGCTATATAAAAATCCTGTATTGGGCTGGGGAGATGGCTCAGTGGAATAAGTGCTTCCCTGGCAAGTAAAAGGGCCTGAGTTCAATCCTTTTGGCTAAGATCAAGTGTATAAATTCTAGTATATGAAGTATAATAATACACCTTCCCCAAATATGCAGATTTACTGTATAACAATCACAAATGCCTTAAGTGAATGAAAGTTTACTTTGTATTCCTTCATGATGTGACCACAGAAATTAATGACATGCATTGTGACTCATGTGGGCCTTCTGGTGTCTTCCATCTCCCAAGAGCAGCAGTATTAACCCCCGGTTTTCAAAGCCTAGTGCTACCTTAGCCGATATATAGCTGGACAAAGTTTTACCTATAAAGTTTTATGCATCTCTGAATCCATAAAACACTAAGAGTAGCCCTGTAAGGTTATTCCGGACTTAACTTTGTGCAAAGAAAATTAGGAGAACTATGTAGAGTTGCAAATGAGCATGGAGGTTGTAATGAGAATGTGATCAGTCTGAACAAAGCAAAATGGGATGATCCCTGAACCAGCATCCTCTGCAGCTTAGTAATATTCAGCGAGGCTTCATTTAAGAAACTTGGGCTGCCCAGACAGCTCAGCAGACTAAAGTACCTGCTTAGGCATGTGCAGCACAGTGGCCAGGGTTCAATCCCCAGCATGCCATGCAGGCCCTGCCCCCAGGCATGCTGAGACGGTGACTGAGACTGGGTGTGGTGGTGCGTGCCTGTCATCCCAGCACTTGGGAGACTGAAAACAGGAGGATGACTACAAGTCTGATCTGTGTAGTGAGACCCTGCACTAAATACAGTTTTTTAAATAAAAGCAAGCTCATTTGTAACACTTGATGTAGAGACACATATACCTAGTAGAAAATCACTTATGAGTAATAAAATGCATCATTTATACTTTCTTTTGAAGAAAATATTTACTCTGTAAACATTAATATTTGTCAGTTAACTATTTTTAGCTCAACTAAAACTTTTGGTGTGGTAATTTGAATTTTATAATATGGGAAGCATTAATGTAACTCAAATCTGTGACTAGTTTATAACTTTCTCAAAAAAGAGCACCTTTTTCCCAGCAGGTAGTTCTCAACACTGACACTGAACGGTCCCTGTGCACCCTTTGTAAACACAGACTCTCAGCCCCGCTCCAGGTCCACCGCATCCGGGTGACCAAGGTGACACTGGCACTTTGGTACTGGAAAGGGAGCCAAAACCTCTACAGGTTATTCTGATGCGTAAATAGGCTTGGGCCCTATTAGGTCCATTCTATCCTGCTGGTTCTTTGACTCCAGAAAAATCATATTACCAACAGTGAAAGTAAATGTGGCACAGTAGAAAGAACCATGGACATCGAAGAAAAGTTTCATTTAAACAGTAGATGGCTCTAAACCAACAACAGCATTCACAGTCATGTGCATAGGAAGACACTGCTCTTGCACAAGTGTTATTGAACAGAATTAATTCAGCTGTGCTTAGATTTCATAATTAAAGTGGTAGGCTTTTTAAAAAAAATACCTGTATCAGGTTTACATTTCACTCTAAAATGTACTTTTAGACAGGCATTTATTATTTGATTCCTTTAAATCAAATTATATCTGGCAAGAGACTAGCTCCCCTTCTTTTCCTTACAGTGACACCCTGAGCATCAATCTTTACGTGCTCAGACATTTTGAAAAGCAAAATCCTGGAGCAGAAACACCTTTGGAAAAATTTTGCTTTTTCTCCAGTGACACAAGTGTGCATAAAGACCTTGTCGTATGATTTGAACTTGGGAAGGAACAAATCATAGAAAATTTAAGACACATAGTAATATTTTAAAACATTATCTTGTTCCATCCTTTATTATTTCCATGCTTAAAAACCAGCTTATGTTAGTGCAAGTGCCTAAACCTCCACCTATTTCGTACTGTAAGAAATATTATAAGTGAATCTTACGCATTGCAAGTTTCCTTAACTCTGCAGCTACCAGCTGAGAGCAGAAAGAGGCTCTCTCTCTTTCTCTTTTTTTTTCTATTTTGTATTTTAGGGAAGAGTCTACAGGGTGTTCAGGTTCTCACTACTAGATCAGATTTGTAGTGATCTGCCTGTTTACAGCCTCCAAAGAGCTGGGATTACAGGCACATGCCACCGGGCTCAATCTCAATTGCTGTCTCAACGTCCCCGGGATTGGGGCTAGCACAGCAGGCCCGGGGATCGAGCCCCGGCCCCTGGACCTGCTTGCAAGCGCTTTGACCCACTGAGCTGTTTGGCGCCCTCCCCATGTCTTTATAGTTAGGTTTTGCTCGGAACCAAGAAAGATTGGTAGTGAGCTCGTGGAATTGCCCTGCTTGCTGAGGGCAGCGAAGTAGAGGCTGAGAAGCAATGAAGGGTAATTCTGATCGAGCTTCCATGTTCATTTGAGCTTTTCTGTTTTTTTGTTTTTGTCTTTTTCGAGACAGGGCCTCACTGTGCAGCTCAGGCTGGCTTAGAGCTAGCTTTGTAGCCTGGACTGGTCTTGAGCTTGCAGTGTCCCCCTGCCTCAGCCTGCCAAGGGCTGGGATCGCCGTCGTGCGCCACCTCAAGACTTTGGGTCGGGTGTATGTAACCAGGAAATTCTCAGGGGAGCTCAGTGACTGAACACCCTGCAAACGCAGAGACTCCACAGTGTGTGCAGCTCCCGCCGCCCTGGAGGCGGTGCAGCTTAACGTTTCATCACTCAGCTTGGTTCCGGGAAGCACTTATCAGCTGGTGAACGTCGGAGCTTGACCGTTCTTTGAAGGACAGCTGGTGGAAGTCGGAAGCACAAGTACGTAAAAAGCAACAATAAAGTCCATGAGTGTAACTTTCTATTTTAAGACCAACACCAGAGCCAAATCCTTCATCTACAATACAAAACCTACCCAGAATAAAGTCAGAGGAGGAAGGAACTATAGACATTGCCCTGGAATCACCATTAGGAAGGTAACTGGCAACGGAACCCATAGAACGCCATAGTAAGATGAAACACAGCAGAAATGGGGTGCCAGAGCCACCTCTGTGCTGTTGTACATTCCCTGAGACTTAATTTTGTGGTGCAACAATTGCAGACAGATTTACTGTAAAGATGTGTTGTTATGAAGATTAAAGATGATGACACGTGCAAGGGCCTGAGCTCAATCCCCAGTTCTGAAAAAAAAAAAAAAAAAAAAGATGATACAGGTGGCCAACTAATGCAAGCAATGTTAGGATTCTTTATTGTCATAGTCTTATATTCAACCATTTTCTTCTCCTGCCTCACTGTCTAATATTTCATGAGAAGATAAAAAAAAGAGGGTTATGAGTTGATGTTAAATTCTGTACTCTACATGCTACACTGCCACTCTAAGATATCCTAAGAGGATCCCACAGACCTAGGACTGTCATTGGCTCTCAGGGTTTTGACCATCACTTTTGCTTATATTTTTTCAACCATGCTGTCTCTATGCTTTCTCCTGCCTGGTATCCACTTTAACTGGTATCAGAATGCATAAACCTTGAACTTTGAGCTATGTGTTGAATACATTGTGGATTAGTTACTTGTGGTAGACAGAAGGCTCAGCTCTAGGGTTAGTCTTAAGTAGCAATATCCATCTAGTTTCATTATTGCAATACTTTCATTCCATAGTTCATTTCCTAGTGCTTTTGACTTTCATTGATGACACTGGTCTGGTCAGGATCATCAACAAAATACAGCTCTTCCTGGATGCTCAAGCAAGGCCAATAGCCCTCTGGCAGATGGGCCTTACTGTAAACTGCACTGTCCTTCCATATATTTCATACAATTAGTCTGCTTGAAATACTTTGGTCAACAGTGTATACAAAGACTTCTTAGTTAATGAAAATATACAAGAGAAACCTAGGTTGGTTGTCTTTTTTTTATGGAACTGGGATTGAACTCATTGAACTCAGGCCCTTGCACTTGCACTTGCCAGGGAAGCACTTATTCCACTGAGCCATCTCCCCAGCCCCTAGGTTGGTTGTATTAAAAGCATTAATGGGCCGGGGAGATGGCTCAGTAGAATAAGCGCTTGCCTGGCAAGTTCAAGGGCCTGAGTTCAATCCCTGGTTCTGCAAAAAAAATAAATAAAATAAAATAAAATAAAAGCATTATTTGGGAGGGAGGGACAGGAGGCTTGGGAAATAAGAAGAAAGTCTGCACTCTCTCCAGTCACTCTCTCTATTGCCCTTAACCATTTGTAGCCTTATTAAATACAAGCAGACGTGTTCTCCAAGATGAAGTGGTGCTGGAGGGGAGAGTCTGTGCTCGGATCACACCTTCATCTTCCGCATCACCTAGCTTGCAATCTGATACATAAACATAGTTATTACCTGAGTTCCTACCACTTGGCAGGTGATTTGTCAGGGCTTTGCATGTGTTACCGCATTTAATCTCACAGCAGGCCTCTAAGACAGGTCTGAAGTCATTTTCCAGATAAAGTATCCAAGATCTAGACTATCTGAGTATCTTCCCCAGACTCTCACAGATAAATAAATTTCACAACAGTATTGAAACTCAGAACTTGCAGACTGAATATTCAAGCTCAAGTTCAAGGTCTTTCTACACCCTCCTTGTAAGTTGTGTAAGTACACACAATATACTCTAAGTGAACAAGTGGAGAAGTCATAAAAAAAGACTATATTTGCAATCAATTTGTTTTAATTGTGTTCTCATTTCTTTAACACAGCTTTAACTCGTGCATGATTTCCCTGAAGTAGGCTAACCTTTGACTGGAATCTTCTTAGGAACTGAATATATTTGCATAGCTGAAGAGATTTGAAACTCTGATGAATTTAAATATCAAATTTAATGATACTCATTAAGCCATTCTGTTAGTCATAGTCAATTATTCGTAACCCTGCTTTTACAGCTTTTATAATATCCTCTTAGTACCTCTGCTCACAAAGAAGCAGAAGCTATTCATTTCTATTTCTGAGTTGTTTGAGAATATGCTGGAGTAAACGTCCAGTACCCAATAGAAGTCTCTAGCACACATCCTTCTGGAATAAATAAATACACAAATATGTTTTATGGTTGTTGAGCTTTGTTCATAGGCATAACTAAAAAATAAAATGTTTATATATTTAAGAAGGACATGATGTTTTGACATATACAATGGTAAATGATTTACCACTCTTAGACTATTTGATATAGCCGTACATACATGTTTTCGTTTTCCATTCTGATCGAGAAAATACTTAAGATTTATTTTTATACATTATTTTAAACATATAAAACAAAAATTAATTTAAAAGGTTTTAGTTATCCAAAATCTCACTGCTCTAAATAAAGACTATTAACACTTTGGTGGACTTTTCATCCT
>NW_004524625.1:10322898-10324499 GCF_000260255.1 Octodon degus | reverse complement strand
TAGGGGACAGGGAGATGGCTCAGTAGAATAAGCGCTTGCCTGGAAAGCGCAAGGGCCTGAGTTCAATCCCCAGTTCCATCAAAAAGAAAAAACAAAAAGAAAGAAAGAAAAAATGAAATAGTGGGAAAAAATGAAGATTTTAGACAGACATTATCGAGAAATGATAATTGAGAAAATTCCTGGTATATGCTCCTAGACTTTATTTTTCTTATTATCTATTAATTAGAATTGGTGCCATACTTATTTTTTATTAGTAACAAAAACTGTATTACACTGCATAGAGCATACGTGACCCGCTTTGCTTACTTCACATGTTGTTACTAAATTTCCACGCCATCAGATCTACCTGCATACAGTGGTTCACTGGTAACCCATCTGTCCAATCTGAATGAATATCTGTACTCTTTCCAAATTTTTTTTCAAACTCTATGACCATGGCAATTCCACATACACCTATTGTGCTCAGTTTTATAGGACAGGTTATAGGGGATCGGATTTCTGAATTGTAGATCCAGCAACGAGTACCACCACCCCTAGGGGGTGAAGAAATTCTCTGAGCTATTAGAGAAAGGATGCTGTGTGTTCTGACTTAGAAAGACGTTAAAATACAGCCCTAAGTAAAAGCACAGCGTACTGATGCACGTAAAGTGAGCTACTGCACACGCACATGCAGAACCTCGATGTGAAGGTGGCAACACATGTGAGCCGAGGCCTCGACTGATGTTAGGCTGAGCGCTGTGAAAAACATGCACGCACACGTTGATAATTTTAAAAAACATATAGTAAACCAAAAGAAGAGTCAGTGTAAACAAGCCAGTTATTCCACAGCATGAGTGAGGAACTGGAAGGCAAAATGCTGGCTGTGTGGGGGACCCTGCAAGGTGAAGAGATGAGCTGGCTGCCAGACCGAATACGGAATTCCAGATCAATGTGGATTTTAATACTGAAAAATATTGACTACACTTGAGTATGCATGTGCTCATGTGACACGGACATATTTATGCTAACAAATTACCCTGTACCAAATAAATAATTTTTTTTTAAAAAAGACTAGTTTAGAGAGACGACAAAAGAAGTAACCACACAGAGATGCTGATGAGCAAACTCTCGCGTGGGGACGCAGCACCCAGGTCTCCTCCCACCACCACACTGCAGAGCTCTCGGGGTCGCAGGCACTTGGCTGATATTACCTGAGCCAGCTTGAGTGAGTCCCTGTTCTTGCTGCCAGATTCTCGGAACACCACACAAAACGTTTGCTCAATGAACCTATTTTGCATTATCCTCTACCACGTACCTAGAACAGACCTCCATCTGGGTTGGCTCAGAGCAGCTCCTTGGTCAGTAGCTGTGGAATAGATGGAAGCATAAATGAGCAGTGAAAGTGGCTGAGCTCCTTTCATTCTGTCTAGTGGGAGTAATATGAATCTTCATGACTTCTTGTCTCCTGTGGATACTACAGTTACACTTAAGACCTGTCAAACTTAACTGTATCTCCTGCAGCTCTTCATAAACTTCTCCGTGGGGCTTGTTTGCAGATTCCTCTTTAAGTTTGTACTTGTTATTACTGTCTAAAAGCCCTTTTTATCCTCTGTCAGTCCTGC
>NW_004524625.1:10319771-10322428 GCF_000260255.1 Octodon degus | reverse complement strand
AAATCCCATTGTCCCCACAGCTGCACATACAATTTTTACTCTATTTGCCATTACAAAATAAATATGAAATACACCATTCTGTGCAAGTATTTCATGTTCTGTACCTTTCTTTGTTGCTTAGACCTTCGATTCCTTCCTTTGATTTTGTTCAATTTTATCATTTTGCTTTTATAGCAAAGCATGATGATTTTCTCTCTATAAAAATCTTTGTGCATATTATTTATTTTCATTTTGAATAGGGCATTAGAGATAGAACTGCTGAAATGAAGGAAAAGGTTACTGATAAAATTCCTAAAATATATTGCCAAATTGTTTTCTGGAAATATTTTTTAAGTGTTTAATACCCGTATCACAGGCAATATGTCTGTCTCACCATATCACAACAAAATTGTGACTTTTATCAATTTTGATATCCCTTCTTACTTTGAAATAGGTAAAGGAGAATTCCATTTTATTTCCATTACTTTTATTGCTAGTGAGGCTAAATATTTACCTGTGTGTCTTTATTAAGTATTTATATTTTTTTCTTTTGTGATTGAATGTTAAAAGCCTTTTTTTATTGAAATGCTATTGTTGAGTTGTAACAACATCTGGAAAATATTGATGGGTATATTTGGATAAATGTTTTCTCTACTATATGACTTGGTTATGAGGTATTTTTCCCTAGTGGCTTTTAAGCTTTAATGTAGTCAGACCTCTCATATGTGTTTTTTTCATCTATTCTATACTTGACAATTCATTTTCCATCAAGATGCCGTGTAGGCATTAGCCTACTTTTTTTGTAGGCTTGCATGCTATCCTAAAAGCTCAATTTACAAGAGCAAAAACTCTTAAGGCTAATTTGTAGAAGTGTAAGAGCTTAAACATTGTTTAGAAACATGTTGAACCTTTCTCAAAAAAATTCAAACCCAAGTCTCAAACTCTGGCCCTAAGACTGAATCTGTATGTCTCAGTTAATGGTTTTGCTTGAATATCTTTATGAAGACCACAAATATTGCCACACCTGAATGCACTTACCCCTTATCAGGCTCCTGTGATGACTTTCCTCTTTGTTGTCCTCACCACTGTCAAGGTCATTGATTTTCGACTTATTCCAATATAACACTCCATGACCCATTCATGACCAAATGCCTTCATGGGGCGCAATTTTGCTGAAGACCAAATGTTCTTGTACAGAAATAAAGCATGTTAATAATTCAAAACTTTCAAAATGATTTTAAATGGTATAGCTCTAACTCTATCCTTTCTCCAACAAACAAACAGTAGGATATAATTGAGAGAATATTTAAATCAAGAAATGATGAACCAATCCCATTTTCTCTTTTTAGAAAGTAAATATTTGCAAGTTATGGTACAGAGACTATTATTAATTACTTATGGTACAGCAATTTGAAATGACACAGCTGTGATTCCTGTCTAACACAAATCATTATAAGGATGTTGGCACAAATAAGGGGTTAGAGTTGGGGCTGATATATTGGTAGAGGCAAGGAAAATAATTGAGAAGCTTGAAGAAACTGAGCAGCAACCTCTCATGCCATGACAAGTGATCAATTGCCTATTCAATTTCAGGAGCAGAAGTGGGACTTCAGAGGGCACCATCATATAGTGCCTCCTCTGATAACAGTTCTTAGAGCTATCTACTTTGTTCATCTGTGTGTAGGAAGCTTACATTATATAAAAGTGCTGGAGCTGGGGAGAAAGCACAGTACAGTAAGTGCTTGCCTGGCAAGCACAAGGTCCTGAGTTCAATCCCCAGTACCACAAAAAATAAATAAATACATAAATAAATAAATAAATAAATAAATAAAGTAAAAGTGCTATTGGATGATGTCTCAGTAACTTTTCTCCCATTGCCGGGACAAAATACCTGCCACCCAAAATTAAGGAAGGAAAGGTTTATTTAGTTCACAGTTGGTGGAGATTCCAGTCCATACTCAGCTGGCTCTAAGGCAGAGTGGCACATGGAAGAGGGCAGCAGTTCATGGCAGCAGAAAACAGTAAAGGGCCAGCCAGAGAGCTCAGTGAACTAAAGTACCTGCTTGGGCAGAGCGCAGCAGCCAGGGTTCAATCCCCAGTGTGCCCATGCAATTGAGACTGGGCATGGTGGTGCACACCTATCATCCCAGAGCTTGGGAGGCTGAAAACAGGAGAATCACTGAGTCCGATCTACATAGTGAGACCCTATAGACCCTGTAGACCTGTACTAACTATAGAAAAGGGAAGAACATCAGCCTTGGCAGCTAGCAAGGCTCTTTCCCTTCCTTACCTTTGTATTCAGATTACTCTTCCCAGGGCAGGTGTAGCACTCACACCGATAATCCTAACAATGTATCATGAATTAATGTAGAAGCTACCCCAATGACTGTATGAGACTTTGGGGGACAACTACACACACACACCTTAACAGATGAAATGCCAGATTCTGAGTGAGTGGGTAAGGATTATGTTTTCTTTGTTTTTTCATAGATTAAGGCAATATCCTCAGGGCCTTCATGTCCCTGGGACCTTGACTGTCTTGCGGAGCCTGCTGTGAATGCCGTGCACTGAGCCAAGGGCTTTATGCACTCTTCTTATTTCTTACAACCAATTGGATGTCACTATCCCCACTGTCCAAATGAGAATGCTAAGGCCCAGAGAAGTCAAGAAGTAGCAGT
>NW_004524625.1:10318796-10319421 GCF_000260255.1 Octodon degus | reverse complement strand
AGGACTTCTTTCCATTTTCTTATTATTTATTTATTTATTTATTTATTGTGGTACTGGGGATCAAACTTGGGACATTGTGCTTGCCAGGCAAGCTCTTATGCTGCTGAGCTATCTCCCCGGCAGTGCTTAGAATTAGGGAGATGAACTCAGAAACAACAAGAGGATCACACCAAATTAAAAAGCTGCTGTACAGCAAAAGAAAAAACAAGAATGAGGAAATGATCTTCAGAATGGAAAAAAATGTTGCCCGTTATTCTACAAGCAAAAAATCAAATCTAGAACATATAAAATCTCAAAAAATTATGCCCCAAAATTTAAAGACCCAATTTAAAAGTGAACATTTGAAATGAATAGATATTTCTCAGATGAAGAAATACAAACAGCCAGTGCTGGAGAGATAGCTCAGCAGACTAAGTGCCTGCTTTGGCAAGTACAGGGACCAGGGTTCAATATCTGGTCCCATATACCATGGCGGCCCCACTCCCAGGCTGCACTAAGACAGCAGTTGAGTCCAGGTGTGGTGGTGTACACCTGTAATCCCAACGCTGGGGAGGCTAAAAGCAGGAGGATCACTATGAGTTCAAGCTACCTAGTGAGACCTTGTACCAAATACATGAATGGAAAA
>NW_004524625.1:10313388-10315613 GCF_000260255.1 Octodon degus | reverse complement strand
TGCTGGATGATTAAGACCAAGATAAAGCAAGATCTATATAACAAGAATGTAACTTTTGTATCTGATAAGGTCAGTCAAGTACCCTCAGGATTTGTCTTGTAGCCCTGTACCACACTTTGTAGATCCTTTGTCAGTGTCAGCCATGAGGATGAGTCATGGCCATTGCTAGACCAATTTGCTCTCTGTGAAAGCCTGAGAGAATGTTTCCTCTCCATGTGACTCTCCTTAGGCACACTCGACATTGTCGATCATTTTCTCAGTGGACCCATAATCTCGAAAGGAGTTTTTCTTGTTGTTTGGTGGGAGTATATACTGAAACCACCACTATGGAAATGCCATAAGAAATTCTCAAAATTCTGAAACTTCCATTTGACCTATTCCCCTCCAAGATAGCTTCTGAAAAGATTTAAATACATCATACATAGCGTTATATGTAGACCCATGGTTATAGCTGAATAATTCATGATTGTTAAATCCTACAGGCAACCTATATGTCTATAAACAGAGGAGTGGATAAAGAAAACACAGTATTTATCTACAATGGTATACTGTGCTGTCATATAAAAAGATAAACTTCAGTCATTGGTGGGAAAACGGCTGCACCTTGAGATGTTAATCTTAAGTAAATCAGACACACAGCTTAAATATCAAGTGCTTTCCTTATATGAAAAGCAGGGGGGGCCTGCCCATTAACTCAGATGTTTAGGCGCCTGCTCATGCAAATGCAGTCAGGGGCAGGATACCATGTGTTTGATCCCCACCTCCAGCTGCATTAGAAGATCCGCCCTTAAGGCAGCCTGATCCAGCAGAAAAAAGAAAAGCAATCCTTATATGAAAAGCTGAGTACATAAAGAAAGTATAAACTGAATGACAGATAACAGGAAAGAAAGTTATTGTAATCCAGCTTGGACAATAGATCTCAAAGTGTACTTTGACTGTACAATTGCTTTATGAATTTTATATTCTTTTGCCTGGTTTTTAACCTGTATATATAATAAATAACTCTATAAGATGTTATAAATAAATGAAGCTGATGCTAAAAAAAAAAAAGGTTAGAGAGAAGGGGAAAAATAAATGAAATGTGTTGTGTTCATGTACTAATTCCATACAGTGAATGTAATCAGTGTGTGCAGCGAATATGTACTAATATAAGTTTAAAAAAAAATACATAAACGAAGAGAAGGATGACTGGGTTGAAGTTATCCCACCTGATGCTGTATCAATCAGTGCTTACTAGAGAAGCAGATTTAACGCAAGATGTGCAAACATAACGGCGACTTTACGTGGCGGGCTTTCAGCGGCTGCGCCCTGAGGCGCATGTGCAAGAGCAGAGTGCGGCTGTGCGGCTGTGCGCTGGAGGCCCGCAGGATGCAGCAGAAAGCTGGGCGCCATGCACTGGCTCAGGCGCATCTGCAGCGGGAGGCGGGCTGGTGTGGACTTCCGTGAAGTGCTGAAGAGGCCACTTGGGAAGCCTGGGGATGATGTCCGAGGTGAAGCTGAGGACTGAAGCTCCTCCAAAGAACAAAACAGGCCTCGTTCCTTTCCCTTTTACACCCACAGAGCACTAGGCCAGCTGGGGGGTCTGCCACACCCGGAGCTGTGCTCAGCCGACTTAGTTAGATGCTTCTAATTCAGATCAACACATGCACCCAGTTCCTAGCACAGATGTCCTCCCTGTGTCTTCCTACATCCTCCAGTAAGGTCCTTTTAGCATCTTCACCAAGTGACTAGTACTTCGCATTCAAAGTTGAGATTAAAAGAAGTGGCCTCCTCATTCCTCATTATCATTAAAATGATGCTTAGCACACAGCTGGGAACTCAATCCTATGTTCTCTTTTAACCCCAGTTTCTTTTTGGAGTTGCTAAAACTCTAAAGACCTGGAAGCCCAACCTGGAAGTCCATTATTTATGTTTACTCCTGTAAATCTTTGATCCAATAAAAGTATATTTGTAAATAGTAGCATGAGGCACCCATTTAAGAGTGGAAAAAAAAAACCCTTTCCTTTAAATTATAACTTAGTTGGTAATTTCTTTTAACATGAAAAAACTTCTCAGTAAGAGCAGGTCCCAGTTGTTAATTTTTACACAATGGAGTATTACTCAGCTATAAAGAATGATAAACTCAAAGCCTTTATATTGAAGTGGATGCCACTTGAACATATACTCATAAGTGAAATAAACCAGACACACATATGTAAATATCGTATAGTCTCCCTAGTATAAGA
>NW_004524625.1:10299144-10312738 GCF_000260255.1 Octodon degus | reverse complement strand
TGTTTGATATTCAGACAGATAGTGAGCTTAAGCTTAACAGCCTAGGTTGTATGGTAACAACAATAAGTTTGTCTTCTGGATGGTTAACAACCTAAGTTTGCAGACCAAAATTAGAGAAAAAGGCTCTCCTCCGGCCCCGCCCAAACAGCTGCCCATGACCTGCCTGGGCACAGGGAATGGAAAGCCGGAAGGGGCAAGACGAGTTCAGTTCGCCATGGGGCTGTTTGGAAAAACCCAGGAGAAGGCTCCCAAAGAGCTGGTCAATGAATGGTCACTGAAGATAAGAAAAGAAATGAGAGTTGTTGACAGACAAATTAGAGATATCCAGAGAGAAGAAGAGAAAGTAAAACGGTCTGTGAAAGACGCTGCCAAGAAGGGCCAGAAGGACGTGTGTGTGGTGCTGGCCAAGGAGATGGTCAGGTCGAGGAAGGCCGTGAGCAAGCTGTATGCATCCAAAGCACACATGAACTCCGTGCTAATGGGGATGAAGAACCAGCTTGCGGTCCTGCGAGTGGCCAGGTCCCTGCAGAAGAGCACAGATGTGATGAAGGCCATGCAGAGTCTTGTGAAGATCCCAGAAATCCAGGCCCCCATGAGTGAGCTGTCCAAAGAGATGATGAAGACTGGGATCACAGAAGAGATGTTAGAGGACACTTTCGAAAGCATGGATGATCAAGAAGAAATGGAAGAAGAAGCTGAGACAGAAATTGAATTTTCTGTCCTTCAAAGAGGACAGAAAATCCTCTTTGAAATTACAGCAGGAGCCTTAGGCAAAGCACCCAGTAAAGTGACCGATGTCCTTCCTGAGCCTGAACCTTTAGGAGCCATGGCTGCCTCTGAGGATGAAGAGGAGGAAGAGGCCCTGGAGGCCATGCAGTCCCGGCTGGCCACACTCCACAGCTAGGGCCTGCTCTTTCCACAGCCTGCCCGCCGGCACCTGTGCACCTTGGACGAGGCAGCAGTTCCATGTAGCTCTTGCACTACACCTCTGTCATGAGGCACTGCATTTGGGAGAAGGTCCTGTGCTTATCTCTTCACTCTCTGCAAGGTTTTGAGATCTCAAAGGGATTGTTCTTATGAAGGTGGTGTGATTAAATGCTGCATTTTCAGGAATATAAACAAATACCTTCTTGGGGAAGGCAGAGAAATCCCCTTTTCTTATGAAGCAGCTCTAAGAACTGAGTTGATTGCCTGAATGTTGAGGACTCTGCATGGGGGGAGGGGTGTAAAACACTATAAATTGATTTTAATAAATTTCTGCTTTAACAACAAAAAAAAATTAGAGAAAAAGGAGGGCTACAAGGAAAGCCAACATTTTGGCCCTAGCCTTCTAAGGTCAATTAAGACTCAGGACATATGAGAACTTGCACTGTAATGTCAAGTAACTCAGTAGTGTCCCAAATTTTCTGATCAAGGAGATTATGGGGCCAAAGAGGAAAGTGACCGATGACATAGAGTGTGCCTAAGGAGAGTCCCATGGAGAGAAAACATTCTCTCAGGCTTTCACAGAAAGCACATTGGCCAAGCAATGGCCGTGACTCATCCACATGGCTGACACTGACAAAGGTTCTACAATCTGAGGTACAAGATCTCAGGATAAATCCTGAGGGGATTTCACTGACCTTATCAGACCCAAAAGCTACAACTCTTGTTGCACAGGTCCTGCTTTACCTTGGTCTTATCCATCCAGTAGAAAAGTATGAAGACGAAATATAGGAAGTAAAGCCATGTTGTTAGGTTGAGCTGTGGGGGACTCAGGTCAATAATTTCTGACATTGCCAGTTAAACAGAAGACCCAATGCTATTGTGGGCTACTGGACTCTTTTAGAATATTTTGCTGAGTTTACACACCTATAATATTTAAATGATGGAACTTAACAAAAAAAAAAAGGAGATAAAGATGAATGTCCATTTTGTATCTGTGTACTCAAAGTGGTTAGGATAGATATATAGTTACATTCTCTTAATGAATAGAGGGATTTGTTCTAATGGTGTTTGTAAATAGGATATCAAGTCCACATCATGTACAACAATTAGCCACTAGGAAGAGAGTATGCAATGTGTTAATTATTGAAACTGTCCTACCAATTTGGTTTGAAACTGTCTCATTGCTATTTGTTTCTCAATGAAATTAATGAAAAAATAAATAAATAAATAAATAAAATTATAACTTAGTAGATGCCCCCACTTTAAGGCCTTTGACCTCCTAGTGGCTATCACTGATGTGGTTTTGTTCCCTGTCTTTTTAATGCCGAGCATGAGGCAGGATGGTCCCTTACCATGATGGTAACCATGGGACATCACCACAGGATAAGGGCTGGAGAATCTGAATGTTCTGTGAATTTTCTCCCATCCATCTCTTTTACAAAGAGATATATGCTGAAAGCCATACAGATATTTAACTGAAGTTTTTCCTACTATAATTTTAGATTATTCCTCAGGTAGAGAGAATAAAAGGTATTGGGCCTTTTGTTTGTCATAGTTCTTCTCATTTTTGAAGACAGTACTTTTCCAATGAATTGTCACATCCAGGGAAGCAACAATGAGCAAAAGCCAGTGAGATCTGCTCCTGAGCCCCTAGGAGTTAGCACTCTACAGAAATAAACCGAACATGGTAAGATGAGGTCCTTGCCTGAGAAAGCTTAGTGCTACTGTTAACTCTTAGCAGATGAAACCCTATTCCTTTCATCTTACCCCTTCAGGTGCTGCTCCTCGGAAGAATATTTGCAATATCAGTCCTCACTATCAGTCATAGCATTATTGTCTGTGGTACTTTGTGGGGTCCAGACCTATAGAGATCCTGTCAGGAGTTAAAGTGCTGGGGTCACCAAAAACCCAAGAGCTAGGAGGACCGTATTCTAAAGCAGATTTTAGAAAATAAAGTGAATGCAAAAAATCAAAACTGAACAAAATATCAGTAGACAGGATCATTCTGGTGTTTGTCGCAGGCGTGGTATAGTGGAGCATCAATGAAACGGGAATATGAAGTAAACAGATGAAGTGTGTGTTTTATTTTCTCTATTGCAAGCTAGAGGTCTGACCAAAGTGCCAATAAAAAGAGGGTAGGAGCTCAACAGAAAGCTCTCTTTACACAACTGTGTTGTAGGGGAGTCGCATCAGAAATTCAGTAACATCAGCCCAAATTGTTTCCCTCAGAGAGAGCACCTAGACTTCTAGATTCCCAGCTGGGGAGCCTCATAGGAGCACTGTGCCCAGCCAAGGGTGACATCTACAAGAATGGGGAACAGGTGGTGTTGCCCAGACTTCTAGGTGCTCTCTCTGAGGGAAACAATTTGGGCTGATGTTACTGAATTTCTGATGCGACTCCCCTACAACACAGTTGTGTAAAGAGACCTTACTGTTGAGCTCCTAGACTTATTCTCTGCACAGGTTTAGCAACAAAATTTGGTAAAGTTCACTCTGGTGCTTACAGTTGGTAGACTCGTTGCCAGCAGCCCCTGAGTATCTGCATCTTATGCTACTAGCTGACCACTTCTTATTCTGCCCTTATTCCAAACACAGAATCCAATAGGCCTAGACCCTTTTTTTCCTTTCCTCTCTTAGTAGATCATGACTGCAAGGTGAAGTGCCCCGAGCCAGCTTCAGTGTTCTGAGCTGCATTAATCAGGGAGGGCACTGTTAGATTAAAGTCCCGTGGGGCAAATGGAGCAGTTCCTTTGCAGTCAAGGTGGTTTTGCTAAAAGTAAGTTGTAGATGAAGCGTCAGCTCCCTCCAATATGCCAGCATTGTGAATTAACAATTAAACATGCCAAGGAAGTAGAACAAATAGCAAGTTCTAATAAAATTCCGAGAAAAGAGACATCACCAAGAGCCAGGCTATGTTAATTATATGTGATAAGAGCTTGCAATTATAAACCCATGCATATGCAAATAAAGACTGATGGTTCACCAGATGGAATTACAAAGTCATTGATATATGGCCAGTGACAAGTAGTCAGAGAGAGAGAGGATTTGTTTGTAAATTTGCTTAGAGATTACACTAAGGGGTCTCCAGCTACTTCACTCCCCTTGGGGAGCATCACCTCAGAGATCGTCACACGACACACTTGGTTGGACTTTCATAGTCCTTATCTTCTAACTGGACACCTCAAGTAGGATAAAGAGACCCTTTCCGCCGTAACCGGCTGACTTAGGCTGCCAGACGTCATTCCCCACCCAGACCTTCAGTGATCTGACGGGAAGTGTCATCTGCCTGCTGCCCAGATCCCAGGAACAGCGAGCGGTTAGTATTTCTTGTCTATCCGCAAAAATGTCAGGGGAGTATAGCTTCAGGGGAGGGCTGACATGCTCACTGCTACCGTGAGGCTTTGCTGGGATGCCCGGCTGGGGAGCCTCGGAGGAGCACTGTGCCCAGCCGAGGGTGACATCTACAAGAATGGGGAACAGGCGGTGTTGCCAGGCTCAAATACATGAGAGACGGCAGCGGACTGTGGGCGGATGACCCGTCCACACCAACTACCTAAAGTTTTTCATTTCTAAGATGACAACTTCGGGGTTTCTGTCCTTCAAAATAGCCTATGTGGGCCAGGAAGATAGCTCAGTGGAATAAGTGCTTGCCCGGCAAGTGCAAGGTGCTGAGTTTGATCCCTAGTACCACCAAAAAAAAAAAAAAATAGCCTATGAGAATGAATGACAGTTTAAGAAATCGAAACATAATAAAAAGATTCAGAATAACTTAGGACTCTCTTGAAAGAGCTAAAATTTGGGAGCCACGGAGATAACTCAGCAGCCTAAGCCATTGCCTACTCAAGCACCAGGACCCAGATTCAATCCCCAGCACCACGTGCCTCGCCGGCACCCACACACCTGTAACCAAAGTACAGTGGAGGCTGAAGACAGGAGGCTCACTGCGAGGCCAAGGAGCATAGTGAGACCCTGTACCAAATATGTAAGAAAAGAAAGAGCTAATTTTTTTTCTCTCAGTACATAATGGTATCTCCTTTGGCTCAACATCAAGCGCTTGCTCTCATTCCTCTGTTCAGCTTGGCAAGTGCTGTGTTTTCTCTATGTTGTAAGCTAGCCTACATAGTACATAATATAGGACAGAATTCTAGGGCCATATTGAAGCTCTTTGTTCAAAATTTTCAAATATAAACCGCATTGTTATGCCACTTAAGAGGAGGTTTTCACTGATATTTTAAATTTTGTTATTTGGTTGCCTGAGAATGTTGTCAAGTGTGTCAAGTATTGTTATGTGTTGGGATGTTTTTCATCAACCTGTCTCTTGAGCTATCAAGTGTCCTCAAAACTGAGTATACACTAGGATTTGTTTCTTCTTTTAGCCAAAACTGTAAATAACATGAAATAAGGAAGGAATGGAAGAGTAAGTGACAAATAGAAATGAACATGTAATATCAGCAACTGTATTTTGCCTTGATAATAATTTGCAGTGATGAGTAATTAGACACAAGCACATAATCCACTGTGAGGGAATCCTAGAAATGACAGTAAGATAATAAAGTATTGACGTAACAATACTCCATCCACAACATCATTCCACAAAAGACACAGGTAAAAAGTTCAAGAGTTCAACCCTGGACAAACTACGGGGCTTCATTTTCATTTTCTTTAATTTCCAGTAGTATTCAGAGTCTTTCTAGAGTCTTTCTTTAATTTAGTTAAATGTAATATAATTAGAAATTTCTGAAAGAGATATATATATTAGCTTGCTTTGGTTCTGAAAACATTTTCCTAAATATGGCCCTATTGTGATAAAAAAAAAAAAAAAGACTGGGAGAAAAATTGCTGATATTATGTTTGGAGGGTCTATAGAGTCTACATCAGACTGAAAAAATTGAATCAGCCCTCCCTGGCAGATACAGTGCTGCTGAAATGATGTCATCGTAAAAGACGTCTTAGGACTCAAAACAAGGCATCAGTTCCTTTATTCTAAGGTTCTGTTCTGGCAGCGGCAGGTTAGATCGCCACCACTTTGTATGTGCTACTTTAAATACAGATGCAGTGAATTGTCTAATGTCTTCAAGCTCTAAATCATATAGGAAGAAAATAACATTCTTTCTAGTTTCCTGTGTGTTAATTGGACTGAAAATTAATTAAATATATTACCTCTTATAGATCTTATTGATAGTTTTCTTTGTATTAAATTTGCAGTCTTAAATTTTCTAAGAGTGTTTCTGTAATTACTAGGTATGACTTCTACAACAAAAAGTGATGCTAACATAAATAAAAATAGTTTATGTTATTCCACACTAATTCCAAAGGCAGTGCAGTATCGCTGCATAGAGTGACGCAGACGGTCACTGTGTTCTGCTCTCTGTAGTACTTGCCTTTATCCTCAGCGTTGTTTCAGAAGCCAGGAGGATCGCTGGCTTCCCTAGCTGCCTGCAGTGTACATTGGAATGAACATCTGAAGGGTCCACATCTACCCACAAAGAGGCAAAAGAGTAAAGTTGTGCAGACAGCATCCCCAGTGGGAAAGTTGGTTTCTGTTAGCAATGCTTAAGGGATGAAGGACATTGCTTTGCATTTTTAATTCTGCATGAGGTGAGATGCTGCCAGTTGGACAGCTGTTCCTTTGGGTGCTAACCATGTGTATCTTCTCTTCCTCTTGTATCACCAGGCCTCCGGAACCTGTTTACAGCACTGTGAACAAACTGTGTGATAAGCCTGCTTCTCCCAGGCACTATTCCCCTGTTGAGTGTGACAAAAGCTTCCTTCTCTCAGCTCCCTACCCCCACTACCACCTAGGCCTGCTCCCCGACTCTGAGATGACCAGGTACTGCATGCGCTTTCTCCGCTCATCTTCTCGAGTTGCATGTGCTTCCACCAGGACGGATGGTGGAACCCACCTCCGCCCGCTGCTCACACACTCAGCATCTTCCTCAGGATGGGGAGATGCTCTGTACTGTGAGGCACAGCGAGGAACAGAGCACACTGCTGTCTTGTTTCCTTGCGTGATCATAGAGCACTGTGACACGCTCACATGGTGCTCTGCGTGTTCTTGGTGCCTGTGCATTCTAATGAGGTATTAGCTCTACTACCCCAGAACAACCAGTTTTGGAGTTTATTACCATTTCCTTCATACAGAAGTATGAACGAGAACATTTATTGTCTTTTGGTAGTATTTAATCAGTATTTACTATGCCTTGGGCATAACACAACCTAAGAAATAAATACTACTCTTGCCATTTAATAGTTTAACTAAATATTAAATTGGCATCACCATTTAACTGATTCCTTGCTGCATTATACAACTTATCTAAAATTATGGATTAGTTGTTTCTAACTACCGTAAACATAAGCTTAATTTTTTATTAATTTTATTGAGGAACAAATAGCAATGAGAGAGCTTCAAAACCAATTAATAGGGCAGTTACAATAATTAATACATTGCATAGTGTTGTCTTTATAGTACTTATTCATAGTACATGATGCAGACATGATATCCTGTCCAAACACTATTTGTACAAATCTTTCTTCTCATTGAATTAAGAGAAAGTAGCTGCATGTCTATCCTATTTTGTATATAGATACAAAATGGTCCTTCATTTATATCCCTTTTTTGTTTAGTTTTGTCAGAGATGGGAGTTCCATTGCCATTTAAATATTGTACTTGCATGAATTCAGCGAAGTAATCCGATATAGTCCAGTAGTCCATAATAGTAGTGGGTTATCTGTAGGACTGGCAATGTCAGAAGTTGTTGAAATAAGCTTAATATTTACACCATCTCAAGTGTATGTTACATTCTCTTGTTTAATTACTTCTATCATTTATCCACTATAAAGGTCCAGCAAGGTTAAGGCAAAACGCTCAGTATTAGCTTATCAGTAAGTGTGGAGCTCGGATTTGAGGTCAGAATTTTGATTCTTTCTGTAACAGCTTTGTAAAGAAATTGTTCCAAGTCTAAAGGCTACACACAATTCTGCTTTTGTACTCTGTCACATAAGTACGTCAAAGAATGAAAACCCTGCCTTTGCATAATCCTGAGAATCAAGGGATGAGGACAGGAAGAAAAATAGGACCCAGTATTCCATACGAGGGTTCAGATTCAATTTAAATGAAGACCCCAGCAGTGACATTCCTACTTATATAGACTGCTTATATGCTACTAGACAGAATAACCATAGAATGATTATCAGGGTGACAAAAATAGAGATTGAATAGGTCAACAGGATCTTCATAGAACTTCATCATTTTTTTTATTTTCAAAGAATGCGTGAACATCAATCTTCAGTTCCTATATGGGAAATAAAGAGCAAACTTTAAATTTTATATAAACTTCCTAGAAATAAGTAATTTTTGACTAATCAGCTATACAATTTTTACTTAGTTGTAACAAAGCTTAGTAATATTCCATAAAGTTTTATGAATATTAACTAAATTATATAGCTTACTAAGTTATAAAACTATTTCTCAGTACAGTGAGCTATACTGTCTTGAAGCTAAGAGTACAAAATTGCTGTTGCAACAGGGAGAAGAGAAGGTTACCTGCCTACAGTAATTACTCCCTATGAATCTCGAGTCTGTTGCCAGCTATGTGGGGCAGGTGATGTTTACTGAGCGCTTCCTCTACCCCAGCACGTTGTCAGCTCACTTCCCGTGCGCTCTTTCTGCTGAGTCTCCCCATGATCTTACGATGTAGCTATGATCACTGTCCTTGTTTCTAAGTGCCAGAAGTAAGACTTGAGAAGTTGCCAAATTTGTCCAAGGTCGTCCACAATAAGTGGCAGAGCTGGGACTCAGAGCCAGCAGACCACTGACCTGGTGCAGAGCATGAGTCTATGTCGGCGCAAGGGTAATGGTGGGGACATGTTTGCTCCCTGGGAAATTTCCAACCAATTTCTGTTTGGTCTTTTTCTAACTTTATCCTAAATCTCGCCTCTGTTTCTCTGCTTAATGTCAGTGAGTCTTTTTTTTTTTTTGTTTTAACCCACACTCCGCTTTTGAGGAACATGAAAGTTTTGTTGATTTCATGCCGCTCCACTAAGGATTTTGGTCCATTTTTCCTTAAAAATTCACCAAAAAGTAGCTGGCAAAGTCAACTTCCTGAGTGAAAACATGAGCTTCGTTTTCTTTCAGTTTACTTTCTATGATCAATATTATGATGACCATAGTGTTTCCCTTTCATATATCTTTTATTTTTTAAAATTGAAAACATTATCATGTTCAAATGACAGTTCTGAGATGCACCAGTCCCCAACCTGTACCTTCACTGGCTTCTTTCAATTTCTCCAAATCAAAAAATGATACATAAGTTTACTCTGCTGCTGAAGTTAAAAGTTTGAGTTATTTTTAAACCTTATTTCCCTCACTTCTGTTATGCAATCCGTCTTCAAATCTTACTGAATTTTACTTCCAAATATATAATCTCATCTCTTTACTCTCTCTACAGTAGTTTCACCACTTGAATCAAATTACTATCATTCCCCAAAACAGCCTCCTAACTCATCTCATCCCTTCCGTTGTTGTCCTCCTCGTTCATTTTTAATGCAGTCCAAGTGAGCCATTAAAATAAGATCATGCCGTATCCCTTTCCTTTTGCATTGGGATAAACGCAAAGTCATGAGTCCAGCACCCAGGCTTGCATGACCTAGCACGTGCCTGCTTCATGAACGTGTCATCTTGCTCTTCTTCTTGCTGTCCACACTATTCACATCGGCCTTTTTAGTCACACAAAAAATAATCACTAAATTTCTTTCTACTTCGAGTACTCCACACATTCCTTTCCCTGAAACTGAGGAGTTCTCTGCACACGTTGCCTAATTCACTTCTGGTCATCTTAGAGCTGAGCTAAAATTGTACTTCCTCGGAGAAGCTCGCTGAAGGGGAATCATAAGACCCCCTATTTCTTTGTTCTTTTCCTTCACTCCTTCTCTTTCTTTCTCTCCCTCTCTTCCATAAGACTCAAGCAGTTTATAATTGTACAAGCAGACTGTGTGTCTATCTCAGGTTTGCGCTTGTCACGGAGCAGAAACGTGCCCATTTTGCATGCTGACAGGTTCCTAGCCTTCCCACAGTGCCCGCCCCACTCAGGATTCAAATTTATACTGCGGATAAGTGAACTTGGAAAGAGGGTACTCAGCCGAGCAAACTGATGCCTGTCCCTGGAGCAGGCCATAGCTCAAGCCGTGCTTTCCCCAGCTCTTAACAGGTACCTGAAACTTCTCCATGAATTATTATGAAACCAAATGACAACAACTAGACGTCACTTTGTGTCACAGCCTCACATGAGTGACTTGAATAGTCAGGGTCTACATTACCACTCATTAGTTAGCTGTCAGTTCCTGGTGAAGGCTGAACAATTCAGAGGTTATTTACTTCCTTTCCCATAGGAAACAACCTCTCCAACCAGATGTTGCTTGAAATGAAGCCAATAATTCAGCAGAGATTCAACGATGCAGGTTCAGTTTACTACACCTTTACCTGCTCTTCCCACTCTGTCCTTGAATAACTGATAGAATCCCAGGTAGATCAGGCATGTGTAGTTGAGACTTTATCTGGTTTCAACTATGCTAATAAAGCCTATCTGCTGTCTTAATGGGTCTGTGTCTTATTTCAACCCATAGTAAAATAAAAAATATTTTAGAATTGTCAGCCCTGGAAGGGATATTACAAGAATATATCTATTAATTCATTTAACCAAGATTTATCAAGCACTAATCAAACACAAAATAGTATACTAAGAGACCTTTTCACAAAAGTACAAGCTGAAAAAGCAAGCAGAAAATTAGAAAGAAAAGCTTTTACTTCCTGTTGCAGTACATGATGATGTGTAGATTTTTAGTGCACTCAGAAATTGTAAGAGTATATTTCAGAAGTATGCCCCTATCACTACAGCAGTTACTGCCTCAGATTAGTATCTGAGCTAGTTAGGAGAAAGTCAGTGTGTGAAATCGCCCTTACATTTGTGCTAGTTTAATCTCTAATCAGCATTTAGAAAAATAGAGGCAAGTCAGCAACACCAGCCTTTCTTGTCTCTGAGCATCAGTGGAAATACCCAAGTTTTCAACTCTAAATTAATAACAAACACCCAGGGATAATTTAATTATGTATACAATTTCCTTCCATAAGGTCATCTCAAAGAAAACAGAAACTTGTAACTTTTTCTTAGGAAAGCATTTTAAATTACTTGGCACAGGGCCGAAGGCTGAAGATGTTTAGAGTAGTTGACTTTTCAAACCATGTACAGAAATAGCTAGAGCCTGCAATCGAACTCAAATGTAAAGCTATATGGAAAGCAAATGACATTACTAGGAGTCTCCTGCTTATCAAGTATATCTCTTTTGCTTAAAGAAAAAAGTATTTATGATGTTGGCATTGTTTTTTTCCTTCTTTGATTGTTCCTAGAGCGAAATGAATAGTCTTCTTGAGTGATCTCTCCATGTATGTGACCTACATTTATTTGTTCTTTTTCTAAGATAGGCTTAATTGTTGTTGATTTTGCAGTTGAGAACAGAGGCTGTGATGAACCAGATGAAGTCCAATTAAAATATATTGGCAGATGCTGGATAGGAAGTGGATGTTGCATCATTGCATGAATATAAAATATCTTCACTCATTAAAGATGACATATTCATGAGACATGTAGGTACCAGGCATTACCCTGAGTCCTTGAGATTCAAAGGTGAACAGTACATTATCTATTCCCCTAAGCAACTCACAGACACAGTCACTGCGTGGCCTACATTTCTGAGGCCTGCATCTCTAGTGTACTTCATCTCTTTGTTGAGAGAAAAACATTACACAAATTTAACAAGGTTTATTTAGCAAAGAACAATATATGAATCAGGCAGCTTTGAGAATCAGGCCTGCTTCCTATTTCCTCCACCTCCTAGTCATGCCATGAAATTAAGTTAGAACCCGCCCTATGCAATCACCTTCTGAATGATCTTCCTCTAAACCCATGGCACAAAGACACTCTCTGATTTGTACATTTAGAGAGAAAACTGCTAGCTGTGCAGGCAGAGTGTGAAATCAGGGAAACTAGTGAGTATGTAAGCCATACTGTCAGGCTAAAGTCCTGAACTGAACTGAGAATGTGAGGAGAGGGTGGGCACAAATGGATTCAGAATTACTTGTTAGATAATACTTGTTGATGGACAAATGAGGGGCAGAATTTCTGGCTGAGCATGGTGCTCTCTGCACCTCACCTAGGAGACGGTGAGCCCTACTGTCTGTATTAGAACCTCATGGAAGGTAATGGAAAAATAGAAGGAAGAGTATAAAGGTGTGTTGTTGGAGGTGGTGCAGGGTGAGGCCATAGAGGGCCGAGGACTGCACCCAAGCTGTCTAGGTTCAGGACCTTCCTTTGGTCATACTATTGGCATTTTAGTTAATTTTTTTTGTCAGGCACTGTTGTATTTATTATTTATAAACATTTACATTTATTTATATATGAGTTGTATCTTCATGATAACTCCTTCAGTTAAGTTTCACCCTAATTTTTTTAATTTATTAACTGTATTGGTACAATTTAGATATACATGATGATCTTATTCTCCATACGTAACTTGTACATGATAAATCTTACTTCCTCTTTTATTTTATGGAAAAATGTAAAAGAAAATTTCATAATAAAATAACAGGAGAATAACAATAGTTAATACATTGAGTATTGTTATCTTTATGTAATCAGATTACATGATATGGACTTTATTCTCCAATGTTAGCCCAAATCTTTCTTTTCAATGAACTAAGAGAAACTAGTGCACAATTATCTTGTGTTTTGTTTTATTCCTTTTTCTTTCAATCCTTTCACCTCTCCCTCATCCTAGGTCTTTTTTTTTTTTTTTTGAACAATTTCTTCCCATTTCAAAATATCTATTGTGCATGTTGAATCTTATCTACACTTTTAGTTCTTCACAAATATATCACTGTGAAATAATGTTTTTAATTCTTCTGGAAAGATTCCCAGAAGGGAAATAGCTAAATATTTCTTTTTCAGGGATTCAATTTGCTCATCAGAAAATGAGGGATAAAATAATTGTGCCTGTGCTGTCCTCCACACAGGATGGTTATGAAAGTCTAGGAGAAGGCAGCAAGTAAATCTTCCTCCACATCCATGTTAGTCATTATTGTGTCCTTATATTTATTCTATTTTTAAAGCCGTGAGTTCATACATATTTGTTCTTATTGCTATTAAAAAATTAGCAATATTTTTACACAATGGAGTACATTCAGCTATAAAAAAGATAAATTTGAGGCTTTTGTAGGAAAATGGAAACAGCTAGAGACTACTTGGCGAGTGAATTCAATCAGACCCACACGTGCAAACATTGTATTATCCCGCTAGTGTGAGAACCGGAAAGAGCAATGAAAATCTAAGAGGTACAGCAGATACTGAGAGAGGGAACGAAATTATTCAGTGGAAGGAAAAACTGGGATGAGGAAAAGGACAAATGAAAGAAGGGGAAAAGATACATTCATGTGTATTTGCAGGATAGCTTGGATAGTTGTACTGCTGATTTCTCCTTGTCTTTTGAAAGGAGCAGTTAATTCTTAAAATTTTTTTAATATAACTCTGATTTTTTTTCCTCCTCCTTTGAATTTCTTATAATGTCTTTGGTATTGTTTTGTTTTTCTTTTTCCTCTTTTTTCCTCTTTTTTTATTTT
>NW_004524625.1:10295963-10297524 GCF_000260255.1 Octodon degus | reverse complement strand
GCTAGTGGGTGGGACAGCTTCTGTGCTCCCCTGTGCCCCTGGGCCAGAGGCACAACAGACGGGCACCACAGGTTCACTTCCAAGGACTGCATCACAAAGGAGCTGAATGCAACAGCTAGACCCAAACCAGGCATAACTGGATAAGCTCAAACTTAATAGATCTGCACCTGAATGTCAGTGGGTGCTAAGGTTATAACTGCACCAAAGCTCTACACCAAAGGTCAGAGGTCAGTGCTATACGAAATGGCAAAGAGAAGGAGCAAAATGCAATCTCAGGCCTCAAGCCCAACCAGAACAAGTGCAGAGGACAATAGCTCAGCTGAAATATATGAATTAATAGAATTGAAAGTAAAGAAACAACAACAGAAAGATACAGAGGAACTCAGAGCAGAATTAATTTCTGAAATAAACAAATCTCTGAATTAATAGCATCTGCAGTAAAGAATCAAATGCAGAAACATATGAAGGAAACCCAATCTGAAAAAAGCTCAGCAGTAAAAGAATTAATAATTGCTTCTAAAGAAGACATTGATTAAAAAAAAATAGAGGAAATTAGAAAAATGATGGATTCCTTGAATGAGCAATATAGGAAAGTAATAGATCACATGAAGCAGAGTCAAAGAGATATACAGGAACTTAAAATCTCAATCACAAGCCTGCAAAACCATTTGAGTAAAAGTGAAGACAAAACTTTAGATCCTGAAGATGCTGGTGCAGCTTGTGAAAAGTTAAGAAAAGATCTCTTAAAAACAACTAGGATGCAGGAAAAAATAATTCATCACCTGCAAAACAATGCAAAGATGAACAAGGTGAGATTAATAGGCATCAGTGAGAAAGAAGGAGTCAATACAAATGATATAAAAAGAATATGGGCAGAAGTAATAACAGAAAACTTCCTAAATATGAGGAAACAATCTGACATTCAGGTAACCAAAGCATACAAAACTCCAAATAACTTCAACCCAATGAAAAACACATCCAGACATATAATAGTCAAGATCCCAGAAATACAGCACAAGAATAATACACTGAAAGCCATTAGAGAAAAGAAGCAGATCACATTCATAGGAAAACCCATCAGAATTATGGCTGACTTCTCTTCACAAACCATGAAGGCAAGAATATAGAGCAGAGTACTTCAAGTCCTCTATGAAAACAGATTCCAGCCCAGACTACTACACCCTGAAAAACTCTCTTTTAGGTTTGATGGAGAAGTGAAATGCTTCCATGACAAAGAACAACTAAAAAATTTCATGATGACAAAGCCAACCCTACATAGACACTGGAAGATGTTCTAAAGAGGGACCAAAATGATCCAAACTCTACCAATGAGAACAGAAGGAATGCCAAAAATATGGCAAAGAATTAAACACAAGAGAAAAAGGAGTAAACAAGAGGAGGTAAATAACATGTCGATCGTAAATCAATGCATCTCAAGTGCAAACATCAACATGAATGGACTCAATTCACCAATTAAGAGAAATAGATTGGCACAGTGGATTAGGAAATACAATCCAACAATATGCTGTATAGAGGAAACTTAACTCAAAAAGAAATTCAC
>NW_004524625.1:10267423-10288123 GCF_000260255.1 Octodon degus | reverse complement strand
CCAGCCAGCCCCGCCCCCTGGTGGGCTGAGCTGGCCACACACAAACATACACACACATACATATATACATACATAAAAGAACAGAGTTAATAGTTAGAATTAGTGTGAAAAATATGAACACTCAGGAAAACTTTGGTTGTACTTGAGTGACAAATAAAGAAAAGAGAAACCAAAATGGAGCATAAACCTGAATCTTGGGTTTGTCTCTAAGTTCATATAGGTCTATTGGGTAACCAAGTAGGAAATTTTTCCAAAAGACTCATATCACTAACAGTCCCTTCTAGAGTAAATGGCAGTCACTCATTTTTTTTTACTTCTTTCTCTTCTTTTTTATTTTAATTTTTTTCCATAATTTTATTGAAAAATAGCAATGAGACAGTTTCAAATCAAATTGGTAGGACAGTTTGAATAATTAGCACATTGCATACTCTCTTCCTAGTGGTTATTTGCTGTACAAGATGCAGACATGATATCCTATTTACAAACACTATTAGAACAAATCCTTCTATTCATTAAGAGAATGTAACTATATATCTATCCTAACCATTTTGAATACACAGATACAAAATGGACATACATCTATATCCCCTTTTTTGTTTAGTTCTGTCATTTGAATATTATAGGTGTGTAAACTCAGCAAAATATTCTAAAAGAGTCCAGTAGTCCATTAGTATTGGGTCTTCTGTTTGACTGGCAATGTCAGAAACTGTTGACTTGAGTCCCCTACAGCTCAACATAACAACATGGCTTTACTTCTTATACTTTGTTTTTATACTTTTCTGCTGGATGGTTAAGACCAAGTTAAAGCAAGACCTATGCAACAAGAGTGGTAACATTTGGATCTGATACAGTCAGTCAAATCCCCTCAGGATTTATCCTGAGATCCTGTACCTCAGATTGTAGAACCTTTGTCAGTGTCAGCCATGTGGATGAGTCACAGCCATTGCTTGGCCAATGTGCTCTCTGTGAAAACCTGAGAGAATATTTTCTCTCCATGTGACTCTCCTTAGACACACTCCACATCATCAGTCACTTTCCTCTTTGGCCCCATAATCTCCTTGATCAGAAAATTTGGGACACTCCTGAGTTACATGACATTACAGTACAAATTCTCATATGTCGGCTGAGGAGATGGCTCAGTAGAATAAGTGCTTCCCTGGCAAGCGCAAGGGCCTGAGTTCAATCCCCAGTTCAGCAAAAAGAAAAAAAAAAAGGGACAAATGGAGATTCATATGTCCTGAGTCTTAATTGACCTTGGAAGCTAGGGCCAAAATATTGGCTTTCCTTGTGGCCCTCCTTTTTCTCTAATTTTGGCCTGCAAACTTAGGTTGTCAACATATCCATACTTGATGAAAATTACCTGTTCCATGTTATGCCTAAAATGTTTGATATTCAGACAGATAGTGAGGTTAAGCTTAACAGCCTAGATTGTATGGTAATAACAATAAGCTTCTCTTCTGGAGGGTTGACACTTTATAAAAATTAAATTATATTGACTATCATCCCAACTTTTAGAAAATATTTTGTTATTAGGAGAAAGCTGTTCTCTCATTAAGAAAGCAAGATTTTTTGTTTTGGTTTAAAAGGTTATATGAAATTTTTTCTTTAATAATAATATTAAGAAAAAAATAGCAATGGGACAGTTTCAAAACCTCTTAGTAGGACGGTTTCGATAATAAGTACATTGTCTTCATGTTATGACATATCAATTATTGCCATACTGTCTCTCAAGTAAAGGGGGTTTCTGTTATTATTTTTTTAAAAAGGGTAATGAATGAAAAAAGACAAAAACATAATAAGTACATTGCACATTGTTGTCTCAGTGGTTATTCATTGTACAAAATGCAGACATGACATCCTGTCCACAAACACTATTAGAACAAATCTTCTTATTCATTGAATTAAGAGAATATAGGTGTATATCTATCATAACTATTTTGAATATACAGATACAAAATGGTCATTCATTTGTATCCCCTTTTTTGTTTAGTTTTGTCAGAGAAGGATATTCCATTTAAATATTGTAGGTGCATGAATTCAGCAAAATATTCCAATATAGTCCAGTAGACCATAATAGTAGTGGATCATCTGGAGGACTGGCAATGTCAGAAGTTGTTGACCTGAGCCCTTTACAGCCCAGCATACCACCATGCTTCACCTCTTATACCTCTTTTTTATACCTTTCTGCTGGATGGTTAAGATCAAGATAGAGCAAGAAATAACAAGAAATGTAACTTTTGTATCTGATAAGGTCAGTGAAGTCCCCTCAGGATTTATCCTGAAACCCTGTACCGCATTTGGTAGATCCTTTGTCAGTGTCAGCCATATGGATGAGTCATGGCCATTGCTTGACCAATTTGAATAAAGCAAGATTTTTTTGAAAGTGCACTTCAGGCCCTGCCACGTAAGACAAACTTTGCACCACAACCCTGGCAGGTAGGTGAGAAAGGCAAGCTGAGTCAGGTTCAAACGCCTTGTTGATGGCAGAGCTGGGGAGATATCGCAGAAAGGTGTAACACCGAAATCCCTGTTCTCTCAGATTGAGATACCTCTCTGAGATAAACATAGCCTAAATTTAATTGATTTATTTTTCTTTCCTACTTTAAAGCCAGACTTTTTTTTAACCTGACATGACTCAAACATTTTCCCTTAGTTTTAGCGTACTGTGTGTGTGTTTTATGAACAATCCTTCTATCTACTTTAGGAACTATCATATTATTGAGGTGCAAAAAGAGATCAGAGAAGAAACTAACTTCAAAAGTAGCCTTCAATGGAGAAAAATTCTAAGCAAAACCTCTATAGCAATGAAGTGAAGGACTCAGAAAACATCAGACATTAAACCATAACATCCATGACATATATATCAATTCAAATCAGTAACATGTACTGAGTGCTTTTACATTCCAAGCACTAGTACAAAACTATCAGATGTACGAACTTATCTTCCCCTTATAACAACATAAAGGAAACCAGGAAGATAGCTCAGTGGCATACATGCCTACCTGGCAAGCACAAGGTCTTGTGTTCGATCTGTGGTACCACAAAGAAAAAGAAAAAAAGAGAGAAATAGCAGCATAAGGGAAAGGTGTGATTGCACTAATTTTATAGACAAAATGTGGTACATGGTTTGATAAACAAATGAAACAATAAGACTAGATCAATGGAAACATAAGAATAAATCCTTGAAAATGAAGCTATCAGGACTTAAAACATTAGTTTTGTTAAAGCAGGATTTTGTTCTATTCACTGCTGTAGTCCCTGCTAGCAGTAGCACCTAGCACTAACGAAAGCCCTAAGCACAGCTCTGCAGCAAAAGTAGTGATGGTGAGGATGATGACAGTGGCCGCAGAGGTAATGACAGCGTCACTGCCCTGTCTGGGATCTTATTGCCTACCAGGCAGCGCTCCACACAATTAGTCTCTACTGCACTCAGGAATGCATGTGTGTATTAGTATTACCACATCTTGGGGTTCTAAACTGAAATGTAAAGAAGTTAGGTAACCTGAAGTCACACAGGTAGGATTTGCAGCTCAGGGGGCCAACTCCAGAATCCGTGCAATTTACACGTGATTGATAATATTTACTGAATGCCGTCCTAAACAGGCACACTGATCTTTGAGTAATGAATTCCACTAGAGAAAACAATGTGCCGTTGAACTATTGTTAAGTATCTTTAGATAAATACTAAGTAGACAGACAGATAGACAGACAGATAGACAGACAGACAGACAGACAGACAGACAGACAGACAGACAGAGAATATATGAATGATAACAAAGTCTCCACAGTCACAAGCCAGGCTTTGTATTCTGCTTCCATAATTTTCTAGCTCTACAGACTTGAGCAAGTGACTCTTCTGAGCCTCAGCGTCCTCATCTGTGAAATAGTAGTAGTGTAGTGTTCATCTCACAGGGTCACTATGAAGATTTGCTGAAGTTACAAAGCAGCACTAAGAGCCATGCCAGATAAGAGAGAAGCACTCCATAGATTTTAGCTATCACTTTATGTGTGCGCACTAAACTGTGTTATGACCCACCTCACCCCGCGTGGACACCCGTGATTGAGGGAAGAATGAATTTTCACTGAAGGACTATTATCAATGGCTGTTTCCAGTCTTAGCCTAATGGTGAGGCCAGTAAATTATGAAAGAAGAAGAATCGAAGGCTTGCCAGGGTGGAGGAAGGGCTTTGTAAGGCTGCTTGTGTTTACAGAAAGATCTAACTTTTTGTAGTGTAGGATTTTTTATTTTAAATAAGAGATCAAAATTCAGCTGTCAGAGCAGGGAAAATAAATCCCCCACTTCAATCCTTTAATCCAGTTCTGTAGTCCTTAAGCTTCCTTGAAGCTTAAAGGATCTTCCAAACAATGCTCCTAAAGTCTGCAGGATACGTGTACCAACATGAACACAAAACCTGTGATTACTTTATTGCAGAGAAAATGAACATATTGAAGGGTGAAGGGCAATTCTGTATTTTGCTCTAAAAAGACAAGGATATCCTGGGTCACCGTTAGCTGGCCAGGGCCTTTTCCAAATCTCCAAAGGCTTCCCTTCTTGTGAATGAAGGCATTTGTTCGGGGCCTCTGGCCTGGGGAGCAGCTCTCAGCCTGGACTCCAGTATGCTGGTGAATGTTCTGTCTAGGAGCATGTCGACCTAACTGTGGGGATAAGAGAAGAGCTCAGTTCTCCTCGTTATCAGTGTCTCTCTAAAGTGCATCTACCATTCTGGTTCTTTTCTTCTTCCTCTGGCCTAATTTTGAGGATCTTTCTGTCTACTTTGTAAGTTAAAACAATAACTAGAGGCTAAGGTGTGTTTGGAAATGGGTGAGTCCTAAGATGAGATCAAACGATTTAGTCCAGCCTGGCTACTTTTCCAGTGAGGACACTGTCACTCAGACCACACACACATATTATCGGGCGGGTACTTCGGAGGACACACAATCCAGGTGCAGCTGAACCCCATTCTTGAGAGGTCTAGCACTCACTGGGTTTCTTTTGTGAGTAGAGTCCACGGCTCTCATGTTAGTAAAAATCTAGGCATTTATCATAAGTCGTATATTTCAAAAACATGGGAATATATTTAATTAGCTGCTAGCCGTGTTTATTTTGGATCCAGTTTGGTGCCTTGTAAAACTACAGATCTGCATTCACTGAACGTCAGGTATGTGGGCCTCATATGAAATCAAATGTCAGGTAATAGCAGTTTTCTTTCCAGTTATCTCACTCATCTAACCAGTTATTGATAAGTTCTTACTCCTTTTGCTCTGGTGGGATGTGTGTTATACCCACGTCTTGGGCTACACTGGGGGTGGGAAATGAGACAATGAGGAGAAGGAATGCCTTTAACCAATTTCCCACCACTAGAATGTCATAATCCTCAATCTCCTCTTTCTTTCTGTGAAGGCCCTTTGGTGGCTCACATGTTACCCTAGACAAATATCGGCATGCTCTTGCAGGCTTTGTCTCTTTGTTTTGCCACTGGACACCTCCCACTTGTCCCAGCTTCTGAGCCTTCCTGCGTGTATCGCCGTCTAGCTGATGAACAATGCCATTTCACATGTCCATCTCCTGCCTCCTTGCTGTTGTCCCCACTGGAATGCCACACCTCACCTGCCCTTCTGGAGCTTGGCAGCATGTGCCAGGGCCAAAAGAATGGGTCTCCATGTCTTACACAGACTTCCTACCTGGCCACCTACCTCAGTGTGAATTGTCTTGTGTCACACCATGGAAATACCACTTGTGCCCCTCACACATGGGAGCCTTGGGCTGGGGGACCATCCCCTGAAGGTGGGAGCCGTGGCCTTTCCCCCTCCACAATCATTCTTCCAGAGTGACTTTCATCCTGTCCCAGCCAGATCACTTGCCCCAATTTTCACACTGGAGCCTTTTCCTCTGGGATCTTTATTTAGGGCCATAAAAACAGGCCCTAATCTAGACTCTTCCTCCTGCAGAGAACTAGAAAAGGAGGACAGAGGCAGCTTTTAGAGCATCCCTGGCATTCAATGTTAGGGATATAATCTTTCTTTGAGGATGATTTGCTTCTTACTAAATCTCAAAATTTTAAAATTACCCTGAGAGATGGGGACAGTGAGAAGGATAGGAAAGGGGAAAGACTGAAGATTTATAGGAGATAACTCAAGACTGGACACGAGCCGTTGTCTTTCCTCGGTTTTCATGTGATCATCATGGAAGCCTGGTTTCTTTTTCCCAATCTCTCTGAAATACCTCGTCATTGATCTCACATCTTTGTTCTGCCCCTACAGTGAAGACCCTCCCATGGAGTGGTTCCTGGCTCAGCAAGGAAAAAGATTGCACATATGCTCTCGAGTCAGAACTTAGCATCCGCTCTTTGCAGTCACACATCTTCCCTCTCGCTTAGGCAGAGCCTTCGGTCCTTTTCTTTCTTCTTGCTAGGCCCAAAGTCTGCATGAAGAGAGGTTCACAGACAGCTCCTAGTTCCTTGTGAACTTCCATTTGATGACAAGTAGGGGAATCGTGGACCCCAAGAGCAGGTCAAATGACAAGATTCTGTCCCTTTTAGGAGCTTATAACGTTCTATTATATGTAGCCACATTTTCTTTATCTGGTCAAATAATTGTCATAGGTAAGCCAAATAAGTGAATAGAGAGAGCACATTCCCTGAGAAGTTGCAGATTTTACTCCATTCATAACACCGCATGGCAGGACAACAGGGTGTCCCTGTCAGGTCTCTGTGGGCGAAAACCATCTGGTACTATCCATGTGCTGCATAAGCTCATCACGGAATGGCCAGTGAGCAGCCAGGGGTGGGTGTTCACCCCCAAAATTTCCAAAAGTATATTTGAATTTAGTGGAAGCTCTTCTCTGAGCCTAAGCCAGTGCACAGAAGAATTAGTAGATAAGGAGGAATACTTCTAGCTGGGTCACAATTCACCCTTTTTCTCTTAAATAAGAGGGCTACATACAGTTTTTCCTGGGAATTCTGACTTCCTCGCTGGCCCATAGAAACCGTTGTTTTTTTTTTTGTTTGCTTGTTTGTTTGTTTGTTTGTTTGTTTGTTTGAGATAGCATCTGACCATGTAGCTCAGGTCAGCCTTGAACTCACTGAATACCTCAAGCTGATCTCAACCTTGTAGCTGTCCTCTGCCTTCAGAGTGCTAAGATTATAGACATCGACCACCGTGTTCAGCCACGGAAATTGATGCTCATCACCCACCCATTGTACATTGTCACAGATTGTGTCCACTTTTGGTTAAATCTCTTTCATTTGTGTTGAATATAAAGCAATACCTCCCGCTCTGGTGATAACACACCACATATGGATGTCTCTGCTGTATAGGAGAAAGATGGGGCTACTGTAATGCACGCTGTTAGACTTTCAAAGGTACAATCAAGGTGCATAGCAAACAAACTTCCCAGAAACTCTGATTGACCCTGTGAAGGGTAATAAAACAAAAATCAATTCAACAAACTTAGAAGATTGAAAAGGAATAGATTAAGATGAGCAAAAGGACTTTATTTTCAGCACCAGTCACTCTGCAAGTTTGCTTAGCATGCTAAGTAAATGTCAGTGTTTGGCAAGGTGAAGGTGGTTGCCATTTTCTCTAATGCTCATTCTGCCAACTAAACAAAAAAGAAAGGGAAAGAAAATGTGCCCAAGTGATGCTGCTGCTTACAGGGCATCCTCAGGGCCCTGTGCCTCGCGACCTTCCACAATGTGGAAGAGCGTACCTCCTAGGCCATTCCTGAGAGGAAACAGATGTCAACACAGGAAAATAGTATTTACCTGAGAGAAGTATAATTGGGCCAGAAGAGGAATTCCTTTTTACTTTATAAAATTGTGAGTTGATTTCTCTATACTAAGCATGTTTGTGTTTTGTCAATAGAAGCTGAATGGAAGAATCCCTCACTGAGACTCAGCAATTTTACTTCTAGGAATAGAAACAAGAACAATGACAATGCGCATTGATATAAAACTTCCATCTATCCCTTGCCCTGTCCCCTCTGTCCCTTCTTTGTCTGACTCAGCCACAGACACTCCTCTTCCATCTCTGCACACTGTCTTGGTGGAATGCACGTATGCACACAGATTTACTTCCCAGTGGTACTCCGGGGCCTTCTATCTCTGTGTCTGTAAGTAGACATACTGCCAACTCATACATCTAAGTACCAATTGCACTGAAGACCATTCCCAAATGTCCCAAGGTGTATGAGAAATCAACTTATTATCTTTAACTCTCGGATTGTTTTTTTCTGTTATATCTATTTTTAAGTAACCAGTAGTAGTATGAGACAGCATCTAAGAACATGTGCTTGAATTCAGATCACAGTGCTACTCTGTATGACTTCTTGATGCCTTACTTTCCTTATTCATAAAATGGAAATTATGACAGTGTCTGTCTCACAAAGCCATTATGAAGGCGAATGAAGTTACATATGACAAGTGATGAGTCCATGGGGTGACTCCTGTAGTTACGGCCCCAAATGTTGCCCTAGGTTCCTCCTACCAATCCGCCATCAACTAATTTCTCAGCATCCAGCCAACTTGTCTTTAATCTCTAGTGAGCATTTCTTCTGCAGCCTTTCCACATCGCCTCCAACCCAGATCCAGCTAGAATTGTCTGGCAACTTGCTTCTACCATAGCTTCTATGCACTTTCCACTCAGACCCCACACTGCAGCCCACAGGCAGCCTTCCAAAGTGCAAGGCTGGATGTGTCACTGCCTGATCGCCTACACTCCCAACTCCACCTCGTCTTCAGCCCTATCAGTTCTCCTTGATACACATGATACAAGACAAAAAGCAAAGTCCAATGGTCTCTGTTATTTTGAGACCCTTGTTCAGTACTTATTTCATTCTTAAACTCTCCACTATCTTCACAGTATGCGGGCACACCATCCCACAACCGCTGCAGCACCAGCTGCTTCCCATAGCTCCACTGCCCTGTGTGGCTGCTAAGAGTCCTAAGAAGTGCCTGCTCCAAAAAGCAACCCTAATCCTCCTGGCCCTGGCCTGGAAGAGAGGGCCTTGCACTGTCCTTCCAAAATTACCATCCACTTTGCTAGTATTATTATTAATCATAGTAACAGTGATATATTTTCTTGTCTTTTTTATCCACTATACTGTTAGTCTGTTGACACTGTTTAATTATTTTCTTTATCCTGAGTGCCTAGCACTGTGCATCCCAATATTAAACTCTTGATTTTTATAAAGACAACAAAAAGAAAAATTTTTAATATTATTCATTTATTTATTCCAATAAATATTTAGAGAGTCCTATATCTAGTGCACCTGTGACAGGCCTTATGCTCTACAGTGGGAATGCGGAGACAAATGAGACGAGAAGGGACTCACGACTTAATAGGAGAAATCACAGCAGACAGGAAAGCAATTAGAATCTCCTCCATCAGGTGCTGTAATAGAGGACAGTGCTGAGAGAAGAGCAGGCAGAGGGAGGTCCATGGATCTTAGTTAATTTTATTTTATTAGTACATCCTTGTACTACCTGAAGTTCACATTCATTTTGGGGAACATGTGTGTGTAGCCAACATGTCTAGTTTCTTTTTATTCCTCTTCCCCTCTCTACCCATCTCCCTCTCTCCCTCTGTCTCTAGATCACATTTTCATTATTGTCAGTCTCTCCTGTTGGTTAATGATTGTGACATAGAATGATTATATTCATTCTGGTATCTAATCCATGCACAAGACATGTCTTAAATCATTTCACATCCCATTCCTTTATTAACAGGATTAAAATGGAAGAGAAGTTAAGGGACATACAAACAAATATGCACGCACAAAGAGGCGCACAGACAAAAGTCTATGGGCTATTATCTCATGAAGTCAGATGATGGTATTGACTAGATATGAAATATTACTTCTTGTATATACTATTGTTCTCCCTTTCTTCTGTTTTTATTACATAAATCACCATGTGAAGGTGTTCCTCCATCTTTGACAAGGCCATAGACATACTGTGAAGCATTCTATTCTATACAATTTCAGCATTCCTGAATGTTCTATAAATCAGTATTTTACCAAACCTAAGTCTAGGGCTAATTAGGCTAGGGATAATTTTTAGCCAAATTTCTACTGGTCTGGGACAAAAAGAAAAGAAAAGAGGGATTTAGCAATGTACATGTGCACACACCAGTACTGGACAATTTGCTGTCCTTCCATGGAAGGACTTCCATGGGGTTTAATCTTCTAAATTTGATGTTAAAATATTTTCTTTTATAAAATTTTGCTGATAATAAAAGTACATATTATATTTATAGACTGCACTTGCAAAGTGAAGAGGTGGGTTTGCCTTCAGAACTGCACATTTAAATGATTTCTGCACGCTGTGTTCTTGGCACAGCTCTCGGCCACCATCTCACACCAGCTGGCTCTGTGGTGCCTCTGCCTGGACCCCTCCGTTACCCCGGGGTGGCACGGTGTTTGGTCAGCCTGTGGCTCTGACGATAATCCTTCCCTTCCAACATCCTTGGATTTAAGTCTGAGAACTTGTAGAGGAGAAATGTGGGCCTTAATCCTAAAATAGATCTTAGGGATGACAACCCACTCGCACCCGACAGATTAATTACCCGCCAGATAAGTTGTCATCAATAATGTCATCTTAATGTCAACTTTTAAGTTAGTGATAAATCGTTAACAACTTTTCACATCTCCTTATTTGAAAAAGTAAAGGGTACATATTACAGTGACAATTTTAGTTTTCCCTTCTTTTACCCTTCATATTGCTGTCATATACTATTGTCCTGATCTGATGTCAGTCTCCCCGAAAATGGCTTTCTACTAATGCAAAATATGATGGCACTTTTAATTATGTGCTTTATTTAATGCTGTTTTATCAATTCTTTCATCTTTCTACTTCTCTAAACTACATATAGAGAAGAAACTTAATTTCTGCCTCTATAACCTTGGAGGCAGAAATTAAGTTTTCTCTGTAAGTTTCAAAACACCAAAATAAGAAAACACATTTTGTAGTTGCACTATTGAAAGAAATCTTTTGTTTTGCCCTTAGAAGAAGCCTAAAGAGTGTTATTTTAGTCTCTTTTTATTTTTCTCTCAAAATGATCTCTATTTCAGTTGATTCATTACACAACACAAGCCTTATGAAAAATCACGCTTTCTTAGCTTTGATCCTGCTAGATAAAAAAGTAAAGCAATTTAGTAATTCCATATTATTAAATATGAGGCTAACTTATTAGAAAGTGGGCCTCAGAACTACAGAGCCACAAAGACCAGCAGTAACACATGGAGTAAATCTTTTTGCTGTGAAGCCAGCTCTCTTACATGTCACCCACGAGCACTGCGCACATAGAGAACTTGATCTACAACACAAAGGAAAATCCCACACACCACAAACATTAAAAAAAAAAAAAAGTTCTTAGTTTACAAAAGCATGCAAAGACAAGGTGTGGAAGAAAAGAAAATCATAGACTTAGCCTCTTAACTCTATTCACATGAAACTATGAAATGGCAAAAATAACCACGGTAAAAGCAATACAAAATGCTATTTTTTCAATACTCTAAGCCTATGACTTTATTATGGATTATCATGAGATTTCTCACTTGTGTCAGATGGCTCTGTGGTCACCTTTCCTCCCGTTCCTTCTCCTGTCTGTCTCTGGCCTTGATGCCCTGCCATACTCCTTTTTTCTTCCATCTCTGATTTTTCAAATCCTATCAATAGACCAACATCTAGCTCTTCTCCCCACTACTTTCATGAACTTTTTCCCAAACCTCCCCACCGACGTGCTTCCTCATCTTCTGTAAAGTCATGTCGTGTCTTGCCCACCTTGGCCAAACTAGCAGAGTTAATGAGCATTTGAGTTATTGTCAAATTATTTATCTAGTCTCATTAACTGTATCATAGCTCTCTGAACTACAGAGATACCTGGTATCAACTTGTTAGAATCTCTCTTAAGAATCTCCTAACAATAGTATAAAACATACAGTTCTGTACACTAAAATGTTCAATGTGTCATCCTCTATAATCTCTGCTACCATAATAAGTATTTGGGAATCAACAGCAACCACATTATCAAAATATCTGAATAAAAATGCATTTTGCTTTCAGTTATAAAAAAAATCACTGTATGGGGGCTGGGAAGATAGTTCAGAGGACTAAAGCACCTGCATAGGCAAGCTTAGGCAAGCTCATGGACTGCAGTTGAATCCCCGGCACCACATACCACTCCAGCCTCACCCCCAGGGCAGGCTGAGCTGGGCATGGTGGTGTACACCTATAGTCCCAGTGCTGGGGAGGCTGAAAACAGGAGGATCAGTACAAATCTGAGCTGCATAGTGAGACCCTGTAACAACAAAATGCATTAAAAAATAATAATCATTTTTTAAAATCACATTTTTAAATATACTCTTTTGTAGCACAATTAGAACGGGCAAGAGAGCAGTTCTCCTGTTCACATGATGTCAGCATCTTTCAGGGAATTGACCCCTTGAGGAGCAGAGAAGTTAAACTTCAGTGAAAACACTGACCATTAGCCAGGTATTTCCTTAAAAAGTTGTCAGCTTTGAGGTCATTGTGTGTCACTCTGACAACTCCAAGGGCTTCTAGCCTAGCATAAGAGCTCTCCCCTGTCACAGCGTGGCACCTTCTCACTTTCACACCACACATTGCCTTCCTCAGTCGCCCGTTATCGGGTTCAACAGCTGCGCCCTCCCACAGGTCAGACGCCTTTTCAGTCGGACTTGCCTATGGACTCGGCTCTCCACTCTGCTGATGTACTCTGTTAGGTTTATTACTGAGCTGCTCATTTAATTTAATGACTAACAAAGGACTCGAATAAAATTCTTTGTCCCATTTTCAAAGCCTGGCATAATTAGTCGCATCTCCCACCTCTGCAGAGAGCAAATTTAATTAGCGTCTCCAGCGGATCACTTTCTAGGGCACAAACAGGGCATGGAGACATTGGGGCTGGCTCCTTAGAACACAGGCAGGACCTTTGCAGGCCCTTTCAGGACTGACCTGTATCAAACGTGTCGGTGGAAGGCCAGCCTAGAAGATAAGCCTGGGCCATACGGAGACCCTTATGCAGTCTCATCCAGGGGCAGAGTCCGCCTCCCTCAGTTGGAGATCTGTGGTGAAGCACAGCCGTTAATGACTCATAGCTTCTTAGTTGGGCCAGTTTAAGTCTCTCTTTTTCCAAATATTTAATATTTTTGTTTCTTTTCATCACATATTTGAAGTTGACAACAAATTTGAAAACTTAGTCTTCTCTTTGGTTGACAACAACCTAGAACGTCTCTGTCTTTCCACTTTTCACTGCCCAATAGAAGGACCTTCCTGCTTTCTTGCCACCCACGGAAGTAAAGCTAAGCAAAGCCGCAGGGCGCAGTCTGCCTTTTGCCCACAGTGCTGTCGGAGATTGTCAGTCACAGGGCTGCCCGTCTTCTCCAGGATGGCGTTCAGATAGCTTTCAGGCATCCTTGTGTTCATTGTTCTGATTAGCTCCTCCACACACACAGCTTGAAGCTGGATGGGGTCGTAGGGCAGCCTTGGGATCAGTGGTCTCCATTCCATACACGGGGGAAAGGCCTCAGGTAGGGAAAAGAGCCTGCCCGAGGCTGTGCAGAGATTTGGTAAGAAATATTCTGCTAGAGCAAAAGATCATGTTGCTTTCATTCCAACAGTCATTTTGGTGCTCGGTGAGGAAATGCCTTGAATACTGTATCATGTAAGTTTTATTTCTTTACTTCCTTCAAGTTGATGTTCAGTGGTGCAAGGTAGCAGTTTGCCAAGTCTAAGAAGCTGTATGCTGCCCTCCCAGCCAGCAGCCTACTTCTGTCAGTCATTGCAGTAATCTTTAATTCAGCAACTATTTACTGTGCAAACAAATACTGACTGTGCTAGGAACAGCTCAGATGATGGTAGATTGTTTGACAGGGCAGTATTTTGGAGACAAGACAAATTCTTATGATAGCTTTCAGGTCAAGAAAATCATGTCAATTTTGTGCATATGTGCGGAATCCGATGCTCATGGCTATCAGAAAAAAAGAAGAGAGTTGGAAATATAATTAATACAGGGTGCGGTAGGAGGGGAGAACAAGAGAGAAAAGGGGGGTTATCAAGGGTTCAAGTATTGGGAATTTGGGCAGCTCATGTGCGAAGTTTAACACAACAAGAAGACAAAGTAGTATCAAAAGGTGGCTGTTGGAAGGGCTGGGGAAATAGCTCAGCAGTCTAAGTGCCTGCCTGGCAAGTGCAAGGACCCCAGTCTAATCCCCAGTACCTCATGCCGCACTGGCCCCACACCTTGCCAGCCTCTGAAACTAGGCTTGGTGGCGCACACCTGTAATCCCAACACTGGGGAGGCTGAGACAGGAGGATCACTATGGGTTTGAGCTGCATAGCAAGACCCTGTACCAAATAGATAAATTGTAATTTTAAAAAAGTTGTTGGTAGAGAATAATGTGAAATGATTAAAAGGAAAGGAGTAGAGCTGCAGAAGCATTGTGAACTGACACACTAAGGCATGTATTCAGAAATCATTTATTATAGACTAACTTTTTGCCTAGTGACATTAGATGTTGGGATACTATGGTAGATAGCTAACTGGTGGTCAACTTCTTGTACCCAGCTAAACTGGACTAGCATGGTGCTGGGTATGGGAGGCCCACTTGAGGGCTGTTGCCAGCAGCACAAAGTCAGAAAAGGAGGAGCTGCTAAAACGCTGTTAGGGTTGCTGTTTGAAGAAGCTGTTGGAGCTGTTGGAAGCTGCTAGTTCTCTTGGGCTGTTCTGCTGGAGGACCGTGTCGTGCTGGCTTTCCCAAAGAACTATGGAGGAGCTTGGGTCCTCATCTTGAGCATCACTTCCTGGCTTCAGAGGGGAAGATGGTGCACTGCTCAGCCTCATGGAGAAGCTTGTGGCATTGGCTTTCCTGATGGAAACTCAGTTTTCCTCATCACTGGATGAGCTCGGGACCTCATTGTTGCTGAGGATGGCTGTGGTAACTTTGGGGGAGCTCTGGTGCTTACCTTGAGCATTGCTCCAGTTCAGATCCCTCAGCCTGGTGGCAAAGAATCCTTCATCCTGCTGGCATAGACTTCCTAGCTCCCACCACTGACCTTTGGGCCTTCCCAGTGCAGATCAGTGAACCAGACCTGAATGAGACTCTGCTGTGGGCTCTAGGCCTCCAGTTGGACTTGTGGGAGGCATTGTTATGAGCGCTAGGTTTTTGTCTGGACTCACACAGGATATTAGGATCTAGGCCCTCAGCTGGAGTCTTTAGTATTTAGTGTGTAGATTTCTTGTACTTGTTGTATATGATTCTTGGGTGATTCCTTATAATCTAATATTATAAAATGCGTCTTGCATTATATTGTTCCCCTTGCAAGAACCCCAAACCACAACAGATACTTAGGTGGAAAAATTCATTTGTTGAGTTTAGATTCATCCTGAAGTTAAAAAATTTTCAAACTTTATTGTGCTTCAGAATCCACATTTCCAATGACTCCCCAAGAGAGGCAAAGGTACAAAATTGAATTCATACTTTAAATTAAACTTGCTGGTACAGCGCCAGCATGACTGTGGCCATAATCGGGGCCAGGCTAAGGAGCCTTGGGAACAAAGTGGTGGCAGTTCTAGTAGCAGTCACCTGCGTGGGCTTGGGGGGAAGGTGCTACAGTGGGCAGCACCAGGCAAGGCCGGTGGGACATCATGATAATGCTCCTTTATCGTGATACTAGTGATTCTATGGTTACTGAACGCTGTGTTGTGCCAGAACTTCACTATGTACATTCATTAGTTCACTTGGTCTTTGCAAGCATTCTGTGAAATAGGCTTTCATCCTTCCCATCCTAATGTAGTCTCTTTTTTATATTCTAAACATTCTCTTTTAGATTTGAAAGGAAAAAAAAAAAACAAGGCTTGGAAAGAGTGTTTAGATACTGCCTTTGAACACAAGTTGTGTTCTATTCTAGAGCAAGTGTCACCCTAATTCACTCAGTGTGCCCCAAAGAAAGGCCCTGGCATCTGGCATTCTCTTCTCTACATTTCCATGCCAATATATAGTGTATAATAATTTTTCTCTTCCATGTGTCCCTCAGTACAATGTTTTACTCCAATGTTATTCCTCAGTGTCTTGGAAGAATGAACAGTGACTCCTTCTAGAGTTTTTGTCCCACTATCTTTCTTGCCTTTACTATCTAACTGATGTCCCCCTTGCTAAATGTTTTCTCAGTCTCTTCTTCTAAAATTTGAATGCAACATCTTCCAAGGCCATTTCTTCTGCATAGCCTTTTCTGGTTTTTCCTTCCCAGGCTTCTTTCTGGTAATTTTATCATATTTTCATGTCTCTTTGTTATTGCATTTTTAATTTTCTAATTTTATTTTAAAGAGTAAAAATAAAAACAAAGATAGAAACAGAGTAACATGTAACCATACATGACATGCAGTACAGAATTTCAAAACAAGAATAAAAAATTAACAATGGTTGCTCTGTGTTTTTAATCTTCTATAACACTTAGAAGTTTGGTTTTGCTCATGTTACCCCTCAAGATGGGCAGGCTCTGTGGTGTGGTTGTTAGATTTGTAAGCTATTGATACAGGATTTTTCTAAGGCTTTTTGTGATTGGTTGGTTTGTTGGTAAGATTTTGTTTTTATTTCTGGATTGGTTGAAAACCTCTCTGAAATTCCTCAAGCACTTGTACTAGTCAGCTTTCTGTTGCTATAACAAAATATATCAGACTAACAACTAAAACTACAAAAGTTTTTTATCTCCTTTTTCAAGATTTCAGTCCATGATGGACTAACTCCATTGGCTTTAGGCCTGTGGTAGAGCAAAGACAACGTAGTGGAAGGATGTGCCGGACAAAAGCTGCTCACCCCAGCGCACCCTGGGAGGATGGGGAGGGGCTGGGGACAGGGTGCCTCCCTCAAGGACACTACCACAGTGCCTGCTTCCTGCAGCAGACCCTACCTCCAAGTAGCCCAGTCAGCTAGGACGTAGTGAGCCAATCCCTTCCCAGGCCCTACCTGTGAACACTGTTGCCTTGGCAATCAGCCACGTCTTCAATATCTGACTCTTTGGAAAATAACTTATAGCCAACCATAAAAGCCCTCAAGTCTTCTTTATTTCAGTAATATAAATTCACTATTTTCACACACAAACAAAAAAGATTAAACAGCTTTGCTGCAGGGTATTTAGAGAACAGTGAAACCAATGGCATATGAACAAAATTCTAATTTATCATGGTCCCTTCTCAGGTCCACCTCCTCAGTCCATTCACTCAGCTCATGCACTGAGCACCTGTCCTCTGAAAGCTGTACAGGATGAAGTTAGCCTTGTTCCTTCACCCATGCCTCTTGTGGGACAGAAGGCATCAATTAATCATGTAATTAACATCAATTTTGGAAAATTTCAAAGGAAGAGAACAGACTTCTATGAAGAAAAAACACAAAGGAAAGCCAAGGGAAGCCTTTTCTAAGGAAGTTCCTTTTAAGTAGAAACTCAAATGATGAGTACACTCAGATCAAAAGCGAATGAAATCACTTAATGAACTGGACTAGGATGTTAAAACCTTTGAGTGTTCCAAATCACTGGGCCTCTCCCTCCATTTCTTGTCTGTCGCGTGGTGGTACTAGCTGTGTCTATCTTCTACAAAAGTTGTGAAGATTATATGCTATGTGACATCCTTAGCACAGCATATATCACTCATTAGGCCATTGTTGCGTTAAATGTTATTGTTATCAACGAATAGTTCAGTAGCACTATATAGGGTGCTACTGAAAGTAGCTGGGGTAAACTAGAGGAATGCGCTGTCATGAACTGATTTCCCTTCCTTGCAAGCTAACAACTTAACCTGCCTCATAGCCGTGGACAATGACCGAAGATGCAAGGTCCCTGCACCAGGGACTTCACCACTCACAGTACTTTCTGTAGCTAGAGTACCAGCTGCACTGAGAGCTTCAGCATTGCACACACAAAAAGAAGCAAGCAGGGGAACCTGTGTCTTAGGTAATGCGCAGAGTCCTGCTGGCTTCTGCTATGGAGAAACGCGTTATCTTCATTACACCAGACAATAAACAGACCTACATTCGGCCCGGAAAAAAAAAATATCTCTATCATTCAGGAATCGACTATAAACAAACACCAAAAGATTATCCAGAACAAAAGCAGCAAGAGCTTCCATTAGCCAGATGTGCAGAAATGCAAGAGAGTCACAAACAATAGTCACTAAGTCATACATGACCTATAAGCACGCATGTGTGTGTAACACTTTGCTATGACGTCTCTCTTGGTAGTGGCCGCTCGGTCTGTCAGCAGATGGATGCACGAGGAAATGTGCTCTTCCTACATATATGGTGCTGCGCTGCCATAAAGGAGGCTACATTTGATTCATTTGTAGGAAAATGGGTGTATTTGAGGTCATATAATAAATCAGGCATACAAGCTTAAAGAGTTTATGGTTGCTTTTGTAGAAGACTAATGTGTAAATAAATTAAACACCAAAATAAAATGCAAATGATAGTGAACATGGAGATAAATCTTTTGCAAAAGGAAAGGAGACCAAGAGACAAAGGGAAGGGAAGATGGGGAGGTGGGAGGAGGTCATTAAGAAAGAATTCAGTTGTGTCCTATGCAGCTCTAGCGCCCCATAAAGAAGTAATTATTATCTTGTGCAAACTTATACTACTGGAAATAAGTTTAAGGAAAGAACTGCATGATCTGATTCTTTTACAAAAGCGTTCTGCAAAGTGTTGAACTCATTAGGATTAGTACACTGTTGCATATTTCACTTCTTTTACAAACTTTTTTTCCAAAATGATATGTTGTATTTATTGTACAATTTTTAGTGATTGCACAATATACCAATGACAATATGATCCATAATAATCTATTTCACCATTTTCCTACTACAGGAGATATGGTCCTGATTTCCTTTAGTAAGTATCTGCTCAATTCATTTAACTATTTAATGATTGACATGCTTGATTATTTTTTGTGATGACTCTTCTTTAGTCCTTTGTATGGTCTGGATATGAACAGTGTAACACTACACAGAAAGAGTAGCTGGCAAGGACTTTGTCCCGTTCTGTAGACTGTGCCTTCACTTTCTCATTTGTTCTTCCTGCTGTGCAGAAATGTTTTAATTTGGCGTGGCCCCATTTGTGATCCGTGCTATTGTCCTGTAACATCCGCGTCCTGTTCAGGAAGCCTTTGCTTCAGGTGTGTTGGTTTCAAGTGTTTCTGCTATGTTTTCTTGCAGGAGTTCCGAAGCTCCAGGCCTTACACCAAGGTCACCGACTCATTTTGAATTAATTTTTGTTCACAGTGAGATGGGAATCTGGTTTCAGTCTCCTTCAAGTGGGTATCCCATCCACCCAGTTCATTAAGGAACCTGTCTTTTCTTCAACATGAATATTTTTGGCTTCTTTCTCCAGAATCACATACCTGTAGCTGTGTGGGTTTCTCTGTGCTACATTCTGTCCATTTGCCTATAGGTCTGTTTTTGTGATGTGTATCACATCGTTTTTGTTCCTATGGATTTGTGACGCATTTTAAAATAAGATGTTGTTAGGCCTCTAGATTCACTCTTATAGCTGAGTAAATTTTGCTTTTCTGAGTTTCTTGAGTGTTTATGTGAATTCTAAGATTTTTTTTTTCTAGTTCTGTAAAGAATGTCATTGGAATGTTGATGGGGAGGGCATTGAATCTTTGGATTGCTTTTGATAAGATGGTCATTTTAACAATACTGATTCTGCTGATTGATGAACTTAAAAGGTTTTTTATATCTTCTGCTGCCTTCTTCATTTCTTTCTTTAGTGTTAAATTTTTACTTCAGAGGTCTTTTATCTCCTTGGTTGAACTGATTTCTAGGTATTTTGTTTTAGTTGAAGCTATTTTGAGTGGGATTATTTTCCTGATTTATTTGTCAGTCCGTTAGTAAGTTATAGTAAATTATTGATTTTTTCTTCTGAATTCACTTATTAACCCTAACAGTCTTTTCTAGAGTTTTTAAGTCATGTAAGTTTGGAATCACGCCATCTACAAAAAACAGTGTGCTGATTTCTTGCCTTCTTATTTCATCCCTTTCGTTCTTTCTTGCACAACTGCTTTAGCCAAAATCTCAAGTTGTACGCTGATTGAGAGTGATAACAATGGACAGTCTGGCCTTGTTCCTGACTTGACATGTACTGTAGCTTCCAAGTGACATATTTAAGAGCATTTATCATCCTGTTGTTCAGGCTGAAGATTAAATGTAACCTCCAGGTTAAAAATATACTGTCAGCGTGTCCTGAGGAGCAACCCCAGAGCAGAACTACTCCCTCCCTGCATTTTGATTTACCTTTGTTAATAGAGCAACTTTAATATTCATGTAGCAGTCTGGATTCCCAGCACGCCGGCTACTAAATGACCCCTCCAAACTTTTACTTTCCTATAAATGGAAATTTTTGGTGGGTACTGCCAAATAGAACTAATTTCTATGGAAAGAAGCAGAAGATATGAAAAGGACATTCTAGAATAATGAGAACCAAACACAAATGCTTATGACATGAAAGAACATGACATGTTTGAGAAAGCCTAACAGACGGGGTTTTGAATTACATCACTGAGTTAGTTCTTTGCAAAAGATTACTTTGATAGAATCTGAAAAGAATGGTAATCTGTAATAGTAGTTTCATGCTTGGAGTGCCTGTCATTCTGGTCTTCTGTATACAGGCTGCTTGTCCTGACATGCCAGTTGCTGCTA
>NW_004524625.1:10216777-10266448 GCF_000260255.1 Octodon degus | reverse complement strand
ATCTGTGTATTCAAAATGGTTAGGATAGATATATAGTTACATTCTCTTAATGAATAGAGGGATTTGTTCTAATAGTGTTTGTAAATACGATATTATGTCTGCATCTTGTACAGCAATTAACCACTAAGAAGAATGTATACAATGTGTTAGTTATTGAATCTGTCCTACCAACTTGGTTTGAAATGTCTCATTGCTAATTGTTTCCCAATAAAATTATGGAAAAAAAGAAGTAATGTCATGTTGTGATGTTGAGCTGTAGGGGACTCAGGTCAACAACTTCTGACATTGCCAGTCAAGCAGAAGACCCAATGCTATTATGGACTACTGGATTATTTTGATATATTTTTCTGAGTTCACACACCTATAATATTTAAATAACAGAACTAACCAAAAAAAAAGGTGATACATTGGAATGACCATTTTGTATCTGTGTATTCAAAATGGTTAGGATAGATATATAGCTACATTCTCTTAATGAATATAGAGATTTGTTCTAATAGTGTTTGTAACTAGGATATCATGTCTGCATCTTGTACAGCAATTAACCACTAGGAAGAGAGTATGCAATGTGTTAATTATTGGAACTGTCCTACCAATTTGATTTGAAACTATCTCATTGCTATTTGTTTCTCAATAAAATTTTTTAAAAAAGAATCTGAAAAGATAAACAAAAAGCACTTTGAAGAGTGGGAAGGAAGAAATAATAATAGTGTTTAGCAATTAAATGACTTCCTACTGTACCTGCATAATTTTTCATTTATCATTTCGTTCATGTGTGCACTCACACATAAAATCTATGAAGACCTATGAGTCCTCTTTATGGATGGAGAAATAGTTAAAAGTTGCAGAGGTAGCTCAACTATTTAGAAGAAGAGCCTAGATCAGATCTAAGTCTTCTTGACTTTGCTACACCACACCATGACAATAATGAAGCTATTATGAGAGGGAGACCAATGTGAAAATATTCTAGAGGTAGGGTCAATATCACGTCACAGGGTGGGAAGTAAGGCAATGGGGAAAATCCAATTTGATTGAGTTTTCCAGAAGGAAAGATCAAGAGAACAGGATGAGGATCTGAAGCAGAGATTCAAGTGCCAACTCAGCACCAGAACAGACCCTTTTTAGGAAGTCAGACTGGTAAATGACTCTAGCTAAGGGCATAGTTACCAGTAACATCATCGCAGACGTAACTGACATGGCCTTGCTGATCAATTGCTCAAACCCAGAGGCAGCAGAAAGTCAGCCATGTATTCCAAAGCTACCTCTGTCGCCACCGTATCTGATGACTCAACTTGTACATACCCGCCTCACTCATGGAACATTTAAAAAGTTTCTGCCCAGTGTGTAAATGTAACCATCTGATAGTTCATAATAAGAGCTGTGTTGTTCAATACTTACCAATCAGAGCAGAAATGTTCGCTCATATGCTTGTGATGTGTTTATGCAATCTCACCTACACTGTGACATAGTCATATTTCTTTGGAATTATATAGGGATATGAAAAGAAATAAATGCACCTTGATGAAATAGCTAAGTTAATAAGGGCTCTGTTATTACTCTGTAAATAGTTGAAAGGTATTAACATCAGAAAAAGACAAGATTTAGCTAACATGGAAGCAGATAATTTGTGTTACAAGTATGAAGAAGTAATTGGATAAAAATTGACTCATTAAATTTTAAGTGGATTATGGAGTAAACTGCTTTCCCTATGAGATTTATTTTCTAAAATGATCCCTCAGAAAGTAGTGAGACAAGAAAGAACTGTCCTACAATTTCTTTCATAAACACTAATATAAGCTCCTGAGACCTTTTAAGGGAAATTTTCTCCATCAATTGGCTTTTAATGAATGCAGAAATTTCCATATGATTCTTCTATCTTATGAGTTTAAATTTAAAATCATGGTTTTTTTTAATTTGGGGATGGAAAATATGAACTAAAGCTATTTATTATAGGAAAATCACTTATACCTATCTAGAGGACATAGACATTTATATTTACATGAATGAGACAATTTTATATTTATATATACTATATATGTGTATATCTAAGAAAATTTATTTAAATGCATATACTATATCTATGTATAATTAATATAAACTTATATACATTATATCTTTTTATAATTTATAACTGTGGTTCAACCAAACATTTTTATATGCAAGCATAGTTCTTTCTCTTTGTTTATCAGAATTCTTATAATATTGCAGGCCGGCCAAATAGCTCAGAGGATTAGAGCACCTGCAAGCAGGCCCAGGGTCCCAGAGGTTCGATCCCCAGGGCCCGCTGAGACCGTGATTGAGACTGGACGTAGTGGCGCGTGCCTATAATCCCAGCACTTGGGAGGCTGTAAACGGGAGAATCACTATGACTCCGATCTAGTAGTGAGACCCTGAACACCCTATAAACCCTTCCCTAAAATACAGAAAAAAATAAAAATAAAAATGTTCACCATAGTTAAAGCAAGAGGCTCTGAACTTTAACAGATTAGAGACAGAAGCTATCTCTTCTACTTATTACGGCTGGAGAAAAAAACTTTTTACCCCTCTGAGCCTCCATTTATTTCCTCATCTGCAAAGTAAAGATGATACGACCTTCAATAGAATTAAGGTAGACAATGTAAACTCTACACTTCAGTGTAGGAAGTTCTAAATTAAGATTTAGATGTTATAATTATGGCCAGGGAGATGGCTCAGTGGAATAAGTGCTTGCTTGGTAAGGGCAAAGGCTTGAGTTCAATCCCTGGTTCCGCAAAAAAAATTTAAAAAATAGATATTGTAATTATTATTTTGGTTTGTACTCCCAATAGATCCCACCATGACAATGCAAATGAATGAAAATGGGGTTTGCTTGTTTGTTTCAATTTATTCACTGCTATATCTCAATGTTCTGAAGAGTACTTGGCACATATTAGGTATGAGGTAAATATTTGTAGAATAAATTAGTAGTAAATGACTTAATTAATAATTTTGCCTCTGCTGCATTAAGCTTTGCCTGGAGAAACATTTGTTCTATAGTGACAAATACAATTTTTATAGTCTAGTGAACTTTAAAGACTCATTTGCAGATATGCAAAACAACATACAAATTTGAAGTAATTTAAATTTTAAATATCAATGTTGTGACGGAAGAGCCAATTTAGGGCCTGGTAGCTTTACCTTCATGATCAGTTTAAGTTCAAATAAATAGCTAAAGGTATTAAGGAAAGAAAGAGGGAGGGAGGGAGAGAAAGATGGAGGGAGGAAGGGAGAGAGGAAGGAAGGAAGGAGGGAGGGAGAGAGGAAGACAGGAAGGAAGGAAGAACTTCCTCAGGGGAAATTGATAATTATCCCTTTCAATTTTTGCTTTTTGGTTTTATTTTCCCATTTCCTTCTTATCTACATCTCAACCACGCCGCAGCTTCAAGTCCAACTGCCATAAATCATCGACAGAAACCAGTCCGTCACCAACATCACGGCCATGCTGGTGACCCAGCACTGCGCGGAGCTCGGTGCTGGTGGCCAGCAGGGCCCCCAGTGTCTTCTCAGCAAGGAGCTTCTCTGGCTCAAGGCTGCAGAAGAAGCTAAGACCACACACGAATACCCTCTCGGGGTGGCCAGCCTCTGGCATGGTGCAGGGTTAGACGAGCACTTTGTGAAGACTTTAGAAACTGAGAGTTTAGCAATGGCAAGTAGATGCTCCACAGCACATCACTGAAAACACAAAACCTTGTGCTGTGCTTTACCAGCTTCAGATTTTGTTCTAAACTTGTCTTTGTTAAACAGTGTTAGGAGGCACAGTTGAATACCTTAATTTCACTCATTTAATGTTTACAAGTCAATGAATTTTAATGACTTTATCTAGAGTATACTCATCACCATAAATCAGTCTTTAAGTATGTTCATATCCCTAGATTCTTTGTTTTCTGTGTGATTTAATCTTCATTTAAAAAATATATAATTAAGTTTATCAGTATAATTTAGATATGCATAATGGTTGCATTCCGCATACGGAATCTGTACGCGCCATGTCTTAGTTCCTCTCTGTCTCCCATCCCTTCCCTCTCTTCAACCCTTCTTCCCTGTATCATTTACAAAGCTTTGTTCCCATTTTATCTTTTTTTCTCCTTTTTTCTTTTCCATCACCCCATTCTCATTTGACTTTGAACACTTCCTGTTTTGCAGTATCTACTACACATTTTGGTTCCTATTTATACATTCAGTTTCTCATACCCAGAACACAATATAACATTTATACTCAATGTATATGTATAAATATATTAAACATATATTTGACTTTTTTCACTTAAGAATATGGTCTCATGGTCTATTAACTATAAATGTCTCAGTTAATCTTACTTTATGGCTGGGTAGTACTCTATTGTATAAAAAAGCCATCTTTTTGTCCACGTGTCAGTTGATGGGCATTGGGGTTATTTCCAAGATTTAGTTATTACAAACTGTGCTACTATAAATATGGGTGTACATAAAACACTGTGGTATGATGCTTTTAGTTCTTCTGGGAAGACACCCAGAAGGGGAATATCAGGGTCTACTGGAATCTCTAGTCCTAGTTTCTTGAGGGATTTCCACACTGATTTCCATAGTGGTAGTCCCAGTCTTTGCTCCCACCAATGGAGAAGGGATCCTTATTCCCTACAGCCATGCAAGCATTTCTTTCTGGTTGAGTTGTTGACAATAACCATTCTACTTTGAGCGACGCACAATCTCAGCATTGTTTTACTTTGCATCTCTAATGATCAGTGGTGCTGAACATTTTTTCATGTATTTATTTTCCATTTGTATTTCTTCTAATAAGTGTCTATTCACTTCAGTTGCTCATTTTTGGATTAGGTCTTCAAATTTGGGGAGATCCATTGTTCTTCAGTGCCTTATATGTTCTGCGTTCTGTATGTATATTTACAACTAATTCCTATTCCCACCCGGTCCTCAGGAAACCAAATACCTGTTTTTTTTCTCTGTAAATTTGCCTTTTCTGGGCTGGTGAGATAGCTCAGTGGTCTCAAATGCCTGCTTAGGCAAGCTTAGGCAAAGGGCAGGGACCGCAGTTCAATCCCCGGCACCACATGCCTCACCAGCCCCGCACCCAGGGTAGGCTGAGCCAGTCACACACACAAAATAAATAAATAAATAAACTTTTAAAAAAAGTTTAAAAATCCCCCTCCCTTTTCCTTAACAGTAGCAAGCATTCCTGGCCTGTCTTCCACAGCTGACTTCAAGATGACACCTGACTAATCTCAGTGAGCATCTCCAAGTGGCTAGATCAGCACCCTAAAAGTTCACGCCCAGCTGCACTGATGATTTTCAGACTTGTCTAAGTAGTGTCAGCTGTGGGTAGCAGTAAGCCCTGCGATGCCTTGCTGCGGCCCATTGCTTCAGGCTTTCACCACTGAAGTTTGCAGCTGCCTCTCATTGACTTGTCTCAGCCAAGGACAAGCATGCTGATACACAGCAGAATCTACTTATTGTCCTTTTCATATATTAAACTCCATCATATATTTTATCTCAGCATTAAAATTCACCACCGTGTCATTAAGCGATATATAGATTTTTTTTATTTGGGTTGGTCTTTGTCATGGTATTGAGAAGGTCTTATACACAGCATATATTAATTTCTCCCTCTCTCAAGTGTGCGTTGCATACCAAGGGTCCCTGGTATATTTCCAGGTGGTTTTATTGGATGCAGTGACAAATGGTGTTGCTGGACTAAGGTGAATGTGTGTATCTTGGAGTTCTGGGGAAAATGGAGTGACAGTCGCTTCAGCGCTCCGACCCACCTGCAGTGATGCACTATGCTTGGGCTGAGCAGGCATCGGGATGCTGCCTCATGGGTGCTGGCTCCAAGGAGCTCACAGTCTAGCAGGGAAGTAGAACTGTTGCGTAGAAGTGTCCTGACCAGGGGTGTCTGGGCACGAAAACACCAGCCTGGAGTTTACAGAAGGTGTCATGGAACTGGTTACACAGAAGTAGTGCAGGGTGACAGGTAGCAGTGTCTAGGGAGGAACAGGAGCAGGCCGTGGCTCTTGGCACTGTCCCAGTGCTTCCCTTGAGTGTAGCCTCATTGTTCAAGTGTCACATTTAATGACTGTGTACAACAAAAACAGAAGGTTTGGATTTGGTTCTAGTTCAGAGGTTCCACTTACCAACAAAGAAAATTTCCACTTGCCCAATTAGGTGATTCTTAGAAGTATCTTTCCTGATACCTATATATCTGTACTATTTATAATTTAACTTATTACTAAAATGATCTTACTGGTGTATTTAGAAATTTGGAGTACCAGAAGAGAAATACAAAAACTCAGAGAAATGTTTTCTGAAAACTTCAGGACACGTAAACAAATAGAATCTTTTAAAAATGGTCATTCTTGGTGCTGGCGAGATAGCTCCGCAGTCTAAAGTGCCTGATTAGGCAAGTTTGGGCAAAGCGTAGGGACCGTGGTTCAATCCCCGGCACCACATGCCGTGCCAGTCCCACCCCCAGGGTAGGCTGAGCCAGTCACACACACACACACACACACACACACACACACACACACACAAAATGGTCATTCTTCATTCTCTTTTCCAAAAATTCTATATATTTCCAGGCTGAAATGAAATTTACATTATAGTAGTCATGTATTCTTCTTTTCTTTTTTTCTTTTCTTTTAATTGATCACTTACTATTTCTATGTCTCATAGTGTTCATCATAATTATGAACTTAGTAAATATAGTACTATCCAATGATAAAGTGTGGAATATTTCAAGAAAATATCAAGGATAAAATTTTAAGAAACAAGAAATGATGGATCAAGTGAATGGTGGAATAAGTTGAATATTGCCTAACACATGTGGAGTAGTCAGTAAGTACTGGTTGAATAACTGTAAGGAGGAATGAGGACATGCCTTTATTAAATTTGCAGATGAGTGCAGCAATGTGGAGCATTTATAAACCAATGGTATGATCAGTGTAAGATGTGATGTGGACTTGTGGAACTCAGTAACCCATTAGGATTTTTGGCTGGATGTTCTTTCTGAAATAAACTAAGCACGTTATTGTCAGATATTCCCAAGAACCATATCAGAAGAAAAAGAATGAAATCTAAGGAAGTGCTACTTCAGTAAGACATATAGCATGCATTAAGTGATGCAAACAATTATTAAATAATTTTGAATGAGTTAAGAGTGAGTTCACAGGTCTTTTGCTCTGTCACTTAATAACCAACCCTCCAGAAGGAAAAAAAATCCAAATATATTTCTTTTTTTTCCGAATGCATTTCTTGTCCTGACTAATAAAAACAATGCCCTTGAAGGGAAAAAAAATACATGTATAGAAAAATTACTCAGGGGACAGATAAATTCAGTCAATAATATATGCAATGATATGAAGAAATATAAAAGCTTCTACAATGTGTGAGGTAGAAATACCACAGATCAGGGAAGACCACTCTGGGGAAGTAGCCTTTTGGATGTGACAAGGATGAAAAAGAAATGTCCAGGAAAAGATCTAGAGGCAAAGCGAGAGGCTGATGTGGGTGTCTTAGGAAGGACCAGTGAGAATGTCTGCCAGTCAGCAATCAGTTCAGGGTGACTGGGTCTCGCCATAACAGACCAAACGGGACAGACAGTGACCACAGGATCTGACGGCCTTTGATGGACTGTGAATTCCATTCTAACTTCGATGGGAAGTCTTTGGTAGGTTTTCCTTAAGGAGAATGAATTATGAGTTGAATTCGTGCTTCAGGTCTCTTTACGGACCACTGTGGTAAGTGGCTTGAGGGAAACCAGCTGAAAGGCCAGTGTGTGGTCCACTGAGCAGTGGGCTTTGCTAAAAGTGGTAACAGAGGAGAGCTGGGGTCTGTTTTGGTGGGGAGGAAGACTAATTTGTAGGCAAGTTGGGTATAAGGTATGAGGAGAAGCACAGACTGATTGAAAATGTGTGACATTCTGCTGACCAACCAGATGAAAGATGCCGCTCTTTGCAGAAAGGCAGCCTGAAGGCCCAGCTGATGTGCGGGAGAACTAGTTGTAATGAGCAAACGAATGGATGAAGGTCCTTTCTCCAGGACTGCAAAATAAAAGTTTGAAGATCAGAGTCCTTCCTTTAGCTTTCGTTGCTTCCCATCATTGCATCAGGCTGGGTATCCAGCAGGTGCTAATGAATAAATACTAGCGGATTTGCCTTTTTCTATTATAAACTAACTTAAAACTTTGATCTCTTAAAAAGAGGTGATTTTTTAAAAAGTCTTTGCAAATTCTAAAAAGTATGAAGAATAATAAAGCTACTAGAGCTTTAAAATTTTATCCTTAAGAGCTGAGATGATGGTACCTGCCTGTAATCCCAGGGCTCTGGACGGCTGAGGCAGAACGTCAGAAGTTTGAACCTAGCAAGGGCAACATAGTGGCTTGATGAGCTCCTATCTCGAAAAGAAAAGAAGAAAGCAAGGAAGGAAGGAAGGAAGGAAGGCAGGCAGGCAGGCAGGCAGACCTAGGGATGTGGCTTAGTGTGAAGGCCATGAGCTCATTCCTGTCATTATAAAAAAAGTTTATTCTTACGCCTTTTCTGATCTCACGTCTTCAGGAAGAACCTTCATCCACTTTAATTGCTTAGAGCAAGAAGGATAAAGGCTTGTCATTAAATCCAAAGATAAAATATTTCAGTGGCATGATACGTTCTACACACTATTTTGCATTTGATTTTTTCCCTTCCACTGATAATCCCATGGCTGTAAACACTCCCAAGCTGTTCACAGCCACAAGTTTCTTTTACATTTGCTTTGTGCTGGAAAAAAATGAAACTCAAAGGAAAATAAAAGCTTTCTTCAAGGAAAAGGGGCTGTTGCCAGTATTTGCTTTCACTTCACTGGACCAAATTAAAAACTCACAATCAAAGACTTTTTAAAGTATGTTGTACTTTCATCACAGGAGCTTTTATTTCCAGATTCTTTTCTTCAATACTAGAGCACTGATAATAATTAGGAGCTTCACTAAATGCCTGACCACATGGCTACCCTGACCACTATCAGCCAAAGGAAAGTCCTAGAGCCAGAGGCAGTTCTTGTCTTGGGGGTATGAAGGATGGTGGATACAGGGAAAGGGATGAGGACCCCCTCACTCTGGCAACCTGTGAGGAAGATGACAGTGTTGATGCTGGGGTGACCATTGCAGGGAAGAGTTTCACTGCAGATGGCAAGTGAAACATCTCCCCTTCATTAAACAACTGGAACTTTTTCCATGGAGCTTTTCGCATTTTTCTACTAATGCATGTGGGCTTACAGATTTCCTCGAAGCCAAAGAGCCCACATTTATTTTGATGATCCAGTTCGCTGCATGAGAAATCAATAGGAAAAAAATGAATCGTAGAAAAATGCAATTCCTTACTGCTATTAGAGTGCAGCAAAATGACAGAAAATAAAGATTTTGTTTTCCTTCAGTTCTGGTTCGGTTTTGCTTTGCTTTGCTTAGCTTTTTGCCTTGACACCTGCCCTGCTTTGCCAGGGAATGTGTAATTGTCCCATTTGTTCTGCAGAGAGATTCTGTGAACCTCGGTTCCTGGAAAAACTAGGGCAGCAGCTTTGGAATGTATAGTAGGCTGCTTCAGGGCTGCTTCATCCCATGGCTTCACCTTCAACTGCTTAAAACCTAGGTACCACAGAAGGATCTCTCTAAACTACAAAAGATAGTAGTTTACTTTCTTTACTTTCCCTTTACTTAAAAATGTTCATGATCTACGGAATAGAATGCAAACTCTAATACGTCTTCTATCTTAGCTCAAAGCTCTGTGAGGTTGTCAGTGACTGCTGACCACACAGTCCCGGAAACCACCTCCCTTCCCACCTCCCATTAGCTGATGTCATCTCACGTTCCCTTGGTTTTCCTCCTACCTAGTACTCACCTCTCCCTGTTTTTCCTCTATGTTTGCATTTCTTTACTCATCCTACAATCCTGGCTCTCACAAAGTCTCTCTCTCCCTTCCTAGAAATGCACTTGTACCATGTTGACACCAAAACATAGTTTTTTAGACTGAACTATTTGCTGAGATGAGCAATTTCTAACGATGTTACAGCTCTACATTGATGTCACACAGTAGCCCCTTCTCCACACTCACAGTCCACAATACTGAATAATCATATTCCTCAAAACTGCTGCTCTCATTCTCCTCTCTCAATGTAAAATGCCACCATGACCCTATCACCCCAAACAGAAACTGGGGTGTGGTCCTCCACTCCTTGTGACTCACTACACACAATAACCAAGTTTTTACACTCCATTTACCTAGTGCTTTGTAACTCTTAGTTATATTTTATTTCTGTAGTTCCATTGGTCTTTTCTCGTTCCAATCACAAGTTATAGATATCTTATTTCAAATCACATTGCCTCCCTAGAAAATAATTCCCATTTACTAATTCCCACACTTCATATTTTATAACAATTCTTTTACATGCGTTTTACTTCCCCCTCAAAATAATCAGTTAGTAATATGCCTGTTACATTATATGATGCCAAGATTAGAGATGAGAGTCTAATTTTGGACTGGTCAAGTGCCTGCTTACAAAGAGTGGGAATCCTTCAGCCAAGACCTCTGATTCCAGCCCAAACCTCTTCCTCACCACTGCGCCGTAATGAAGTATGAAAGGAAAACAATAACAATTTTCTCTGTTCAAACCAAAGAAATAGTCAAAAAGGAAATGGGAGATGGCTTATCTAAGGCCGTGGAGCTCACAGATAGATGGGAAAACTGTGGGTTCTCACTTCTAGGTCTCTATTCTTTTTGCACAACTCTGCTTGTCAGATGTTGTTAAAGAACAAAAACTGAAGGAATAAATCCTGAAAAATGTTGTTTCCTGTGTGAAATGAAAGGAAAATAAGGGTCATATCAATTAGAGGCCCAAAATGACAGTTTATATATAAAAACCTCTCCATTTCAAATTCTCTGATTTTTGGTGCATTCTCTGGTACTTGTCTATATTTTATCTAAAATCTATTTTATTTTTTGAAGTAGCTGCATTCAGGAAACTAGCTAATGTTCCATTTAAAATATTGTACACTCAGTATTTCACTTTCCTGATGAATAATTGTCCACATGGGAATGAGATTTTTGCTACATATTCATACATTACCAGGTGCCTTATTACCTCCTGGAGTGCTGCTTGTATACTAAAACTGCCAAGAAGAATGATGTACAGCCAGTCATCCAAAAACAGCATGCATAAAGGCAGGAATATGCCTGCTGTATTAAAACACTACATTTTCCTCCTGACCGCCCAGGCTCTGAGGCCAGTCGGCCCACTGGGTCAGTCAGCGGGGCACAACGCTGGCTACTGCTTTCAGCAGAGTTTGTCTTGGAGATTGGACCAGCATTTGAAGTCCCTCCGCAGTCTCCAGCCACCTTCCAGTGATGAGCAGCATTTTAGAGTGGCCATTGTCTGAGCCATCAAAGATGTCATCGGCCGGTTGTTAAGGTGAAGAGTATGAAGAGCTATGGCAGTACACAGAAGAGAAAACGATGGGCTGAGAATTGGAGCAGTGCTGGGAACTCACCACACCTGTCCACAACTCGGCTTCTCGTGAGCTCCTCTGGAAAAGACTCTAAGATCTCCAGGGGTATTTTTTTAAGCATGAGAGAACTAATAACTGAGTAATAATCCTGTCAGACATTCATGAAACATAATTTCTCTTATTCACACAACCAGGTCAGTTATTGATTATTTTAGGCAAAAGTTGGATTAAAAGTTATCACAAGGGCCAGCCAAATAGCTCAGTGGATTAAAGTGTTTGCAAGAAGGAGCAGGAGCCAGAGGTTTGATCCCTGGGCCTGCTGTGCCAGCCCCACCCCTGGGGCATGCTGAGATGGTGATTGAGACTGGGGGGGGTGGCACATGCCTATAATTCTAGTACTAGGGAGACTGTAAACAGGAGAATCACTAGGAGTCCAATCTAGTAGTGAGACCCTAAACATCCTGTAGACCCTTTCCTAAAATACAAAAAAAAAAAGTTATCACATAGAAAAAACAGAAGATGCCTAGAGGCCTTAACTATAACCTGTAAACTACAACTATCTTGTGCGTTAGTAAAATCAGTGATTTACTGTTATTTAATAGGAGAAATAAGATTTTTCCCGATCTAGCCCAATCATTTTTTTTAATAACCCAACTTTCTGGAAGAAAGTACTGCTTTATTATGCTGCGCCTGAAGTACTCATTGGCTATCCAGAATGTACTCTGCTTAGGAACGGCGGCCACCTGTCCTCCAAGCCACACAGGGAACAAAACTAACAGCAAATGAGAAGAAGACATTGAGAGAGACCAAAACTTATAGAAACAAGTATTCAAGAAAAAGAGGAAACATTAAACATAATCAGGGAGATTATGTTCTGGTATAAAAGATTATATTGTCCTGTGGCTCAGGTTTACTTAGAGACAACATGATTTAGATGGGTGATGGGGCGGATACCACACTGTGCATCTTTAAAATAGCACAGTTGCCCTCCACAGTCACCTGACTTAAAGTTTCAGCTGTATGACCTAAACATGGAGAAGGGGCAGCAAGGATTGTCCCCAGCACCCACGCGGCGACATAGTGCTGGTCGGGGAGATAGCTCAGTGGTCTAAGTGTCTGCTGCACTGAGCTGGCCTCCAAAACCGGGTGTGGTGGCACATGCCTGTAATCCCAGCGCTGAGGAGGCTGAAACAGGACGATCACTACAAGCTCAAGCTGCGTAGCAAGACCTTGAACCAAATACTATATATATACTGTTCTTTAGAAATGTGAATGAAGAAACACAATACAGAGTATACATCAGAGAGTATTATAATGACAAATGGTATTTTACAAGTTAAATGAGTTAACTTCGTTATCATTTCATTAATAAAAGACATATTTTATGTTCCCCACCATAACACTAGTTTTAATACTGCAACATATTAAAAGAAAACACATCTTGCCTCTCTTTGCTTCTAAAAAGGAGAAAATTAGTAATCCATACATTATCACAAGCTAGGTCCTGTAAGCCTCATGTGTAATAAAACATTTTCAATTCAGATGCTTTAGAAATTTAATTTAACAGAAGTGCTCAAAGTGCATTTTAGGGCCATTCAAATGCCATTTCCTTAGGCAGCAGCTCAGTCATCTTTCCTCTGGAAAATCCAAGTTCTTGTGTAAAAGATTATATTGTCCTGGGAGCATGGCCCTAGCTCAGGCCTTTAAGTGGCTGCTTCCACAAAGCTCTCAGCCTCAGGTTGCTGGAGTTCGAACCTCACACTTCTCCCGCTGGCCAAAAGTGCCCTGAAGCCATTCGAGGAACAAAAAAAAAAAAAAAAAAAAAAGATTATATTGTCCTGCGGCTCAGGTTTACTCAGAGACAACATGATTTAGATGGGTGATGGGGCAGATACCACGCTGTGCATCTTTAAAACAGCACAGCTGCCCTCCACAGTCACCTGACTTAGAGTTTCAGCTGTATGACCTAAACATGGAGAAGGGGCAGCAAGGATTGTCCCCAGCACCCACGCGGGGACACAGTACTGGGCCTTCTTCACGTTGATCCTATTCACCCTCTCCTCATTGCTACTTGTCTCGGTTACTCTTCTCTCATTGCTGGGACAAATAACCAACACCCAAAACAAAGGAAGGAAAGGCTTATTTCACTCACAGTTACTGGAGGTTTCAGTCCATACTCAGCTGGCTCCAAGGCCAAATGGCACAGGGCAGAGATCAACCTTTCATGGTGGTGGCAAAGAGCAGAGAGCAAAGTGGAGAAGTAACAGCAACAGTGGCAACAGAGAGGAAGTCTGTCTCCCTCAAGTTGCATTCAGGCTGTCCGACCAAGGCTGGAAGTACTCATACCCATAATCCCAGCAGCACTCACACCCATAATCCCAGCGGATCACGAGTTAATCACACACTGTAGAAGCCTGCCCCATGATTGCATGAGACTTTGGGGGAACAATTACACACAGACCATGACACTATTTAAGCCCTCATAAAGGCTCAGCCCCTTATTCATGGAGTACAGAGAGGACAGAGAGGCTCCTTCACCGTAGGATGGTTATAAAACAAGCCACTGACACAGGAGTCTGGCATACACGGTGAAAATTTTCTGCTACCAAACACAGAAACAAAAAAAAAAAAAGTATTATTGTTACTTGAAAATTCATCATTCGTAGTGTTGCAGGTCCTGGGAATGGACTGGTGGCAGAGGCTGTGCTTCAGCTTTCTGTAACACAGGACGTCTTGGCTCCGGGAAGCAGACCCTGGAGCCAGCCTACATGCTCTACTCTTGCCACCTTCTGGCTCGGAGAGCTCAGCTTTCTTTATTTTCTATTGAAGATGGGCTTAATACCTAATTGCAAGTATTTCTTTGAAGATTAAAAAAAAAAAAATAGGCTGCAAGGACTTTCCAATAGTGTGTAACTCCATCTTTGGACTCTACCTATAAAATACATCAATGAAGGATCTTTCTGAGTCAACCCTGGGCTGACACTATGCAAATAATAAATCCAACACCTTCCTCGGAAAATGCTCATGATCTGAAGAAATGGGCACGTAAGGAAGCCATGGGGCTCTGGGAAGTTTATGAATCGCAGCACACACGGAGTGCTGGGTCAGCCGTGGAGGAGACGCTCGAGGCTGTAGCATGAGCTGTTGGGAGAAGAGGCATTTGACCGCGCCTTGGAAAATGGTAGCCATTGGGTGAGGGTGGAAATTTCCAGTAGGGACTCTTAGGATGAACGTTACAAGGCCTTAGCTCCACGGGAGGAAGCTATAGGAGAGGCTGGGCCTCCCCAAGCTCCACTTGTTCTCTGCACTGCTCATGATTCCGTGACTGGCTTTGCCTGAGGAAGGGAGTCGGGTACAGTCTACCTACAATTCTTAATCATAACAGCACTACAGTACACTACACTAGCTGCAGAGCCAGTAAGATGGAAAAAATTGAATGTTTGGTCCCAAAGGGAAGAGATTTGTTTGTCTTTTAAATACCAGTTATTATCGCTACCAGGTAATTTGCAATACCCATTACAAGTGAGACACACACACACACACACACACACACACACACACACTTATGATTCAGTCATTTCTGCTTGGGAATAATAAAAATTCACATATGTCTGTAGGTCTTGACTGTCACATAATTCACTGTATTTTCCTTCTCAGGTACAGGGGTGATCACACACTTCCAGGAGCTGCTTGTTCCAATTTTACATGCTAGGAGGACCCGGCTAACTTGGCATGTGTAACATTAAAGAGGTCAAATTCTGTGAGCACTCAGGCCACTATTTGGAGTTAAGTGTCACTAAATCTCTAAAAGGAGCACTATTGAGATATAATTAATTATAAGATAATAGCAAGCAAAGTGAAATTACTGATGTTTTGTTTTAATTGTGTAGCCTGAGCTAATAATGAGGAAGTTATCGAGACTTGTAGTTACTAATTAATCTTAGTTACTGAGCATCATTGATTGTGACCCAAGAACCGCTGCTGCTGTCTGAACCAGGGGAAGATAAATGGTACGGGGAAGGATGAGACAGTGCACACAAAAGAAATGTAATTAGCAAATGGGCGCACAGGGAAAGTGGTCATTCTCATTAATTAATAAAAGAAATGTTTGTTGCAAATCTGGGTCTCATTTTGCATATATCAAATTTTCTGAGATTTTTCAACTTATAATGTTATAATCACAGTCCTTATTTTTCAGAAGCAAATTGCTTCCCTTTTAACATGTAAATCTTTTGCTCTATTTTGATTTTAGTTTAGTACATCTTCTGCATATAGATACTCCATCTTTGTAAAGAGGCTATCTTTCCTTCAGTTCGTGTTTTGGCTGTTTTGTCAAAGACTGTATAATCTGTGTGCCTGGAGTTGTCTCAGCTTCTTCCATTCTGTTCCGCTGGTTCACATTCCTCTTTGTGTGCCAGTACCATGCTGTTTTAATGGTCATAGCTTCATCATAAGACTTCAAGTCTAAGCAAGGACACCAGCTTTGCTTGACACTAGGATTGTTGTTGCTATTCTAAGTCTCTTCCTCTTCCACATGAATCCTAGAATTATTTTTTCTAAATCTGTGAGAAACACCATTGGTATTTCGATAGTGATTGTGTTAAGTCTACATATCTGTTTCAGAACAATAGCCATTTTGTTAATGTTACACCCCAATCTTATGAACATGTGGAACTCTCCCAAATAGATGGTGTAAGGCTGACTTTGTCAGATATGAATGAATTTGACTTAGGAGCATTCTCCCTGAATTGAACTCATTCATAAGTTGGGGATTTACTATACAGTGATTCAGCCTATCCAGGAGGAGGAGGGATCTTTCCATTTCTCACATCTTCATAAATCTTCTCATTCAAAGTGTTGTAATTTTCACTGTAGAGGTCTTTCACTTTCTTGCTCAGTCTAATTCCTAAGTACTTAATTTATTTTCATGCTATTGCAAATACTATTGTTCTCCTAATTCCTCTTCCAGTGAGTTCATTTTAGTGTACAGGAATGCTATTGATTTTTTTGTGTTTATTTTTTATCTTGCTCCATTACTGAATTTGGTTTTTCATTCAACGTCTTTTGGGGAAGTTTGTGGGTCTTATAAGTGAAGGACCTACCATATGCAAATAATACTTCGACTTCACGCTTTCCTGTGCCTGTTCGGTTTGTTTCCTTGTCTTGCCTGATTGCTCTGGCTAATGTCTCAAGGACTGTGTCAACAGGAGAGTGACAAAGGAACTCCATCCCTTGTTCCCAATTTTCGAGGGCAGGCAAGCTTCCAGCTTTTCTGTATTTGATATGATATTGGCTATAGATTGGTATTAAATGGCTTATCGCAAATAGAGATAAGGTCCTTCTATACCTATTTCTCCCAGGTGTTTTTTTATTAATAATTTTATTGAGAAACAAATGGCAATGAGACAGTTTCAAAACCAATTAGTAGAACAGTTTCGATACTTAATACATTGCCTGGGTGTTTTTGTAAATCACGAATTGATATTGAATTCTGTGAAAGACTTTTTCTGCATCTATTCAGAGGATTATGAAATTTGCATTCTTGGTTCTGCTTTTTGTGATGAGGGCACTTATGACTTGCACGTGCTGAGCCGCCCCTCGGATTAATCCCACTCGGCCATGGTGCTCTTTGTGATGATCTGTTTATTCTCTTTGCCAGTATCTTACCAAGGACTATGTCTATTAGAGACAGTGGCCCATAGTTCTCTTTTTTTATTGGTCTTTGTCTGGTTGAGGGATCTGAGTAATGCTAGCTTCTGAGAATGATTTTGGAAATACTCCTTTCCTTGCGAGTTCATTAAAGATTTTGAGGGATATTCAAATTAGGTCTTCCCGGAAGTTCTTGTAGTGTTTGGCCATAAATCCATTAGGTTCCAGGCTGTTGTTAGTTGTTAGTATTTTAACTGTTTCCATTTCATTGCTTGTTTCCTTTTTTATTTGGTTTTGGTATTCGGTATGTATTTAGGAATCTCTCTATTTCTTTTAGGTTCTCCAGTATTATGGCATATGTGCTTATAAAATAGATGCTAACAATATTCTAGATTTTGGTGGCATCTGTTGTGATTTCAACTTTTTACTTTCTAATTTCAATTATTTGTGGCTTTTCTTTCCTTTTTTCATAAGAATAAATAAAGCTTTGTCTATCTTGTTTATTCTTTCAAGGATCCAGGTCTTTGATTCACTGATTCTTCATCTTGCTTTTTTGGTCTTCATTCACTAATTTCTGCTTTGATCCTTCTAATTTCTTTCTTTGGTTTGGATTGCTCTCACTTTCTAGACCTTCTGCTGCATCCTCTGGTTATTTATTCTGGCCTGTTCTGTCTTTGTGGCGTGGGCATTCACAGCCATAAGCCTCCCTTGGGGGGCTGTGTCCCTAAGGTCGGGCACCCTGTGCTAGCATTACTGTTTAGTTCCAGGAACCATCTTATTTCTTTCCTCTGCAGCCTACTGATTATCTACGTGTGTGCTAGGTACATCTCCTGCTGAGTGTGGATCTCGCCTTCCGTCAGGTCAGCGTGGCGGGTGCGGCCCAGCAGCAGAGCTGGCTGGGGTTGCGGTTGGGCTGCTCCCCGCCTGCGTCCCACACAGAAGGCACGAGGCCCAGGCTGCAGGGGGGACCGGGTCTCCCTCGCTCCTGCCCCCGCGAGGGTCTCATCCTGGGCTAGCCCGGGGGCAGTGCCGGCAGGGAGGGGCGTGTGGCTCCTCTGTGCGCCTGCCTTCTCGTGGCTCTTGTGGAAGCAGGGCCCGGCAGCAGTGGTGGGGGCTGGGCGAGCAGGGCACGCAGCTCCTCAGTGTCGCTGCTTCCCACACGGGTCCTGCAGAGTGGGGGGACCCAGTGGTGGTGCAGGTGTCAGGCTTATAAGATTGGTGTAAAATACCGGGGTGAAGCTGGTAGAGATACATATATCAAGCCAGTAAAATGCTGTGAGTCTTCTGAAAAGTAATTGATAACATAAATCAAGAACCTAATAAAATGTTTTCATTTGGGGGAAAGCATCTAAAGGAAATTGTAAAATAAGAAAAAAAAATTGGTATCCATATGTTCCTCATTGCACTATTAACAATTTTAAAATAGTAGAAATAACTTAAATATGTAGCTATAAAATAGAAAGGCTAAATAAATTATAAATTGGTAGGAAATAATATTAAATAACACTAAAATAGTAAGTGTGGAGATACTATTAGAAATGCTTAAATATGATCTTAAGAAAACAGTTTTGGGCTCAGTAGACTAAAGCGCCTGCTTAGGAAAATCACAGAGATCGGGGTTCAATCCCAGCATTTTGTGCTGGCCCCGCTCCCGGGGTGCACTGAGATGGCAATTGAGACTGAGCTTGGTGTCACATGCCTGTAATCCCAGCTCTTGGGAGGCTGAAAACAGGACAGTCACTCCAAGTCTGATCTATGTAGTGAGATCCCATAGGTCCTATACTAAATACATAAAAAAGAAAAACAAGGTTTGAAGATATATATATATATATATATATATATATATATATTCTGAATGTATAAATATATTTGGGTGTGTGTGTGTATTTATGACTCTGAAATACATGTGAACATAGAAATTTCGTGAAATATGAACATTGGCACAAAACAAATTCTGGCTCCACATTTATGAGATGCTAATTTCTCCACATGATTGCATGTTTTCTTGTGTTTAAAGCACGCATACGCATACCGACGCTGCAGAGCCAGGAAAATTGATGAGGTAGCTCTGTAAAGTCTGAAAGGGGATGCTGGAATTATAGAATACTGTTTTGCTAAAGATGACCACTATTTTTACTTTCTCTTACTCTCATTCCTTTTAATTCTTAAGGTAAATTGAGTGTGTGTTTAATGTAGACTGCATGGTGCTACAGGGCACACAGAGCCCGCGAAGTGGTTGCTGGCGAGGCGCAAGCTGTCAGCTTCATCATCTCACCTAGTCGTCCTTTTCATTTGTTTCTGAGGCAAAAACAACTAAAGTGTACTCACTTAATGTCAGGCCCATGTACAGTATAATTTTCTTACCTCTGGTTCTCATACACATAGACCAATAACCTGTTAAACCTATATATCTTATTTTTATTACTTTTTATAACAGAAAATATGCTTGCTATTTATTGCCAAAATTATATTTCATACAGAAATATACACCTCCTGGTGTTGACTGTATGGCTAGCTGAAAAAATATAAATAATTATTTTTATTTAGCAATGAACATCTTCTAGTACATAGTTGCTAAATTTATCAGTTTAGCTATCGAGCAGATAGCTTTTCCCAAGTGACAACCATTGTTCTAGACACTGTATCCATTCAGTCCCTAAAAGGACCCATGAGGGAGGCCTGCCACGGTCCCCTTCTTGCACGTAAGGGCAGACGCAGGGAGCAGATCTGGTGGAGCTGCTCCCATCGGCAGCCGGCCACATCAGCCCAGGTCGCGCAGTCTGGCCTCCCTGTCTGAGTCCTTCACGCAATGCTGAATTCTCGCTGTGTGGCACCACACGCTGAGTATGTGCTTCGGCCCTGGGAGGGACACAGGAATGTCAAAGTGCCATCCATGATTTTAAAAGATCATTCTTCAGGCGGTAGCCACAGTCTCAAACTCCTGCTCCTGTCACAACCGAATGTTAGTCACAGAGCTGTCCCTCTCACTTCTAGTGACCTAGATTCTGATTACAGATGTCTTCCAGCCACAGTTTGACCTCTGTGGCAATGTCCTAGAGCATGCTGAAAAATGCTAGAAGTTTGTGAAGCTGCTTACTATTCTACAAAACTTGAACAATTTTGTCTTTAAACAAATCTGTATGTGTACCACATGTATGTGTAATTCACACTCCAACTAAATAGTAACTTAGTTCTCCAAGCTATAACTACACACTCATTTGTGTACATGCTTGTGGTTAAATTACTATGCCTTTCTCAGATGATTCTCTTCCATTTCTTTACAATTAGAGAACATTCTGGAGGCCAGCAAGATAGCTCAGCTTACTAAATCACCTGCTTAGGCAAGCTTAGGCAAGTGCAGGGACCGCGGTTCAATCCCCAGTACAACATGCCACACCAGCCCCACCCCACCCCTGACACACACCTGTAATCCCAATAGCTCAGCTTACTAAAGCACCTGCTTAGGCAAGCTTAGGCAAGTGCAGGGACCGCGGTTCAATCCCCAGTACAACATGCCACACCAGCCCCACCCCACCCCCGACACACACCTGTAATCCCAGTGCCAGGGAGGCTGAAAACAGGATCACTATGAATCCAACCTGCGTAATGAGATCCAGTAGCAACCAAATACATTAAATAATAATAAAGGAAGAACATTCTGAAACTATAAAGCGAGTTCTTACAAATCTGAAAAATTATTAAATTGCACTGGTTAAGAATAATGGCTATATTTGATCCCCAGGCCCGTGGTGCTGGTCTCACCCCCGGAGTGTGCTGAGACAGCAATTGAGACTGGGCACGGTGGCACACGCCTGTAATCCGAGCACTTGGGAGGCTGTAAACAGGCAGATTGCTACAAATACAATCCAGTAGATACCCTGAACACCCTGTAGATCCTTCCCTAAAATACCAAAAAAAAAAAAAAAACAATAATGGCTATAGAACCTGACAGTCCAGATACCATTCAAGCACTGGTGTTTTCCATGTTACGTTCAGCAAGCTTCTAACCTCTTTGGACTTCAATTTCCCTATCATTCAAGTGAGGTTTACTGCACAAAGGTGTTCAAGTTAAGAGGCATAAACAAATAAAAGTTAAAAAAGATATTCATTCAGCATAAGTCCTCACTAACTGATAGATATTATCATTTTATTTAAGCTACTTATCCACAAAATCAGTCCCTTCTTGTTTTCTGCAACCAAAACAGAGCAAGGAATTACATTAAATTCTAAGAATGATATGCAAATTAGATTTTTTTCCATATTTTTATTGAGAAACAAATAACAGTGAGACAGTTTCAAATCTGATTAGTAGGACAGTTTCAATAATTAATACATTGTATATTGTTGTCTTAGTGGTTATTCATTGTACAAGATGCGGACATGATATCCTGTTTACAAACTATTAGAACAAATCTTTCTATTCATCGAATTAAGAGAATGTAGCTGTATATCTATCCTAACTATTTGGAATATACAGATATACAATGGTCATTCATTTGTTTAGTTTTGTCATTTAAACACTATAGTTGTGTGAATTCAGCAAAACAATCCAATACAGTCTAGCAGTCCACAAGAGTAGTGGGTTATTCGCAGAAGTTGTTTACTTAAACCTTTCACAGCTCAGCATATTAATATGGCTTTACTTTATATACCTCGTTTTTATACTTTTCTGCTGGATGATTAAGACCAAGATAAAGCAAGACCTATATAACAAGAAATGTAACCTTTGTATCTGATAAAGTCAGTCAAATCCCCTCAGGATTTATCCTGAAACCCTGTACCGCAGTCTGGAGATCCTTTTTCAGTGTCAGCCATGTGGATGAGTCACGGCCACTGCTTGACCAATTTGCTCTCTGTGAAAGCCTGAGAGTTTTCTCTCCATGTGACTCTCCTTAGGCACACTCTACATCATCGATCACTTTCCTCTGTGGCATCATAATCTCCTTGATCAGAAAATTTGGGACACAACTGAGTTACATGATGTTGCAGTACAGGTTCTCCTATGTCCTGAGTCTTAATTGACCTTGGAAGGCTAGGGCGAATGTTGATTCTCCTTGCAGCCCATCTTTTTCTCTAATTTTTGGTCTGCAAACTTAGATTGTTAACCCTCCAGAAGAGAAGCTTATTGTTATTACCCTACAACCTAGGCTGTTGAGCTTAACCTCACTATCTGTCTGAGTATCAAACATCTTAGGCATAACATGGAACAGGTGCAAGTTAGATATTTCAAGGTTTAATGTTCTCCAAATAGCTGAAATGTTACTGACTAATTTTACATTGAAGGGCCAGGGAGATAGCTCAGTAGAATAAGTGCTTGCCTGGCAGGCGCAAGGTGCTGAGTTTCGATTAAAAAAAAAATTACAAGAAGTGTTACATATTTGAACAAATATGTAAATATGTAGTAATTAAATCTTACACCAATTTATAAATTATGCTCTGTATAAAATTTTGTTGCGAAAAATATTCTTCAGCTACAAAAGGACATTTGTCATAATAAAATGTGTGTGCTTCATGCTGTACTAGCTCTCTCTGGGAGAGTTAACTTTTTAAAACATGTTTTAAAGTGTATGTTTGTTTATTTTCATTTCTACCCCTCCTTTAAAGTTTACTTTGCAATAACACATGTTGAAGGCAAATTAAAGAAAACATTAACTCTTTGTCTGGTGGAGGACTATGTTTATATGCATAATTCTATTTATCACCAAAGATTTAATCACTGCTGCATTTTTTCAAGATTGATGCTTTTCTTGGCAGTAGGAAAAATGTATGAAGACATTCATTTTTTGCAAAGATATTTTACTTAAATTTTCTATGTTTTCTTTTTTTTCTTACAGTCACTCCCAGCACAGCACTGCAACCCGGCAGCCTTCGGTGACTCTCCAGCGCGCCATCTCTCTGGAAGGGTGAGATAATAGTAGCCTCCACTTAGACTCAACTGAGCTGGCTTGGAGCATTAGGCAGTGTTCTTCGTCTCTCCACCTCATCTCACTGCCTGCCTGTTCTTTCTCCCCTTCTCCTCTCCCTTCCCTTCTTCTTTCTTGTTTCTCCTTCTTCTCTTTCTTTTCTCTCTTTCTCTCCTTCTGTCCTTCCCACACTCCCCTCTCAGAAAGCACGCATTTGTTACATGTCATGCACTGTACTAGTTAATAGATTGAACAAGTCAATAAGATCTCCTCTTTCCCTTCAGAGAGCCCATTGTCTAGTGTGAATAATAGAAATAAAAACACGTACTTGTATACAAAGTAAGCATCACACCATATAAGTATACACAAAGGATTGAGGAGGTTCCAGGAGGGTCTTTTGATAGACAGCAGGCACCAAAAGGGCAGGAGGAACAGGTCAAGGTAGCTTCAGAGAAGACAGAACTCTGAACATTGTTTGAGCTACACCTCCAGGCCCAAACACAACTCTGAAGCTAAGAGAAACAATTGTGTATATTTGACCAACAGCACAAGCTCATAGATAATCTTTCAAGAGGAAAGGAAATGTACCCTAGCACTTGAGTAGTTTATAAGGTGCCAGGCTTCTCTCTCTCTCTCTCTCTCTCTCTCTCTCTCTCTCTCTCTCTCTCTCTCTCTCTCCTTTCTTTCTCTCCAACTATTCATCTGTGTTATCTGATTTTATTTCCAAAATGTTGGAGACAGTTATATATTTTTTGAAAACTTGACCTCAGAAAGGTTGTCATTTTCCTATGGCACTTAACTAAAAAGTAGCACTACCTCCTATTGAAAGCTGGTGTGGCTCTACGATACAGAAGTGCTCCTTGTAACATAGTATGAAAAGACGTCATTGAGCATAACACTGGATGAATGATTCATAAAGCACATCTAGTCCTAGTGACACTTGACAAAAAATTTCCTAGCATTAAAAAATGAGCTAGAGTGGACTTGAACCTTGGAAGCCACTTCACAAGACTGATGTGCTCCTGTCTGGCTTGGTCTGGAAGTCTGTGTGGATCCTCTGTGCCTCAGGTAGTTATAGTAGAGGGGAGAGTGCAGGCATAGATCTCACTGTAGGGGCTGATCCACATTTTGGTCATAAATACACAGACTTCCTCTAACAGTGCCAGTTAGTGGCCTTTCTCTTGTCATCGCGGGGACATGTACCACTCCTCTACTGGGGCACACAGCTCCCTGGAATTGCAAAACTCGGCATCAGAAATAAAGATGCAAAGTTCGAAAAGGTCGACTTTACTGGAAGCAGGACAAGGGAAGATAGACAGCTACTCTGGTAAGACTCAGGATGGGGCTCCACACCGACGGAGGACCCAGGGGTTCTTTGTCCCTGGACTCTTTTCTAGGGACCCTCTTGCCCCTATCCCAAACTTGCTCTAACTTGAGTGGCTTCCAGGCACCCCCAGCTGCCTCATGTCTTCTGGTGGTCTATGTGCAGCTTCCTTCTGCCTGTTTACTCATCCTCGGCTGGGCCTTCCCTTTGTGGAGGGCAGCTGACTGGCAAGGGGAGCCTTACCCATGGTTCACTTAGAGTTAGTAAGGACGTGTATGGGTGTCACTGCAGCACTCTAGGGACTCTGCAGCGGATAACGTAGTGGCCCTGTGGTGAATACGTAGATATGGATATGTGCGTGTGCATCAGGGCATAGGTGTGAGCACACACGAGATAAGAGCTTTCCCCACACTCAGGCTGCGCCCTCGCATCTCTGCTCCCCTGCACTGGGTTGCAGGTGGGGCCTTTGTATGCTCCACTTCCTTGTGCTCTGCCAGCTCTTCCTCTCACTGTGCCCCAAGGCCAGCTGTGCTATCTTGGTGCTTCTCCATATCCGGTTCTCCTCTTCCTCCGCTCCTGTTCTTGTGCGACTTCCCAGGGAATTTCCACAGTAAAGCTTTACTGGTGGCTGGGAAGCTAGTAGGGTCCTTACTCTCTTCCTGCCTTCCTGACCCATCCCCTACACTTTCTAAAGCTACTTCCAAACCTTTTCTTCCTATTAGCAAATTTTTATTAACAATTAGCTGATTAGATTTTTTTGTGTGTATGTATTCCACTTGAATTAACTGCATTATTTCATAGACATAACCCAAATTCTAATTCTCTGATAAAATGAAGTCACTAAAAGACAAAATAATATAGAACTAAACAACCTTTGTAGTAGCAACAGATGCATACTAAATTTTTAATGAATACTAGTGGAGTATGCACTTACTCCAAGTGTTCTAGAGTGAAACCAGATTTAGATTTAGATATGTTTATGCAAAACACTTCTAAAAATAAAATATTTGAAATTAAAGTAATGTCTCATTGATGAAGTATTTAGGAGAAAAAAATTCTCAATAATTGTCTACATAGGCCATGGCATTACAGTTCTGTAGGCCCAGCCGACCAGTAGAAACATAATATCGCACATAATTATTGTCACTGAACACATAGTTGGAAAATTATTGTTTATTTGACAAAGACTAGTGAGTCCTTATCAGCTTTCTCATTGAGGTGTTAAGCTGTTTACTGTGGGCAATGAGTTCAGAATGAAAATTCTATTCTTTCAAAACTCTTCAACCTTTTTTCTTTTACGCTAATCAACTACCTAGGATTTTTATAACAATGAATGTAGTTTAAAAGGCCAGGTATTGACACAACTTTCAGCTAAGTTTCTATTTACCTGACGCAGAGTAGATGGAGATATTGCCAATTTCCAATTAATTGGACCCATGGAGATAACAAAACTACTTAACTGAGCCCTCTCCCTCAGAGTCGCTGCTGCCCTGAGATTGAATCTGAATCATCTGAAATGACAGCAGAATGAGATCCCCTTAAGAGAGCTTCTGTGCTTTGCAGTCAATCTGACAGATACTGCCCACACTTTCCTCTCTTCTTGCTCCTGTGACTCTATTAAAAGGAAGTTAATGGAATTTTAAAAGGGACAACCCCACAGTCATAAAGGAAATGGAAGGTGTCAAAGATAAATATGTTAATTTCCAGGTAACTAATAACTACTGAAAGAATACTGATGGGTGAAGCAAAAAAAAAAAAAAAGTAGTCTTAGCTTTAGGATTCTCGAGTCCTGTACAATTCCTGGGGTATGCTCACATTTTGGGCAGTAGTCACCCCTATCTGTGAAGATTCATCTTGAGATTCCCATGGATTCCCAAAAGGGAAGATAGTTCCAAGCCCTGTAATTAATGCTCTCTATCTTAACTACATACTTATTAAGCACAGTGACTGTCACTTTAGCAGTTAAAGTTTATCAATTGCTTATTTCTGGAGTTACTTCTTTAATATTTTCAGGCCATGGTGGACTATGGGTAGCTGGAACTGAAGAGAAGGGAGATTCCGGTACTGTGTGAGTGATATCTCCTAGAGGAGTGTCTCGCGGGTTGTCCCCCACAGAAAGCTCTTCCGTGATGCACTGGCACTGTGTGGAGGGGCTGTCAGCTCAGCAGATAGCAGATCTGCTAAGCAGAACCTTACAAACTCAGAGACAAAAGTGTGGTGGTGTAGACAGGACTGAGAGCAGGCTCAGAATAGGAATAGGTTGCCTTAAACATTAATAATTTGGAGACAACATTTCTCTGCTGGACTTCTAATAATGCCCCATGATGTGTGACTAATCTGGGCTCTAGCTGGCTGGCCTTGGAGGATGGTTGACTTGAGTCCTCACACATGCAGGGAGTGCAGTTTGCTTGAGTCCTCACACATGCAGGGAGTGCAGTTTGCTTGAGTCCTCACACATGCAGGGAGTGCAGTTTACTGAGTCCTCACACATGCAGAGAATGGTTACTGTCGATCCTTAGCTCCTTGTGATGCACTTCTGCACTCTGATCCCCGAAAATGGGGCTGAGTGCTGTCTGCAAGGAGTCTGATCTGCTGAGGAATGCGCTGAATTGCAAATGTGCCCTTTCATACTTCACAGGGAGGGATTGTTGTAGGTTTTAGTTGCTAAAAATCAGAGACATGGTTTGCCACATTTAAGTTACTGCACCAAAATACAGAGGCAAGTTGTGGTAAGTAGAGAGGAGTTCTGTATGTCTTTGCAGAGATGCAAATAAATGCTATTTATGGTTGCTGCTCTCTTCTTTATTTTGCTCTCTTTCTACTTGAAAAGTTTACTTATAGACAACGTAATAAAATGAAAGAGATGAGCAACTAGCTAGTATTTAACTTTTAGAAATGTGCATAAGAAACCAAACGTCTTTCCCCAGATACTATTTTTGTTTGTGATTTATGGCTCAGCAAAGATAGGCAGGCCTCCCTGGTGAGAGGTCCTCTTACTCCTGTAGCTAGCTTATTTGGAAAGGGTCCTAGCTGACTGTGAAAACCCTTGCATCCCAGGAGTGGGGCATCCGAGTCTGTGGAGAGTAAACCTCAGTAACTTCATTAGTGTGACAGGTAACCTTGGAACGTCTGTCTCCCGGTTCACCGTCACTATTTCTGTTTCATTTCTCCTTCTGTGCCAAGTTTCTACCTCTGCTCTAGCAAGTGTCACCTCATTTTCCTGAGGCCCATTTCTCTGGGCCTGCTACTGTTTATCTCCATTTTCCTAACCCAGACAAGCTCCTTGTAATCTTTCTTGTTTACATGTGCAGGGCTGGAAGGGTAAAAGGTGTCCTCACAGGGAACTCCAGGGAATGTCAGAAATTTAACAGTGTTAAAAAAAAATGCAGAGGCTGCAGACACACTAGGAAATATTTAAAGTGGGGGAATAGATACGTGGATTCTAATTCTCTAACAGGGCCTGGATTTCTAACACCATCTGCTGTTGCCATAACAATGGCACAAAAACAAATGAATAGGCAAATTTTTCCTGTGCGTCTAGTTATTAACAAAATAAATAACTTTCATTGCAAGCTGGCCGATTTCAAGGTCAAAGCATTGAAACGCAAATCGTGGCTCAATATTTCTGAGGTATTAGAATGTTTTTCTCATTGCAGTCACTGCTTAAAGTCCAGTTACAGAAAAGACTGTCAATAAAAGTCGAATGAGCTACTTAACTAAATTTATTCACTTTAAAGTATATTAAACAGAAGTAATGAGGAATAAGACCTTGACACTGTGGACTTGTTTTACCTCTCAGGATGAGGATGATACTGGAAATGTCATAATGCTGTTGTAGTTACCAGAAACTTCTGGGTTACCTGCTTAGGATCTCACAAGACAAAGGCTGCTCTATGGCAAGCACTTGAAATCTGTCTTGGAGGGATGTCACTGAAACCAATGAAGAATTTCAAGATTTTTTAATATACCTTATTCTTGTGCACAGTTCAAGATCCATATGATTGCTTATAGCCATAATGAATATCTTCCTTGAAAACCTTTTTATTTTCTCAATGAATTGGTTGAAAGAGGACTTTAAATCATGAGTTGTCTTCCTCTTCATTGCTTTACAATTAAAAATAACCACAATTATGTGCTACAAATACTCAACTAGAAAATTTCCACCCTCAACCAAAATTTCCACTCATAGTTCTTAAAATCATGTGGTCATTCATGACATCGATTGAGATGGCACTGAAAATTTAGCTAATAGGTTTAATAAACCTAGAAGGAATACAAAATAATTACCCAGTTCCAAGTTTGTGAGGACAGCAAAAATGAATACAGAAACCATTATTCCATTGTAAGATTTAGTTGCTCCAATTTTAAGAAAGTCTCATCACCACAAACCCCCATTGCGGCTCTGGCACCAACCTCCTCATAGATTTTCACCATATCTATCTTTGAATACTGTTTTTTATCATCTCTTCCTAGTATTAAGGCTGCATTATCTGACATGTCTGTTTCTGGTGTTGCCAATCAATAATTCAATCGGGAATAGAGTGATGAACAAAGCAAGTGCTGATTCTTCCCTCAGTCTGGTAGGGAGAAGGAGACATTAATCAAATGTTCACACAAACCACTGTCAACCCAAGACTGCTAAGCTCTGTGAAAACAGGACCTGACCAGGGCAGGGAGGTCAAAGAAGGCTCTCATAGGACTGGTGCACGAGGCATGAAAGTAGGTGAAAGGAAGGCTTCATTAATTGCTGCTTGAGCAATGATTGCAAATCTGTCTTAGCATCTTCCTGAGCAGTCAAGAACAGCAAGAATTCGGTAGCATTTCCCACTTCAAAGTTTATAATAAAGAAGCTGACTCATGGTTGACGCCCTTTCTTCTCCAGAAATAGCTTTCATTTGCTTAGCAGAACTGTGTGTCTCTCCAGAATTAGAATGTTCTAAGCCCCATCGCGGATCTGTTCTGCTGTCACATTGATTGTTGTTTGATGCATTTGGTTGTGGATCTGTCTGTGAGCCGGAACTTTGTCTTCTTTGGCATTGCTGCTGCCTACCCTCCCTCTCTACCAATGCTTTTCCTTGGAGGCCCTTATAACTGGATCTTGGGTTTTTGCTTTGGGCCAACAAAGACTGAAGCATACAAAATAGCAAACAAGTGGTGGAGAATGGCCTAATGTGTGTTTATTAGAAAGAATAAAAGAGAAAGCCTCCATTTATTGGACAGGGGTGGTCACTAAGGGGGACACTGCAGATGCTTAGGTCTATTGGGTTTCTATTGTTTTTGATACCAGTGTACAAGCAGGAAACAGGAATATTCCTGGCTGCACATAGGCCTTTGATGTCAGGCAAGCAGGCTGCCTCACTTGCATTTTGCTACCTCCAACGTCTCTCGTTTGCTAAGGATCTGTCTTTTGTCCTTTGCACTTTAGTAGGCCCTGGTAGTCTGCCTGTCCTGCTGATTTACTTAGACCCTGACTTTTAGTTTACTTTAACTATTCTAGGCCTATGCACTCTCTGCATAAATTCCCCTCTCCTGGCTAGATTCTTATTTTCTATCCTTAGGATCCCTATACTTTCTCCTTTACTCCACAACCTTTCTTTTTTTTTCTTTCATTTACTCTCCAATCATTGTTTCCTTCTTCTCTTTTTTTTTGTCTTTTCTCTCCCTATTCACCCTGAAGGTACTAGGCCTGTGTTTACACAAAGCTTATAATCTGCAAAGATGGCTTATGACGATTTTACTATTTGATCCCAATGGCAACTTTGAAAACAGCCTGGTAAGAATCATTTATCTGGTTTACTGATGTGACAGAGGGTAGGTGGCTTCCCCCAAGGCCAAGTGTCTGAGAAAGGGATGAACTCTGACTGCTACATAAATGCCTCACTTCCAGTCTGCGAGACTTAACCCCAGACCAGCCTGCCCTGACTGTAAAGTCACAGATATCCCGGCCATGTCATTTAGTCTGATTGCAGATGTCCCTCCTCTCTCTGTCTTGTTTATTCACAAGCGAGCACTAGACAAAGTCCTGGACATGGGGCTTTCTGTCCCTTACCCATCGCATGACGTGAGTTTCATCTCACCTGTATTTACTGGGCATTGCATTTGCTCCTGGGCTTAACCACTTATGAAGAATTACTTTTATTATACTTTTACCTTGTCTATGACCTGGCAGGTAGCATGGGTGGGGAACACAGGGAATTAAGAGAATTTCTTTGGGCATCATTTGTCAGCCTTCATTAGATTACCTGTCTTGAGGCATCCGTCTTTATATCCCAACTAAATCTGGTGCTTTTCTCTGCATACATTGCGAGTCCCTCCGAGGCTCCTAAATTCCATTAGATGCTTTGTTTATTTCCTTCTCGTGGCCGATTATGAGAGAATTCAGAGGTGAAGCACATCCATATTCCATGCTGCAGGCCAGAAACTACCCTCCTGCCAGGAGAGAAGGCGCGGATCTTCATCCTTTATTTAATCTCTCTGCAGATCTTTAGTCATGGCAAATGGTTACTTCTCTCAAATTTGCTTTTAAAATGTCAGTCTGAAGACTTTACTGACTGATGGGGTGCACTGGGTAAAAGCACCTTCATTTCACAGGGAGAATCAGACTGTCCAAAGTAGACTGTGCTGGGGATGGCCATCATTCATGCATCTATTCAATCAGTCATTGATTTACTGGATTAGTCTCCTATCGATTCATTCATCTAACCATTTACGTAACACCTACTATGTACCAAACATTCTGGGAAGGTGTTTAAGAAGGTCAAGGAGAAACTGGCTCAACCACTTTCCTTGAGGAGCTCACAGCCTAGAGGGTAGAAGAAAGTGCTGAATATCACAATGATTCAATGAGGTTATATCTGTGTAATTTTAGAACAAAAAGATAAGCAACCACTTGCGGGCCACTCCTAGCCCAGTGGTTTACCTGTAGTGCAATGATTTTTCAGCAAGTAACTACCAATCCCAAAATGCCTAGAGCACTCATTTTTCAACCTAATGAAGTTTTGTGCTAAAATGGGTACTTTTCCTTCTAACTGTAAGTCTGTAGCAGAGGAGGTGATGACAAGGCACGTGTGTCACGTCCGGGTGTTTATATCACTGAAAGCTCTAAGGTTCACGGTCACTACAGAGACCCGTACTCTTCAGGGCCTGCTCAGCCTTGCAAAGGAGGATCCTTGTGTAATTGTGAACACTGATGAAAAATCGCATTTCAGTATCATCGTTCTGTGGTGAGAAAGTATGTGAGCCCGCTTCCTTTACAAGGGCCTTCCCTGGACTGCAGAGGCCCTCGCTTGCCCTCGCATCCATTTTCTTGGGGACGGAGCCTACTGCTAAAAGAGCCAGGGCTTTTGATTCATCTGAGCCTTTGGGGCAATTCTGGCTTCAGCAAGCACAAGCTGTGTCACCGAGCGTGACTGAGGCTTTCGGTGCCGCTGTTTCTTTAATCTATAAAGCATGGACTCTTATCTACTTTCTAGGATTGCTTCAAGAATGTATTTTTAAAATACGTAAATGCCTTGGGAATGTTCTTAACAAACTTTGGGTGCTCAGTAGGAGTTAGCTCCTTCTGTCATCTTCATCCTGTGTCTACTCTACCCCTCTTTTTTCTGATGTGCTAAAATCTCTTCCCTCTCCTGCCGCCCTTACCCAGGAATCAAGGGACAGAGCTTCCACTCACTGCCTGCTGAATGACCTTCGGCCATGGCCTCTTACATACCCCGGGGAGATAGTGAGTACCGTGGAAGACAGCAGGCAGCCAGCTAAGACAGGGAAACAGAAGTCAGCATGCACCAACCTAGAGAGACATCGGCACCAAACACCTTTCCTCAGCCAGAGAAGCTTCTCAGTGACAAAGCTTCAATTGTAGCAGATACAAAAATAATATTGTGGATAAAATGTCAAGTTCTTCTATCTCCTTATTTTACACATAGCAAAACAAGCCCAGAGACACACACACACACATGTACATTGGTTCACATACGTGCATGTGTATGTGCTGCTTCCACACCTCTGGGGGCTTCAGTGACTATCATTACATTAGAAACTTTTACAGGAAGCTGGTAGGTAATCATCAAAACGTTCTTTCATGACTGCCTATATAGCACATGAAATCTCTGTCATGTGATTTAATGCTTATTGTTTTCCTCAATTCTTATTTCATATATATATATATATATATATATATATATATATATAGAGAGAGAGAGAGAGAGAGAGAGAGAGAGAGAGAGAGAAAGGTAGCTCTTAGGTCTGACTAAGTGATGGTTTATAAAAGTTTCTTCTACTGTAGCCTGAAGAATAGGAAAATTCATGCTCCCTGAGTAACAGATTTTCCTGCTTTAATGCATACTTTTTATAAGAAGAGCTAAGCCACCTTCCCCACCCCACCCCCATTTTGTTTGTATCACATTGTAATTATAGACAAGTAGCGAGTGTGAACACTGCCGCCACTTTCAGCTGATCAGACTTGGGCAAGAATTTTAACTTTCCCAAACCCCAGTTTTCTTTATTTTTTCTTATCTTATTTTACTCAAATTATACAATTATACCTAACTTCTTGGGAAATTCTAAGGATGGAATATCATTAGCTGTTAATAAAACTTAATAAATCTAACCCAAAAAATAAATTTGTATTACATTCATATATGAAAGGGGCTGGAGAGATAGCTCAGTAGAATAAGTGCTTGCCTGACAAGCATTACCTGAGAGTGTCAGTTCAATCCCCAGTTCCTCAAAAAAAATCAAAAGCCAAAACCAAAACCAACCCAAAATTAAAAAAAGAAGAAGAATTAGAGTTGGTGGACTTGAAAAGAATGTTTTGTGCTAATATTGTTTAGACAAGATATCATACCTTCATCTTGCACTCTGATAAATTACTATGAAGACAATCATCTGTAATGTATCAATTATTATAACTGTCCTACTGACCTATTTTGAAACTTGGTCTCATTTTTTATCTTTTTTCTTTTTAAGATTAAAAAAATAAATGAATTAGGGTTACCAGATAGCTAACATATTACTATATGCAGGTGGTTTACATGTGGGGAAACTGTCAAAGATCAACAGAAACAAAGAGAAAGTTTTCCATGGCCGGCAGTCACGTCCGGTGCTCGATTCCTCTAATGTCCTTGCCGGTGCAGGATGGGAGAGGAAATTCCTCTGGGCATCCCTTTTGTATTTCTTTAGGCATACTTCATCCACTTTTGTCCCCTGAGATTCACGGTAGGTACACTGGCCCTTCAAGAAATGTGTAGTCGCTGTGCTAAGAGGTAAGGGTTGGGGCTTACTGTGATGGATCTGAGCCCCAGGAAGCCCGGACAGGTGAACTGTGTGGCAGCACAATGAGTCCTTCGCAGAGCTGATCTTCTCGATCATATTTAGCGTGGCGAAGACACACTAGAAACAGGAGACAGGCTCATTAGAGCTGTTCCTTCGTTTTGGTTTATTTCTTTGTTCTCCTTCATGGAGCACCTCCTGCTTGGACAGGGGATCATTGGAGTAATTTTAGGAGAGATGCAGGGTACAGGATGAAAAAGCGCCCTGCTCCTATGTGTTGATCTGGTAACATACCCAAAAAGCCATTTCGTGCCAGACGGCAAGAACCCCATCCACGTAAGCCAGCAGAGAAGAGCTTGAAAGTGGCTTTGTGCGGACAGAACTCACACTCAGAGAGAGAGGTCAGGGATCGTTGGTGCTCTGTCTACCTGCCTGTAAGACCTTATTTTCTTGTCCTTTAGCTACCCCTCATTTTGGTTTGGGTTTCTAGTAATGCAGTCTTTCTTTTATCAAAACAGGTTCTTAGCATCAGCCTGTTTGCACTAAGATGGGCCTGTCCTTATATTTTTATTCTAAAATCATTCATTGAGCAAGTCCTTTCTGCCATATACTTTGCAAGATATTAAGGAATCAAGAGCAGACAAGGAACATTGTGTTTGTTAACATTTTTAAGTGAAGTTTATTTTTCAGAGTAGCTTTGGATTCACACAAGAATTGAGCAGAAAGTTATATATATCTTTCTCTCACACACATGCAGCCTCCCCGTCACCAACAGTGCCACCAAATAGTTCATTCCTTACAACCGATGGACCTACAGTGACACCCGCCACACCATGTTTCTCCAGCGTCCACGGCTCACCCTCATGATCCCTTTTGGTACTGCGCATTGTATGGTTTTGGCAGATGGAACCGCCAGGCACCCGCCATGATAGGGTCACACAGCATCCCGCTGGCCTTCCGTGACTTCAGAATCTGCATGTACAGACTTAACAAACTCCAGGTTGAAAGTATCTTAAGAATTGTCCTAAAGATGCGTAGATCATTTTTCTTCATTTTCGTTTATTCCTTCTGACAGTACAGTATAGCAACAGCTTATATAGTATTTATTTTGTATTATGTATCACAAGTAATTGAAAGACTATTTAAAGTATATGGGATAATTTGTGCAGGTTAAATACAAACACTGTACCCTTTCATATAGGAATTTAGAGCACACACGGATTTTGGTATCTTTGGTGGTTCATGGAACCCAAATATGCAAAGAAATAACTGTGGTTTAACTGCTCTAAAAATCTTTTTTCTGTGGATTCATCCCTCCCTCTCCCTGCACCTGGAAACCACTGATCTTTTTCATCGTCTCCAGCTTCGCTTCTCCTAAATGTCACATAGTGGAATCTTGGAAGCCAACACATTGCTTTTTTTTTTTTTACTTGAATTTAAGTTTCTCTTAAATTTTTTCATGGCTTGATGCCTTATTTTGTTTTAGTACTAACATTTTATTTTTTGCTTGTACCGTACTTTTATCTACTGCAGCAAATTTTAGTGATCACCAAAGTCGGGCAATTCTAAGTGAAGCTCCTATAACCATCTCTCCACTGGATTTTGCCATGGAAGCGCTTATTCTACTTATTCTACTGAGCCATCTCCCTGGCTACACTGGATTTTGTGTGCGCATAAGTTTTCAAATTTCTTGGAGCACAGTTGTTATATCAAATGATGAGTGTGTTTGGTTGTGAAAGAAAGCACCACACCTTCTTCCAAAGTAACTGCGCCATCTTACACTGTCAGTGGATGAAAGTACGGTTGTCACTCTTCTTTGACAGATTTGATGTTTCCAGGGATCTCAAGGCTGGGCATTCCAACAGCTATATAGTGACATCACATTTTCGCTTTAGTTTACGTTTCCTAGGTTACACAGTACGTAAGCCTTCTGTGTGCTCTGAGTACTTTTTTTGGTGAGAAGCCCATGAAAGTCTTGGCTCACTTTTGTTTGTATTCTTTTATTTTTTTAGTTTATTTTTTAAATGATACATAAATATACCTATGAATGGTGCACCATGTCAAGTTTGATATATATATGCAATTGTGCATGTATAGGTGTGTATTATTCATCTTTCACTTATGTTGAAAATTTTTTCAATCCTTTCTTCTAATTCTCGAAGTGCATAGTGTATTCCTTTTCCCACCGTTGCCCTACTGTGTGCTATCACAGTGAGCTCCTTGTTTCTATCTAGCTGAGACGTAGTGTCTGCGCTGAGGCTTCCTGCACTCCTTTCCCAGCTGTGTCCCCAGCCTGTGGCAACAAACATCCTACACTCAGCTTCTGGTAGATGAATCTTTTAAGAGTCCACAGATGAGCACGCATAGTGGTGCACACCTGTAATCCCAGCATTCAGGAGGCTGAGGCAGGAGGATCACTGCAAGTTGGAGACCAGCCAGGGCTACCCAGCAAGCTCGCAGCTAGCCTGAACTGCAAAGCAAGACCCTTAAAAACAAATTCACAGATGAGCGAAGTTATGTGGCTCTTTTATTTCTGTGCTTCATTTATCTTAACAGAATCCTCTCTGGTTCCATCTAGGTTGTTCCCCATAGGAGGAGTTTTGCCCTTTATGGCTCATTTCTATTGTGAACATGTAACATAGTTTTATTTTTTTTCTTTTTCCATTCATTGGTTGGTAGACACTCAGGTTGTCCACTTTTTGACTATTGTGGACAGCGCTGCAATAAGCTTGGAAGTGCAAATGTCTCTTGGATATACTGCTTTCATGTCTTTGAAATATACATCCTCTGGTGGGGCTGCCAAAGCCTGCATCTTGTTTTCCATAATGGTTTATTTTGCATTCCCATCAACAGTGCAAAAGGATTCTTCTTGCCAACATTTGTGACATATATATATATATATATATATATATATATATATATATATATTCATGCCAGAGTCAATCCGTATCTCATTGCAGTTTGCTCTGGGCTCTGTGGGTATGTGACTTGAAGCCAGGTTCTCACACATACTCAGCAAGCCCTCTACCACTGAGCTCTCCTTTGATTTTTCATCAGACTTTAGTAGTTTTCCTAGACATTTCTTATGCATATATTGTTAGATGTATACCTGAGTGTTCCTTTAGAGATGTGCTAATGTAAATGATGCTATGTTTTTCAATTTCAGTTTCTACTTATTCATTGCTGCTGTATAAGAAACTGGCTTTTTATATTAACCTTGTAGCCTGCATTTCTGTTGTAGATCAATTCCAATAGATTTTTGGTTAATTTTGTTCTGCTGATTCTTTTAGATTATTTTACTTAGACAATTATGTCATGCATGAACAAAGATAATTTTATTTCTTCCTTTCCAATCTGCATACTTTTGATTTCTTTTCTTGTTTAATTATATAAACCAAGAACTTCCATGTAAGATGAAAAGTGACCTCCTTCCTTTGTCTTGACTTTAGTGACCTATAAGATTTTCAGCACTGAGCATGATTTTATGTGTATGAATTTATAGATACTTTTTATCAAGTTGAGGATGGTTCTGTATTCTTAATTTACTGAGAATTTTTATAATAAATGTTTGGTACTAAGTACTCTATATATTTCAAAGACATTAACACACAAAGTGAATAAGACCCTCGGTCGTCAAGAACTTCACATGAAAATCCAAACATACAAATAAATCATTATCATTTTCATGATCACAACCTTAGTATCCTGGCTTATAATTGTCAATTTATTTTTCTTAGATTTCTCTATATTGTCAACTGAAAGGAAAAACTTTCTTTCCTTGTGGTAATCCTAGTGTAAATGGAGACTTCCTAAAATACAGTGAAATCTCAACTAACAATGTTCAAAAGGAGAGAGAGAGAGAGAGAGAGAGAGAGAGAGAGAGAGAGAGAGAGAGAGAATCTACTACAGAGGAGGCCTGGGAAAGCTAGTGTTAAGGCAAACAAATAGTGTTTAGATATTCATGAAGGGCAAGAGGAAGCCAGAAAGGTAATCCAGAGAAGACCAAGGACTTTTGATGTAATCAGAGTTTGGAGTAATTTCGTGTATCCACATAGGAGACTATAAGTATTTGTTCAAGAGAAAAGGTTCATAATTTTTCTAAAGCCACTAGGTGTTCGTGCCAGTGTCCATCACTGGCTTTCAGATTTCACCAAGGAGAAGCAGTTAATAGATAACTTTAGTAATGCTATGCCCAGGGACAGTTGAAATCACGGTTTAGTCCTAAAGATCAGTGTCTGGGCAAAAGGTCAGTAAGAGAAATGCAGTTTTTCTTTTGGAAGAGCCTAAATAGGCAGCAGTGATCTCTCCTTCCTTTTCCTAATGAGACTAAAAAGAAAATCATAAAATCCTTATGGGCTCAACTAATTGTTGGGTAGAGATTTCTCTGGAATTGGCAGAAAAAAATAGCACTTGATCAGGAGCAAGCTTCAGGGACATTTGGGTAAACCAATGTCACTCAGAGCATCCCCAGGAAGGAGGACAGTTTTTACTGGAAAAGAAGAAGGTAAAAGTTTAACAGCACCTAAAGGTTAGTGATGTATCTCTACGTCTTTGTGTATTGCCTTTATAACTAAGTGGCATTAGTAATTAATGTTACATTCATTCAGTGCTCTATCATTTTTCTTCTGTAGCAATTCTTACATAGATGTTCTAAGTATGCAGTAGCCCCTGAAATTCTACAAGCTTGTTTTGTGGGGAGCCATGCCATTAACATACTAAGCACATAAGGAGGGGCCTGATAGCTCAGTGGACTAAAGCACGTGCTTAGGCAGAGTGCAGTGTCTGCGGTTCGATCCCCAGAGTGCCATGCTGTCCCCGCCCCCGGGGGGACAGTGAGACTGGGCGTGGTGGCACGTGCCTGTAATTCCAGTACTTGGGAGGCTGAAAATGGGAGAATTGCTGAGTCCAATCTACATAGTGAGACCCTATAGAACCTATAGACCCTGTCCTAAATACAGAAAATAAAAAATACTAAGCCCATTGCCCAGGCATCTGGTGACAGCTGCCAAGATACACCTGTATTAATATCCTTTTACTTCAAGTCCATTTTCTAAGGTTGCAGGTCATTTGGGTTGGATTAGCCTAAGTGACTCCCTTTCCCTCTCTAAAATAGCGATGCTCGTGTCAATCTGCCATAGCTCAAGTAGACACTAGCAGGGTATGGTAGCTTCATGGGCTACCACCACAACTGCCACCAGTTTGCTGGCTGAAGCCAACAGAAATGCATTGTCTCACAGTTCTGGAAGCTAGAGCCCAAGATAAAGGTGTCAGAAGGTCCTGGTCCCTCTGAAACCCGTTGTGCAATCCATCCTTGTCCTCTTCCAAGCTTTAGATAGTTTGCTGTCGATTTTGAGTATTCGGCTGCATCACTGCAGTCTATGGGTGGAGTGGCATGTGGCATTCTTCTAGTGTATGGCTGTCCTTATATTGTGTTCTTCTTATAAGGAGACCAGCCAGACTGGGTGAGAGGTCCACTCCACTCCGTGTGACCTCATCATTCTTTCTTCATACTCCACAAGAGTAGTCATATCCTAACTACTGGGCATCAGGCCTTCAATATATTTGGGGGCAATTATCCATTTTAACACATAACACTAAATGCACATACTACTAAATGGGGTCCGAGAGATCTGCTGAAGATTTCTATTCCCAAGGCCCTGGCAGCATCTGGCCTGGTAAGTGCTGCGTACATCTTTGTTAAATGGATAAAGAAAGGAAATGCAAATACTCTGCTGACCTCGGAAGTGAGTCTCTTTTTATCCAGGAGCATCTTCCTTATCTGGTCTTTGGCTCACCTCTCACCTCCTTCCCACTGGGACCTTATGTGGCAGTCATGAGAGGTGTTTGCTTCTTTCCTAACTCCATTTATTCTCTTATTTCTGTCCCACATACTGTTCCTTAACCTCCTCCTCCCCATCCCAAAATATGAAATCAGTACACTCCTATGTTATAAAATACATATCAAATGTTGTGATGCATGTAAATGCATGTTGTTATAATTTGTTATTTTTATTGACCCCCGAACCCCATATAATAAAGGCCCCAAGAATTCAGGAACTAAGTTATGTTTATAGATTTTTTTTTTTGAATCAGGAATTGAACTCAGACCCTTGCACTTGCCAGGGAACTGCTTATTCCACTGAGCCATCTCCCCAACCCCTATAGATATATTTTTGGCACCAAGCACAAAACCAGAGGGGGATTTACCTTGAAAGCACAGGCAAGGCAAATCAACCTTATTTTAGTTTTATTTTATTTTTAATCAATGAGTAATGATTATAATGTATTTGCTGAGTACCTAATGATATCTGGATGCAAGTCTTCACTGGGAAATGGTCAAAACTGAATAGTTACCAGATCCATCAGCTTAACTATTTATCAATTTTTTGTGGTGAGAATATTTAAACTTGTTTCTGTTTAACCCTGCAACAAGTTTTCATTATAAATAGACCAGCTAAATGCATGCCTGTTGTTCCAGCACTCTAGTAGGTTAAGGAAAAGAGACAATCACAAGTTCAAGCCCAGCCTAAGCAAATTCACAATTGAGTGAAAACTTGTTGCAAAAAATAATAAAATTTAAAGGCCTGGAAATGTAGCTTATCTAACTGTGCAAAGATTCTAGGCTCAATGCCTCATCCAAGACCCAGAAAGTCATCTTTCTATGTAGTAAAAGATCAGAAGTTAGTCCTCTTGTCTATCTGTAAAAGTTTCTATGTTAAGTGGAATAACTCAAACACAACAGAAAGACAAATACCATATAACCTCACTTCTAGGAGGAATTTTTAAAGGTCAAACTCAGGACTGGCGAGATAGTTCAGCAAACTAATCCCTTAGGCAAGCTCAGAGGCCAGGGTTCGATCCTTGGCACCACATGCCACGCCAGCCCTGCCCCCAGGTGCGCTGAGCCGGCGATGGAGTCCAGGCGTGGTGGCTCAGGCCTATAATCCCAGCACTAGGGAGGCTGAAAGCAGGGGGACCACTACACATCAGAGCTGCATAGTGAGACCCTGCACAAAATAAATAAATAAATAAATAAATAAATAAATAAATAGATAAATGGTCAAACTCATAGAAACAGAGAGCAGAATGTTGGCTACCAGAGACTAAGCGGGGAGTAGGTGGCAGGGAGAATTCGAGAAGACTTTGATCCCTCAGAGAGCGTGGAAGGAAGGGGAGGTGTGAGGAAGTGAAGTGAAGCGGCTCTGGGAATTTTCTAAGAAAATTTCTGTGACAACAACCTGGGGAGGGGAGCACAGGGCTGAGGAGCTGTCAGGAAGGTCACTGGCAGGGACCCTGGCAGAGCTCCAGGGGTGAGCTGTGGTGGCGCTGAGCTAAGAGCAGAGACGCAGGGCGAGAGAGGCCTTCCCATGCACGACGGGCTACATTTTTCAATCACTGGAGGTTCTCGCAGAGTAAGGGAGAAGGAAAATGCAGAAGACTCTGGTTGGCAGGATTGGGCAGGAATCCTTCACCAGGATAAGAAATAAAGTGGTAAAAAGAGGTTCTAAGAAAAGATAGTAATTTCACTGTGCAGCGCTATCATTTTGGAGTGAAGCATACTGATCCGAGCTAGACCTACAGACTAGTGAGCCTTCAATAGTGAAGCACATGTGACAGTCACTTACTAATTCATTCAAGAAATAGTGAGGCCCTGAAATCTGCCAGGCAGCACGCTACATGCTAGGGGGAATGGAGTTGGCGCTCCTTTTGAAATTATATTCCAGGGGGAGAGGGGCAAGGAAGAAACAATAAGCAATGCAATTTCATTATAAGGAACGGATGAAGGAGATGCACGTCTGGCTGTTATAGAAAACAAGGAAGCAGAGATCAGTTCAGATGGATTGCCCCCCCCCAAGGATAGCAGAAAGGACTTCTCCAAAAAGAGCCTCAGGGAAGGGTAACAGGAAAAGGCAGACCAGAACACTAGTGTTGGGGACACCATTTATGAACAACAAGCAGGAAAACAAGTCCTGTAAAAAGGCTACGAATGAGCCTGGTGTGGTGGTGCATACCCATAATCCCTGCACTCTGGAGGCTGAGGCAGGAGGATGGTTGGAAGATCCTAACCAGCCTGGGCTATAAAGTGAGCTCTAGGCCAGCCTGAGCTGCATAGCAAGAGCCTGTCCCAAAAATACAAAAATAAATAAATAAATAAATACAATATTTTAAAATTATAAGGCTAAAAAGTAACAGAGGTGAAAAAAGCAAATTCCCTTTGACAAGAGACTCTAGAACTGTGTCACTCACTACAGTGGCCACTAGAACATGGTGACTCTTCAGTATGCATGACTTAAAAGCATTTTCATCATCACTGAAATCTCTGGTGTGGAAATACGCAGAGGAAAGTCTCTAATGTCAAAAGATGAGGACAGGTAAGGTTGTAAAGGGACTTAAAAATAGACCCGGTCCATCCTCTCTACTCTTCTCAAAGTGAATACTATTTACTAACTAGTCAGATGGAATTATAGTTTAGAAATGGAAAGAGTTTTATTTTTATTGAGCAAGTATATATAATGCCAGGCTTGGGAGGGATTACAGCAATTCCAGCTTGCCTTCTTCATCATTTTAGATATTTTATATTACAATGTAGTATGTGGAAAGTGAGATAATACAGAAACTCGTGTTCAGAAAGGCTATGTTCAAAGACAGAGGATTAAACATTGCAGTCAATACTAGAAAATAAGGCTCAGGTTAAAGTTTTTCCTACAATAATTTTGATGTGTCCAAATTAGACTTAAGAGAGGATCCACAGGACTTGAGCCCAAATATTTTTGTTTCGTTAATCCACACCAATTTCCCTATGCACTAATAGCAGAAGATGTGTGAACTTAACTCCTAACTGGAATTTTGTAGTAGCACCTAGATGCAGTTCAAAGCCATTTTTTAAGTCTTTCATGAGATGTGCTTGCCTCAAGCTCAGCATGGGGACAAAGGTCTGTAACCTCAATGACTCAAGAGGTTGGGGCAGAAGGTCACAAGTTCAAGACCAGCCTGGGCAATTAGCAAAACTACCTCAAAGCAAAACACAAAGCTGGCAGAGAGTGCAGGTCAATGTGAAGGCCGTGAACTCAATCCTCAGCAGCGCACACGTATCCACACATGCAGGCGGGTGCATTCTGGGGCAAACCTTTAGGGAGAATGTGAATTTTTGTCAAAGCTTCTTTTCAAATATTCGCTTTTGTTTACACTCAAGGCTTCACAATATTTTCTAACATTATTTCAATATTTCTGCAGTCATGGAAGCCTGAGAACAGGTGGCACAACTTCGGAACAGTAACTGCAATGGCTGTAGTTTTCTTTAACTAGATTGCTAAAAGTCTTTCCCTTTATAATTAACTGCTTTTGAAAATGTTCAAAATAGAGAAGGAAGCAGAAGCCAATTCCTGTTGTTATGGGTAGCATAGTGGCCTAGAACTCAGTGGGGACAGTCTCAGCCAAAATATGAATGAAAGAAGAGCAGAGGGCTAATGTTTTCTTTTGCTTCACAGATAAAATGATGATTACAAAGTATGATTATAAGAAGTGTGAGCATGGGACAGCAAGATTTAGCTACTTTATTGCTTATCTTTTTTGATCAAAATAGGCAAAGGCAAATTAAGATGAAATATTGCTATTAGAGTATCATATTTAACATAAAAATAAATAACCCAACTATTTCAAAGTTAAACTACTTGAAACTTACCTATAGTGAATTATGTCCATGGAAAAAGAGCCACCTCATTTGTCTGTTTAATTTGATCAATAATAAGTAATATGTAACGTGCAGTTCTCCAATGGGTAACTAATTCCAGGAATCTCTCTGGAGAAGAGAGTCAAAAGACGGTTATTCAAGTGTATAGGCTGGATCCCAGGAGTTAAACCCACACCTTTATTTCACAGCCCCCAACAGCCCCTTCTCTGCAGCAGGGGTAGCCTAGAAACGATGCAATGTTAATGAAGCTCCTTGCAAGCAAACTTGCAAAGCTATAGCACAGCGCACTTGAGGTAAACCCTTTAGGGCTATGAATGATAGCCGGTCGCAGAAGACGCAAGGTTTCCACATGGTCTGAGCACAAGTCTGCATTCCCTCACTCAACACCCAGTCCCTCCCTGCCTGCCTCTGTGTTCTCAGTTTACCAAACTCTGATGTGACTCTCTGTGTAGCAGAGGGACTCCCTGTTCTCCAGACTGTTCTGGCCCCAAGCACAGGTTGTCTACTGAAATGCCACATGCTCCACTTCTCTGCACACTTGCGCAATTTCTGCCCTCCCTTCCATTCTAGGTAAGACTTTCCTTCTCCGTGGCTTCCTCTTCTCCTTGCACACAGATCCCGTTCAGTCCACAGCACTCACTAGATTACAGCGTGGTTTTGTATGGCTGTTATTTCATGTGTGCCCATTTGTATTCCAGAGCAATCTTTTCCCTCCTAGAAGGGAAAGAAATGAGTTAGCATTTACATTTCTAGCACTTGTCCTTTAATCCTACTACTTAATGTGTAGTTTTGGTTCATATTTACAGCACCATAACCATAACTATGTTATGGGTGTGCACCATAACATAGTGCTACTTTTCACAATTTACAGAGACAAAAAATAAGACCATAAAAAACTATATGACCCACCTTTTAACTGGTAAAAAATATGATTCAAATATAAATCTTGGGGGCCTGCACCTTAGCTCAGTTCTTTAAGTGGCTGCTTCAACAAAGCAGTCAGGCTCAGGTTGCTGTGCTTCAATCTCCACAACTCAAGCCAGCCAAACCTGCCCTGAAGGCATTCAGAGCCAAAAAAAAAAATCCTGTCAAATATAAATCTCTCTAGCTTCAGTGCCAATGTTGCATTTATACCTTATTATGCTCATCCAATAGTTCCTCTATCTCAAGAAGTACCAACCACAAAATATTTAATGTAGACTAAATATGTGTGTGACTATTTAGCTAAAGTCAGCCTGCCCTATGCTGCTTATATAAAATCTAGCACCAAAAGCCTCCCCCATAATATCAGCTACTTGAGTGCTATTTGGACCTCGGGTGAGACAACAGCAAGCCGTCCTTTATCTGTTTGACATTTCTTAACTAATTGACCAAACTCATCATTTGAATATAGATTATGAGTTGTGCTATATGGTCTTACTAAGATGTAAGGCCTGGAGCCTCATCAGCCAGCACCGTTGAAGCTTTCTGCAGTGGCTCCCAGCACAGACCTTCGCTGCGTTAGCTCCTCGCACGACACCAGCAGGGCACGTGTCCCCACTGCGCTGGACAGGGTCTTGGATTTTCTGCCACCGTATCCTTTCCTTAATAATGCTGCTCACATGAACACACTCGCACTTACAAAGAAATGATTTTTTTTAAAGGACTAGAAAGACCAACTGGCCCTTCACACCTGACGTCAGAAGTTGAAACTGTTATTAGGGTCTCATGGTTCTGAATCTGGGACTTAGCTCTATGTGATCTGTAACTCAGTTTTTGTCACTCTATTGAGGAGTGACAAAATTCATATGCTAAGGCTGTTTTTAATGTACAATGGAAGACAGTACACATAATTGCTTACAATATCAGAATGTGCCGATTAGCAAGTTGTTCCCATTAGGAAAATTACTGTGGTGTATCAGTCAGCTTCCCCAATGCTGGGACAAAATACCCAACACACATCGTGAAAGAAAAGGTTTAATTTTGATTGGAGTTTTTAGAGTCCTCCTACATGGTTAGTGAATTTGCTGCAAGGTAGAAAGATGCTCAGTTCGTGGCTGTTTGGAAGCAGAACATGGAGGAAGGCCAGAGCAGAAGGGACAGGGATGAGAAAGAATCCCATGACCCAATTCTCCAGCTAGGCCCCCTCCTGACAGCCCATTCAGCTCGGATTTCAGCTGCAGGTTCACGAGTGGGTGAGGTCAGGGCCCGCACAATCCAATAACGTCTCCAGGAGGCTCGGTCCAGCCAAGCTGACAATGACACTCGTTAACCTTCATATACGGAAAGGATGTTTTCATGCCCATGTGGCTGGGAGAGCTTGGACAAAAGAGGATATCAGCCACCCAGATGGCCTTACCTGTCACTCCGCTAGAATAGTCAGACAAAGCTCTCTCAGGTGTTACCCTGACCAACCAGGGCAGCACATTGGTGCCAGCAGCCTGCTGCCAGAGCTGGGGCTAGCAGTGGAGGGCACCCGCGCTCGGGCTGTGCCTTGTGCTCTTTCTTCTCCGCCCGGTAGACTCTCCTGCCTCTCCTCTCCCAATCTCCTCAGGCAGCAAGTCTGGCAGTGACCCTTCCTTTTCCAGTTGGTGCAAGAGTTTCGGAAGTATTACCATTAATTCTTTCCTGAGGATCTGGAAAAATTCAGCAGGGAATCCATTGTGTTCTGGGCTCCCCTTACTTGATCAGGTGTTTATTACTACCCCAATTTCATTGCCTGAGTGCACAGCGTTTTTATATCTCTTTGGTTCAGCTTTGGCAATTCATGTGCATATAGGAATCCATCCGTTTCTTGTAGGTTCTCCAGTTTACTAGAATACAGGCTTGGAAGCCATTTCCACATTCTGGCAGTGTTCACTGCAGTTTCAGCTTTTTCCCTTCTAATTATGTACATATGGATATTTCTTTCCTTCTTTTGGCAAGTTTGGCTAAAGATCTGTCTCTTCTGTTTGCCCTGTCATGCCAATCTCATCAACTGTTTTGTTATTGTTGTTGTTGTTGTTTAGTCTCAGTTTCATTAGTTTCTGTTCTAATCACTATCGTTTCCTATCTTGCATAAGTTTTGGATTTGGAAGGCCCTTGGTTTTCTAGGGCCTTAAGTTACATGAAGAGATTATTTACTCGGGACCACTGCCGTTTTCTAACATGGGTTTTATAGGTGTAGACCTTCCTTGTAGAGCTGCTTTCATCATACCCCATGAGTTCTAGTGTGCTGCGCTGCTTTGTCATTTGATTCTAGAAACTTAAAAGTTTTCCCTTGATTAACTGTCACCCACTGATTGCTCAAGAGGACATAATATAATCTCCCTTGGTTTGTGTAGTTCCTGTGATTTCTTTTGCCATTGATTCCAAGTTTCCTTGAGTTATGATCTTACAGTATGCATGAAATTATGTTGGTTCTCTTGTACTTATTTAAATATGCTTCATAGCTTAGTATGTGTTCGACTGTGGAGAAAGTTCTGTGCGCTGCTGAGAAAAATATATACAAGTGGCACCTTGATTCATGCATGTCTGTTGTGAACAGTTGAGTTCTCAGTCAGCAGCACTTGGCAAAATTCTGCTTCCGTCAGCGAAGTCTGCGTCAGGTGAGGAGCATGACCGCAGCTGCCTTCCCCAGAACTGTGGAACAAGCTACATTTGTGAGTCAAGCTCTCACTGTATCTTGTTGCTACCGAGGGGGACACTGTGGATGTCTGTTAGGCCCACTTGGCTGAATGTGTGATTCTACTCTGAGATTCCTTTGTCATTTACCTGCTTGAGCCATCCGTGTGAGATGATGGGACTTCGTCATCCCCCACGGTTGTGTTGATGTTTACCTGGTCTTTCATGCACAGTAGCATTTGTTTAATGAGGCTGGGTGTGCTCGAATTTGATGCATATAACTTTATCATTGCTCTCTCTTCCTATTTAAATTGTTCCTTTCACCAGTTGCAGTGGACCTTCTTTGTCTCTTCTGATCGGTTTTAGCCTGAAGTCCACTTTCTGTAAAAGTAGAATAGCTATTCCTACTTAGGTACTGAGGGTTTTTTTAAATTTTATTTTATTTTTAAAGAAAATACAAAAAAAACCAAAGAGAATACAGAATATTAACATAAAATAAAAAATGAGAAATTATACAGAACTTTGCTACATGGGTTTTGGCTCGTGTTGCATGAAATATCATTTTCCATCCTGTGAAGTACAGCCTTGTGAGTGGTGGAGAGCCTTTGGCACTCATGCCACAGTGAATGTTTGTTCCATTGAAGACTCTAAAAGTTTCGCCTTCACTGGCCTGTGTGTTTTTATGAATGAGGTATGTCTCTCGTAGGATACACACATTTGTGTTTTGTTGTATAACCCAATCTTCTGATCTATGTTTTTTGTTGGGGAGTTGGCTGAGAGTTATTATTGAAAGCTACTGACTTATTCCTGTCATTGCATTATTTTTCTGTTGTACAGCCTTTGTTGTTCCCTTTTCCACAACTATTCATCCTGCTTGATGTATTCATTGTTTTGAGTTTTTAGTACTATTTGCCTCATTGCTGCTATGCAGGATTAAATTGAATATTTTCTGCACTACTGGTTTTGGTGGTCATGAACTTTCTAAAGTCCTCTTTGTCATGGAAAGTCTTTATTTCTTTTTTTTAATGAAAGAAAAGTTTATTTAGCTCAAAGTCTGTGGAAGTATCAGTCTATAATCAACTGGTGCTAAGGCAGGGTGGCATGGGTAGGGGCAACAGCTGAAGGTGGGAAAAGACAACAAAAACAAGAGCAAAAGGGGAGAATAAGCCTCTTTTCCTCCCTTATATTGTAAGCAGGCCATCTCTCTCCCCCAGGGTAGATGTACTGCTCACATCATCTCCATGCCCTCCTGTTCCACAAGATGAGGATGTTTACAAGAGTGAGTGCCCTAGCCCCCTACTAAGGTAAACTTCTAAACTTCTCAAGTTGACATGATATATCAACCAGAACAATCAACCCCTTCTCAACTTGGCAACCAGACATAGTTCTTTAAACCAATTTCTAGATACAAAGACATGCTTACACTTGTCTTTGCAAAAAGGGATATACATGGGATTTTGGGATGCCAGGGGCAGAATGTTTGTAATACAATATAATGTTAATAAAACTCATACTGATTCCAAAGGATTGTTAAACAACAATAACGACAACAATAATAAAAACAGTAATTTTTAAACAACAATAATAACAGTAGTAACAATCCTTTGGAACCAGTATTAATTCCATCAACATTATATTATATTACAACTATAACATTCTGCTCTTGGCATTTTCATGCACATCCCTTAATGGAAAAGGTATTTAGTCCATCTGCGAGAGCTATCAAAGTCCTAATAGGTTAAGCATTGCTGAAAAGTCCTAGTCCCAAGTGTTCTCCAAGATGCACGGCAAACTTAGCTTCAAGCCCCTATACAAATGATAAGTTAAACTTTTCCAGCATTCAATGGCACAAGATAAATATTTTCATTCCAAAAGTTACAATCAGGTCAGGGGGAATACAAAGAATTGGGACCAAAGCAAGTCCAAAATCCAGCAGGACAAATATTGAGTCTCGTAGTTCCGTATGCACCATCTGAGGCAATCTTTTGCAAATTATGAGTTCCAAATGACTTGTGTGGTTCCACTCTTATAGCACTTCTAGTGGCTGTAGCTCCCACTGTTTCTCTCTTGAGCTGGCTTTGCTCTCTTCTTGCAGATTTCCATACATGATCCACTTTCCCAGGTTTTCCAAACTTCCGGGATCTCCAATGTACCTTTGACTTCACAACTGCAACTTCACCTGCTGGCCTCTAGGGGGCACACTGTCTAGTGTCCAGGCCTTATGAAATCGGGATGGGAGCCTTTTCATCCCCATAACTCTTGCATTCTGCACGCACTTAAGATTTGCTGCCAGGTAGAGCAATGACCCAGCTTTCCTCTTTCTGGGCAGTAAGAATTGAGTGCTTGGGAAAGTCTTGATTTCTATATCAATTTTGAAAGACAGTTTTACAGGATATGTTAATCTGGGTTAAACTGGAGATCTTAGAGATTCAAAAACTTTACTGCAAGATTTCCTGGCCTTCAAAGTTTGTGTTCAGAAACCTCCCTTTGTTCTGACAGCCTTGCCTGTGGAAGCTACCTGATGCTTTTCCTGGACAGGCTGGTATTCCATCCACGAGCTGGCCTCTTGCATTGCAGCTATGGTGCATCCGAGAGAAATCCCTCTCTGGTCATGGTGACTCGGGCTGTGTATGATTTGTTCACCTGGAAGAGAATTCCCTAGAATTAGAACGTTTTCTGGACATAAATGTTTATATTTTTCTGTTATCTTCTGTCTTTCTTTAATACTTATAATTCTAAGCTTAATTTATTTTTATCATGTGCTTAATCATCCTGT
>NW_004524625.1:10213718-10215832 GCF_000260255.1 Octodon degus | reverse complement strand
GTGTATTATTTGTTGAAACTGTACTTCCAATTTGATTTGAAACTGTCTCATTGCTATCTGTTTATCAATAAAACTTTGAAAAAAAATAAAATAAATTAATTTTATTGAGAAAGAAATAGCAATGAGACAGTTTCAAAACAAGTTAGTAGGACAGTTACAATAATTAATACAGTGCATATTGTTGTCTTCATAGTAGTTATTCAGCATACAAGATGCAGACATGATATCTTGTCTAAACACTATTAGTATAAATCTTTCTTCTCATTGAGCTAAGAGAAAGTAGCTGCATATCTATCCTAATTTGTATATACAGATATGTTTTTTCAATACAAAATGGACCTTCAGTTGTATCCCCCTTTTTTCTTTAGTTTTGTCAGAGATGGGTGTTCCACTGCCATTCAAATCTTGTAGGTGTGTGAATTCAGCAGAAAAATCCAATATAGTCCAATAGTCCATAATAGTAGTGGGTTATCTGTGGAACTGGCAATGTCAGAAGTTGCTGACTTGAGCCTTTTATAGCTCAGCACATTACTACTGCTTTACTTTTTATATCTTGTGTTTATACTTTTCTGCTTGATGGTTAAGACCAAGATAAAGCAAGGCCTATATAACAAAAAGTGTAAAAAGGTCAGTCAAATCCCCTCAGGACTTATCCTGAAACCCTGTACCTCAGTTTGTAGATCCTTTGTCAGTGTCAGCCATGTGGATGAGTCACGGCCATTGCTTGACCAATTTGCTCTCTGTGAAAGCCTGAGAGAATGTTTTCTCTCCATGTGACTCTCCTTAGGCCCAGTATACATCATCGATCACTTTCCCCTGTGGCCCCATAATCTCCTTGAACAGAAACTTGGGATACCACTGAGTTACAGGATGTTACAGTACAGGTTCTCTTATGTCCTGATATCAATTATTGCTATACTCTCTCTCAAATAAATGCTTATTTTAAAAAAGGTAATGAAAGAAAATAAGAGACAAAAAAAAAGTCATAGGACTGTCCTGCTACAATGTTGTACATGGTTAAATTTCTAAATTTCTATGTAAAAATGTGCAATTGGTTTATTTTTTTTCACATTCTATAGGGGTTTAAAGTTTAGCATACCAACGATGGTTGGAAAATACCTATTCCATGTTATGTCTAAGGCTTTTGATATTCAGACAGATAGCAATGTTAGCTCAACTGCTTATGTTATAGGGTAATAATATCATTAAGTTTCTCTTCTGGAGGGTTAAAAACTTAAGTTTGCAGACAAAAAAATTAGAGAAAAAGAAGGGCTGCAAAGATAGTCAATATTTTGGCCCTAGCCCCCCAAGGTCAGTGAGGACTCTCATTGTTTTTAAGTTACTTTTGAGCATATGGTCTCCTTCATCAACCTATCTTCTAGTTTTGACTCTCTCTTTCCTCATATTGGTTACTATTTGCTGCCCTTGTCCTCAAAAGATTTTTCATGCCCTTGATTTCTGTTTGCAATCTTTTTGTGGTCATTAATTCTTTAATAAAATTGTCACTCGCATTTGTCATCTTGGATTGCTCTCCTGCCTGTGTATATCTTCTTTCTGATCATTTATCAAATAAGCCTCTTACCTTCTTAGTTACGTTAGCTTTGAGCTCACTGAACATCCCGTTGATCTGGTTTTGTGTCTTTTATCCATTCAAACATTTCAGTTATTCGGTTTTTTACTTCTTCCATTTAAGTGCCATTTCAGCTGACCCAGTGGATCAGCTCTTGGAGATAAGAATTTTTGAGGCATTTTATTGCCCTGTTTTCTGGCGTTTCCGTGTGTGTGTGTGTGTGTGTGTGTGTGCGCGCGCGCTCTGGTACTAGTATGGAAACCACTTTGGTTATCATATTCTCAGTGACATGATCTTGCTTTGGTCGTGTTTCACCTCTTCATCCTCGCAGTAGGATCTGATGTGTTTGCTGCATGGCAAGGACAGAACCGCGGCCAGCTGTCTTTAGCATCTGTAGAGCTGAATTTCACCGTGTTTAGTGACCCACAAACATCACGATACGTTACTACTTACAGGTAGGCTGAGAGACGGAGGATAAGGGAAGGGGAAAGAGGGGGCGAATCAGAAAGCAGGCCAGGAGAAAAGCGGTGGCAGCAGGAGAAAG
>NW_004524625.1:10200133-10202780 GCF_000260255.1 Octodon degus | reverse complement strand
AAAAAAAAGACTTTTTTAAACAAGAGAAGTAGGGCTGTGGAGATAGCTCAATAGAATAAGCACTTGCCTGGCAAGCGCAAGGTCCTGAGTTCAATCCATGGTACCCACCCTGCCCCCCCAAAAAAAAGCCTAGTTTAAGACAATATTTTATAATTAAGGAGCGATTTTACACTGTACTTTGAAAGTTGTTCCTGAGGAGCTGAGACATCATCTCTGCCAGCCACGCTCTTGGTGCAAAGCTGTAGCCTCTTTCTGCCGTAATCCGCCAACCTAGTAGCCAGTGGCATGCATCGTACAATGAACGCGAAAAAAGCAGAGACCCTGAGCGGGCCCCGAGTGAGCTCTGTTCTCCCCTTGCCTCTACAGGGAGCCGCGCAAGGTGGTCCTGCACAAGGGCTCCACGGGCCTGGGCTTCAACATTGTGGGTGGAGAAGACGGAGAAGGTATTTTTGTATCCTTCATTCTAGCCGGTGGACCAGCAGACCTGAGCGGGGAGCTGCAGAGAGGAGACCAGATCCTGTCGGTAAGCGTTGCTCTTCAGACTCCGTTCCCTCCCCAGTTGTGGGGTTCTGCGGTGACCTGGTGACCTGGTAGCTCAAAACTGGGGGGGGGCACTCTTTTCAGCCTGACTCAGACCTGCGTGTGCAGCTGGATACGCCACAGCTTCGGGTGCAGTCTAGTTTAGATAGTCCGGGGGGCTTGGAGCTGGTTGCACGTCCTTCCTCACGTTAAAAGTAGAAGTGATAATGCATTCTTTTAGATTTTCTGGGACATATTCACATTAGAGAGTTGAGAAGCATGCCTTTCTTAAATGCTAAATTACTTCTTTTATAAAAATATAAGATGTCCCCCATACTTGTGACCATACTCAAAACACCTTTACAATGCATGGCGTTTGGTGGATATAACTACATAAGAAAATGCGTAAAGTGTGCTGCACATAGTTTGATAATGGTAGTAAGTGGTAGCAGCCACAACATTCATCTAAGTTCAAGAATTAAGTGCCTAGTTAGCCCACTTCAGTGATATAGGATTGACATACAAAAATTGTATACTTACAGTTAGACACGTTGCATTACCACAATCTATGTCATGTTCAAGCCCTTTGCCTCCAAAAGTCTCCCCTGGGCCTCTTTGTCTGTGTGTGTCTGTGGGGGGGGGGGGTGTTCAGAATATTTATGTAACATCTAATCTTTTAACAAAATTACAAGCATACAGTCCATTGTTGTTAATGATATAGAAACTGTACCACACAGTAGACCTCCATTACTTACTCATTTTGCATAACTATAAAAGTGATTTTTAGCTCTCACAATCATCCTGAAATATATTGCTCCATGGTCAGGTTAAGAGAATAAAGTTTCTTTTAAAAAAATTAGTAGAAATTTCAAAAAAGAGTATAAAGCTCCAAGAGGTAACTAATTTGTTAAAGCTTACTTGACTAATTACTATGTACAACTAATGCATATTAATAAAAAATTTAACAAGCTTGATAATAAAGCCAAAGCTGGGATTTAAATGCACAATTTGAATTCCCATCACCTCTCTCTCCCCCAGCCCCGCCCTCTCATTCTCCTCCTGGGTTTCCTTACATGTTTCTTTCCATATCTTCTGTCAGTTCCTCAGATACTCATGGACTGTTTCTTTCTGCTAAATCATGCTACCTTCCTGGCAGATGAGATAGTTAAAGCCACGCTGAGTTTTCATGCCTGGATTAGAATTTCGGTAGTCATGCAGATAGGAGCAGAGAATTACCCGAGGAGCCCAGGTCTTCCAGCTGAGATGACGCTCTGTAACTCGGGGAAGGGCGCAGTTTCACTGTAGACTTAGGAGACATTGTTTTCATTTTATAGCCATTAATTTTTTCTCTGTACTTTAGGGAAATGTGTACAGGGTGTTCAGGGTCTCACTACAAGGTCGGACTCGTAGTGATTCTCCTGTTTACAGCCTCCCAAGTGCTGGGATCACGGGAGTGCGCCACCACTCCCAGTCTCAATTGCTTTCTCAGCATGTCCCGGGGGGTGGGGATGGCAGGGCAGGCCCAGGGATCAAACCCCAGCCCCTGCACCTGCTCGCAGGCACTTTAATCCACTGAGCTATTTGCCCTGCCCTTATAGCTATGACTGATAGATAGAATTTTCCAAGCATCCTTATAATTATTAGTCGTTATTCCAATCCTTATACAAATGAACATCTCTCTCCTTCCATCTCTTTCTCTCTGTCCCTTCTGTGTCTCATCCTCCCCTTCCTCTTCTCTGTCTCAAGTCTGTCTGTCACACACACACACACACACACACACACACACACACAGAGTATTAGTTAGCACATACTTTATTGACCCTAATACAGTGCCTGGCATTCTGCAGATGGTCTTAGACTCTGTCCTCCTGGGGGCCTCACACCCACGCAGGCCTCTGCACACTCAACAGCTTGCAGCCCTCCGCAGGCAAATGTGGGAGAAAGAAGACAAGGTCCCCTGCAGGAACTTGCTCTGCCATCCCAGAGCTGTACTACTTCTTTGATATTTAAATGGTACATAAAATGTAACTGGCAGCACTTGAACTTTATTGTCCATATATGTTTACATGTCTTTTTCTACTGTGATTAAACTCCCTAACAAAGTTCTCTATTATATGTGATTTTGTGT
>NW_004524625.1:10190813-10199918 GCF_000260255.1 Octodon degus | reverse complement strand
GAGCTCACGCTCACAGTCCTCCTGCCTCGGCCCCTGCAATGCCTGGATTGCAGACGTGCGTTGTCATAGCTGGCTGCAAAACACTGAGTGAAAATTATTGAATAAAGGTGATGGTGCCTGAAGAAGTGACGGTAGCCTGAGAGGTTGACTAAAAGTCCATCTGACCCACACCAGCATACCTTAGTCATCCTGGCTTAAAATTTGTGCCCTTGGGCTCACTCCTGTCACTCCATCCCAGAATTCACACTGTCACAGGACTTTTCAGGCAAAAACACTTCCATATGTGTGAACTCTAGTTGTTCTCTAAGAAGTGTAAGTGTCTGGATAGGTGCTCAGGGCTTCCACCGTCCAGATTAAGGAAAGGGGATTTTTTTTTCTTTTTTTTTTTCTTTTTTTTGGCAGAACCAGGGATTGAACTCAGACCCATTGTGCTTGCCAGGCAAGTGCTTATTCTACTAAGCCATCTCCCCGGCCCCAAGGAAAAGGGATCCGAAAGGCTAAGCGCCTTGTGCAAGCTTCACAGCTACCATGAAGTTTGACTCAAAAGCAGGTCTCCTGCTCCAAAGCAATTTCTTCTTTACAGCACGTTCTCTTTTCAAACGTCTGTCAACAGTTCCCGTTAAGCACCTCGGCGCACACTGCTGAGCGTGTGCCACATCCCGGAATACATAGAACTGTCAAGAGCCAATGTTTGCGTGGCATGTTTAAGTCAGGCATTGCTTGTAACTGATTTAATCTTATGGCAACTCTATGAATTCTTATGCTCAGCTGAAGGCTGAGGAAATGGATGTACAGAGATGCCATTAGGCTTTCTACCTTCCTTTGAGCAAGAAATTGAGCAAGCTATAGGATTTGTTTTGACCTCCACGCATGTGAGACAAAAGAGGTAAGATAATAAAATCCTATGGCTAAACAGAGAAAACTCACAAATTTTTCCCTCCAGAAGTGGATGAATTCATTGAAATGTTGTCACTGGGATCTACGTAATGAAGCCACCAACCCAGCGACAACCTCTGGAGCTCGAAGAGCAGCTACATGACAACTGCAAGAGCGTTCGGTGCTGCAAGCCTCGTCCGCTTGTAGCTTCCTGAAATTTATCGAACTTCTAGATAGATAGAACGTGGCTAGTTTCGAGCTAGACATTGGCTACCAGCCAGAGCAAAACTACATGGGCTTGAGAAGCTCAAACACTGCAAGAGAAAAAGAAAATGGCAGAATCTAGCTATTAATGGCAGATGAAAGATAAAATACTTTGCATTGGTTGCTTGAACACATGGTTTAGACTATGTGTTCTTAAAAAAACACAAAGCAAAACCCCTAAATATCAATCAAAATTCAGTACATGTCACTGAGTCACGTAAGGTTAATTTGCAGATAAGACATGCTGCATAAATGTGCTAAGCACAGACAGAGAAATAAAAGCCCTAGGAGGGGCTGGGGAGATGGCTCAGTAGAATAAGCGCTTGCCTGGCAAGCACGGGGTCCTGAGTTCAATCCCCAGTCCCGCAAAAAAATAAAATAAAAACCCTAGGATGAGAACTGGGGTGAGTGGGAGCTGTCCCCGAGCTCACTTGCTCCCCGTAGATAGAGTTTTATAATAGCCTGCTACCTTACTAACCAGGACAGAGTATCCAATCTGGAATCATCCTTCTATGACAGCCATAGAGTGTTCCTAAGCTGTTTATGAATGGCTCAGCATGTGTGTCAGGTACCACACACACACATACACACCACACACACACACACACACACACACACACACACCTTCAGACACATGGTTTACCTTGAAAATAAGATACCACTTAAAGCAGAGCATGTAATGTGGTCCGTAGTCATTCGGGGTTGCTCTTCTTATTAGCAACTTTGCCTGAAAAATGTGTCTGACTTTTTTTTTAACAAAATATACTGGATAGCCACATACAAAAAAAGAGCTATGGGGTAGTTTGGGCTGGTCCTACTTTGGGACAGGTCTTGGACTTGATCAGTGTTTCCCAAAATGTGTTTTACAGAACCCAGAGACAGCAGGATTGTAGCATGCTGCTACTATAATGATGCCTTAGTACCAAGTTTCAGGGCCGGGGAGATGGCTCAGTAGAATAAGCGCCTGCCTGGGAAGAGCAAGGGCCTGAGTTCAATTCCCAGTTCCAAAAAAAAGTTTCTTCATTGAAGAATTTGCTGAGCTCATCTGTTTATCTTCACGCAGTGAGAATCTCTGGGAGGCAGGGAGTGTGTATTGTTTTCCTAAATGCATCTGACTACCTAAGCCTTATGTAAGAGCACCCCACAGGATCCAGTAGTGGGAAGTGCGGAAGTACTTTTATAGCTCCTTGACTGACCGTTTCCTACACAGTCTTGCCTACACAGAACTGGGAACTGACCTTTCACGGTTTTCATGTTATGAGCGCCATCTAGTGTCCTTTCATTGCCTGGCAACCTGAGACTGAACCCACTTCTGTTGTACAGATCCGCCTGCCGCCTCCCCAGCTACCCACCAGAACTCTGGTACCAAAGTAGTCAAGATGCTAAAAGATGTTTAAAAGCAAATAATCACCTTGGGCTACACTCTGTACATGCATTGTGAGTGATCTTTTCACGCTGATTTCTCCTTTATGTATTTTGTCTCAGGGATTTGTTGCAAAAGGAAATCCAATAACCGAACTGCCTACTTGAGGTATTCGTTGGGGAAATTCAGGCATCCAGCAGGCAATCCCATTAACTAACGTAGTAGCTTCCTCGGGCATCCTTCCTGCAGAGCAAAAGATAGAAATGGTTTTGTTATTATTTGTTTCAATGCTCTGTTATGAAAAAATGTAGAAAACAGCACTTAAAAGTAACATCTCTAGAAAGATTGCTTCCTCCTTCTCCAAGCAGTGACTTTATTTGTTCCTCAGGAGTCTTAAGATCTTTCCAGATGAACTTAAAGTTTAAGTATTTAACTAGGGGCCAGCAAGGTGTTTGTTCAGGAGCCCATAGGACCGGAGAGAAATCCTGCTACCGTTGAGGTAAGGGTGGAACGGAAAATCATCAATTTTCAAATTGCGTTGTTGATTTTTATTATTGTATTTCATTTTATTAGGACATGATAGTTGCATTCAACGGGAGGAGTGGGTACACGTGCTTAGTGTATCTTGATGTTTCAAGCCCTTTTCCCTCCCCGCCCGCCTCCCTCGGTCTCTAGGCTCCCATTTCCCCCTTTTGTTGTTCTCATTATTTTATTGTGTTTGCAACATACATGACCTATGTGCATTGTGGCCAGCTGGCACATGGGACTGACTCATTTTTCCCATATCTGAGATCTTTTACAACCCTTTCCCCGCTCAATCTCTTGGCCCTCTTCCCATTTGCAAAAGACCAATCTCCCTGTTTCCTTCTCTCAGTCTTTCATTTTGCTCTTAATTTCCACTATGGCTAGCTCTATGATAGAAGCCACATGATATTTTAGCTTGTGAGTCTGACTTATTTCCCTTAAAATTGTTTTCAAGGAGGATTCTTTTTCCTACACATGTCTCAAATCCGGCTTTGCTTAAAGCTGAGCAGTGCCCATGGTGTACACATCGCACATTTCTTTATCAGTTCATCATGTGCTTACAAGATTTAGGGATATGAACAGTGCTGCTATCAACATTGGTGTGTACCTATCACTACCTGTAGGGAGAAGAGGAGAGATAACTGGTCGAAAAGAATTTCTAGTTAAGTGTTTCTGAGAAATCTCCATGCTTGGGGGCTCAGTAGGATAAGCACTTGACTGGCAAGCGCAAAGATCTGAATTCAATCCCCGGTTCCACCAAAAAAAAAGAGAAAAAAAATCTCCATGCTTATTTCCACAACAGTTGTACTAGTTTATATTTCCACTGATAAAAGAAAGTTACCAGGTTTGTTTTCTGGGCGTGCCGTACCAGATCTGCCCCCAGAGCGTACTGAGAGGCAATTGAGACTGAGCGTGGTGGCACGTGCCTGTCATCCCAGCACTTGGGAGGCTGTAAACAGGAGGATCACTACGAGTCCGTTCTGTGCAGTGAGATTGTAGACCCTTACTAAAACACACACAAAAAAAAGGAAGACAAAAGTTTCCTTCTTCACTATAGGCATACCACTATTTGTTATTATTTAATTTCTTAATGATTATCATTTTTTCTGACATAAGATGAAATATTAGTGTTATTTTAATAGTATTCTCCAGTGGAGTGAAGAGTTCAACATTTTTTTATGTTTACTGGCCTTTTGTACCTCTCCTAAGAAGTGTCTGTTCATTCAGTGACCCATTTTTGGTTGCCCATTTTTTTTTACTGGAGGTGCTATTTTTCTGAGTTCCTCATATATTCTAGATTTTAATCTTCTGTTTTAGGAATAGCTGGCAAAATATTTTCCATTCTGTAGTTTGACTCTTCACTCCTTTTTTTTCTTTGCTGTGAGAATTTTTAATGTGATATATTCACTCTTGCTTACCCTTGCTTTTATTTCTTTTGCAACAGGAGTTCTGTTTGGAAAGCCCTTGCCTATACCTATGACTTCAAGGGTGTTACCTACTTTATTTTCCAGTAGGTTAAGTGTTTGTGTTTTAGTATTTAGATCTTTGATCCCTACTGATTTTCACTTAGTACATGGTGAGAGAAATGGGTTCAGCTTTAATGTCCGGCATGTGAACAGGCCGTTTTCCCAGCACTATTTGCTAATGAAGCTATCTTTCTCCAATATACGCTCTTGTTGCCTTACCAAAGGTAAAAATATCAAAATCTGTCTAGGACTGTTTCTGCATCCTCAATCTGTCCCCTTGAGCCCTGTGCCTGTTTTGTACCTATTCCATCCTGTTTGAATCACTATAGTTTTGTTGTTTTTTTACTTGTTTGTTTGGTTTTTTTTTTTTTTTTTTTTTTGGAACTGGGAATTGAACTCAGGCCCCTGCGCTTACCAGGCAAGCGCTTATTCTACTGAGCCATCTCCCTGGCCTCTAGTTTTGTAATATAAGTTGAAGTAAAGCACTGGGATGCCTCTTGCTTCGCTCTTATTGCCTATGGTAGCTTTTGCTATTCGGTTCTGTTCTGACTCTATATGAACTTCAGAATGGTTTTCTTTGTTCTATAAGGAATGCCATACATATTCTGATCGGGATTGTGTATGTTAAATCTATATATCAGTTTTGGAAGTATGGCCATTTTGACAGTACCGGTTCTGCCAGTACATGAACAGGGCATATCATCTTCTGGCGTCCTCCTCTTCCTTCTCTTTTTTTGACAGTGCTGTCATTTTCATTGTAGAAGACTTTCACTTCTTTGGTTAGGTTAGCTCCTAGGTATTTAATTTGTCTTGATGCTGTTGGAAATGGTATTGTTTTCCTTCTTTCTTTCTCAGTGAATTCATTATTGGCATACAGGAGACCTATTAGTGTTGTGCGTTGGGTTTCTAACTTGCTACATTGCTTAATTCAGTTACTAATTCTAGGAGTATTTTGGTGGAATTTTTGGTCTTCCATGTAGAGATCAAGTCATCTGCAGATAAAATAATTCACCTTCTTCCTTTCCTAATGTATCTCTTTTATTTCTCTCCCTTGCTAGTGTTTTGAGTGCTATGTTGAACAGAAGTGGAGATAGTAGACATCCTTGTCTTGTTCCTGACTTTAGAAGGAAAGCTTTCAATTTTTCCCCATTTAATATGATGTTGGTTATTGGTTTGTCATAAATGGCTTTTATCATATGCAAGTAAGGTCTTTCTATATCTATTTGCTTCAGGATTTTTGTTTTATCATGAGTGGGTGTTGGATTTTGTCCAAAAGCTTTGTCTGCCTCTATCAGTAGGATCATGTGGCATTTGTCCACAGTTCTGTTATGTGGTGTAATATATTACTTGATTCTCATATGTTGAATTCTCCTGGCAACCCTGGGATGGAGCCCACTTAGTGATGATGCATGATCCTATTGATAATTTGTTGCGTTCTATTTGCCAATATCTTCCTGGGAAATTTTGTATCTGTGTTCATTTAGAGACTGGCATAGAGTTTTATTACCCAGATCTTGGTTTGGGGATCAGAGTGATGCTAGCTTCCAGAAATAAGTTTGGAAGCACTCCTTTACTTTGAATTTCATTGATCAATTTGAGCAGTGTTGGTGTTGTAGAATTCCTTACAGGTCTTGTAGAATTCAGCAGTGAGCTTCTGAGGTCCTGGGCTTTTCTTACTTAGTAAGGTTCTGTGGGGTTTTTTTATTACCATTTCAGTTTCAATGCATGTTATGGGATTGTTCAGAACTTTGACTGCTTAGTTTAGTTTTGGAAATTTATAAGAATTTATTTCTTCCAAATTTTCCAACTTTTTGGAATACAGTTTTTCATAGTAGTTACTATCTTCTGAATTTTGACAGTGTTCATTGTGATTTTACCATTTTCATTTGTATTGATAGGGTTTTATAAGTATAAACTTATAAACCAAGTGGGGGGGGTAAGTTTGATTAAGGGTTTGTCTATTTTGTTTATTCTTTCAAAGAAACAGCTCTTTGATTCGCTTATTCTTTTATTGGTTTATAATCTCAATTTCATTAATTTCTGCTCTAATCTTTTTTATTTCCCTCCTTAAATTGTTTTTTGTAATTAATTTTATTGAGAAAGAAATAGCAATGAGACAATTTCAAAACAGGTTAGTAGGATAGTTTCAATAATTAGTACATTGCATGTTGTTGTCTTTCCTAGTAGTTATTCATAGTACAAGATGTAGACATGATATCTTGTCTAAACACTATTAGTACAAATATTTTTCTCATTAAACTAAGAGAAACTAGCTGTATATCCGTTCTAACTATTTTGTATATACAGATATATATACATATGTTTTTTTCACTACAAATGGACCTTCATTTATATCCCCTTTTTTTGTTTAGTTTTGTCAGAGAAGGGTATTCCATTGCCATTTAAATATTGTAGATGCGTGAATTCAGCAAAATAATCCAATATAGTCCAGTAGTCCTTAATAGTAGTGGGTTATCCACAGAACTGGCAGTGTCAGAAGCTGTTGACTTGAGCCTTTTATAGCTCAGCATATTAATATAGCTCTATCTTTTATACCTTGTGTTTATACTTTTCTGCTGGATGGTTAAGACCAAGATAAAGCAAGACCTATATAACAAGGAATGTAACTTTTGTATCTGATAAGGTCAGTCAAAACCCTTCAGGATTTACCCTGAAACTCTGTATAGCAGTTTGTAGAACTTTTGTCAGTGTCAGCCATGTGGATGAGTCACGACCATTGCTTGATCAATTTGCTCTCTGTGAAAACCTGAGAGAATGTTTTTAAATTGGGCTTGGATTGTCATTTTTTAACTATCTTGGGGCTCATCGTAGGTTATTTATTTGAGCTCACTCTGTTTTTCTACTGAACATTGGCTGCAATCTCTTCCCTGACTACTTTCGTTGTGTCCCACAGGTTGTGATGTGTTATATTGGTATTGTCATTTGATTCCAGAAACGGCTAAGCTTCTTCCTTGATTTCCTCTGTGTTCGGCTGAGTGTTCTAGAGTATGGTGTTAAGTTACCAAACATTCATATAATTTCTGTGGTTTCTTCTGTGATTGATTTCAAGGTCCAATCACAACAGTCCGATAGTAAATGGGGTGATGTCAATTATTTTAAGCATGCTTTGAAAACTAATATGTGATCCATTTGTGAGAAAGTTTTGTGTGCTTCTCAGAAGCCTATGTATTCTGTTATAGAAGAGGAGAACACACTTTAGATATCTATTAAGTCCTTTAGTTCAGAGGTGTGGTACAGTTCCCATAATTGTTTGTAGATAGTTTTGTTCAGTTGATGTGCTGTTGTTTTGTGGAAGTGGCACACTGGGGTCACCCACTAGGACTATGTTGGTGCTTATTTAATTGTTTAGATCCAGCAGTCTTTGTTTTATGATGGTGGGTTCTCCAGCGTTTGGTACATATGTAATTATGAATGTTAGCTCTTCATGTTGGATGTCCCTTACTGGTGTGTTGTGACCATCTTTGCTTCTTATGATCAGCTTTAGGCTGAAGTTTACTTTCCCTGACAGTGATTGGTACCACTGCTTATCTAGGGGGTCCTGGTACAAGAAACAGCTTTCTTCCTTTGTCTTTTAGTTAATGAATATCTTTTTTGGATTAGAGGACTATTTTGAGTGCAGTGGGCTGTTAGCTTTTGTACTTTGATCCAGCCTGCCAGTCTGCGTCTTTTCATTGGAAAGTTGAGGCCATTAACATGAGAGTTATTACTGCAGGGTGTTGACTTATTCCTGACTTTGGGTTCTTTTTCTGTTCATCATTTCTTGGTTTCTGATTTTTGTTTCTATATTTGTCTTGTTTCTTGGCTCCCCTATGTCTGGCTAGGATGTTGAGTATTTTCTGAGCTACTGGTTTGGTTTCACGCATTTCTTAGGTTGTTCTCTTCCATGGAATGTTTATTTCTCAATCTATTTTGAAAGCAAGCTGTAAAGGATATTTTAAACTGGATTGGAAATTTTTTGCTTTTAGTATTTGAAATGCTTCACTCCAGTCTCCCTCCGACTTTAGAGTCAACTGTATTTTTTTTTACAATTTAGCTCAATTTTAGTAAAATATTTCCCAAGCAATATTTTCACCAGGCACCCAAGGTTTAAATTATGAACATTGATGGTATCCATTTATATAATCACACTTTCAATTATAAAGGACTCAACCATTTTCTAATGTTAGCCTGTATTCTACCCTGCTCATTCACATATGCCCGTTAATAAGTGGAATGTTGTTGGTTATATTTATTGGTTTGTGAGTATTGTCTGTAAAATGGCAGTATCTGTGAAGACCAATTTCCATGGCAGCATTGCACGCATCCATGTGTTAATAACGTACAGAGGCACAGGATTAGAGCACAAGAGAGCATATTCAAACACCAGCTCATCCCATTCCCTTCTTATTGCTTGTTTTGCTTAGTACTTTTAAAACAAAATAAAAATCTTGAATTCAGTGCTCAATTCCCAAAGAAACAGTAAGTTCAGGGCACATACTTAGGGCTTCAATGAAAGAAATTGTAAGCCCTAGCTGGCGCAAAACAGTAGACATTGATATATCTCCTTAAGATCTGAAATTCTTCTCAACCAGGGTCTTCCAAGCAACTTGA
>NW_004524625.1:10187630-10189003 GCF_000260255.1 Octodon degus | reverse complement strand
TAAAATTATGGGGGAAAAAAAGAAAGAAAAAAGAACTCAAGATTCTAAAACTGGGCCTCTTGTGTGTTTTTAAAAGAAAAATCAAAACCAAGCATCCACTAGTTTGCTCAGACATAGCAGGCTCTGTGGTTCTGTATCTCAAAATTTGGTTTAATGTGGGAGACAGAAAACATCCTTCTACCCATTTGCAGAATTTAGTAGAGGGCAGCAGACATTTCTTTATACCCAAAACTAGGCAGCAGTTTAAATGTGACCAAAGTAAGTGCAGAATGGAGGTATTGTTTGTTTTTTTTGGAGGTTTTTTGTTTTGTTTGTTTGTTTTGTTTTATTTGACTGCTAAAGACATTTATTTACAGCTGTGGAAGGCTGAGAAGTTTCCATCATCTTCTCATGACTATCACTGTTTACTGGTGATACTTTCTTGACTTTTCTTAAAAAAACATCTTCTAGCATTTATTTTTTTTTTCTATAAAGGCCTTTTTTCTGATAAAACATAGTTTGCAATGGGGAAAAAGCTTTACTTGTAAGTCAAATGTTCATATTGAAATAGCTACACCACGTTTAGTGTAACTTAATATAAAGATATTTAAATAAAAATATTTATCTCAGAGTTATTTTACAATCCCATTATGCTTTTTCATTGTTGTTGTTGTACTTATAGCATGTCTTTATTTAATAATTTATTAAGAAACAAATAGCAATGAGAGTTTCAAAACCAATTGTTAGCACAGTTTCAATAATTAATGCATTGCATATTGATATCTTGTGGTTATTCATTGTACAAGATGCAGACATGATATCTTATCCACAAACACTATTAGAACAAATCTCTCTAGTTATTAAATTAACAGAATGTAGGTATATATCTATCCTATTTTGAATATACAGAAACAAAATGGTCATTCACTTGTTAGCACCTGTATCCCCCTTTTTTGTTTAGTTTTGTCAGAGAAATGTATTCCATTGCCATTTAAATATTGTAGGTGCATGAATTCAGCAAAATATTCCAATGCAGTCCAGTAGTCCATAATAGTAGTGGGTTTTCTGTAAGACTAGCAATGTCAGAAGTTGTTAACTTGAGCCTTTTACAGCTCAGCATATTAATATGGCTTTACTTTTTATACGTGATGTGTATACTTTTCTGCTGGATGGTTAAGACCAAGATAAAGCAAGACCTATATAACAAGAAATGTAACTTTCATGTCTGATAAAGTCAGTCAAATCCCCTCAGGATTTATTCTGAAACCCTGTACCGCAGTTTGTACATCCTTGGTCAGTGTCAGCCATCTGCATGAGTCACAGCCACTGCTTGGCCAATTTGCTCTCTGTGAAAGCTTGAGAGAATGTTTTCACTCCATTTGACTCCCCTTAGG
>NW_004524625.1:10182439-10186785 GCF_000260255.1 Octodon degus | reverse complement strand
TTGTCTAATCCTCAAGTTCTTGCTTTCCTTTTAATTGTGTTCTACCTTTCTATTTTTATTTCTTCTTTTGAGTTCTTACACTAGGGAGACTGGTGTGGGTCTAGTTTGTTTCACTTATGGGTGTATCTTCAAGTGGCATACACTGAAGTATAAAGGCTTTGAATTTATCATTCTTTATAGCTGAGTAATTCTCCACTGTATAAAAATACCACCTCTTTTTCATCCATTCCTCAGGTGATGGGCATCTTCATTGTTTCCAAGATTTGACTATCACAAATTGTGCTTCTGTAAACATAGGTACACATATATCACTATGATATGATGTTTTCAGTTCCTCTGGGAAAATTCGCAGTAGGGGAATAGCTGGCTTGAATGAGACTTCCAGTCCTAGTGTTTTGGGGTTTTTTAATCCCTTCAGAGACTTTATTAGTCACATAGGCATTGGTAGATAGTTACAAATGGCTATTGGGCTTCCTTGGAGGAAGGTAAGGCCCAAGAGCCTGTGTTTTCCCTGCCTTCTCCATTCAAGGCTGCATGCGGATGGCCCCACCCAGCCAGATGACCTCTCCACTGAGGAATGAGCTCTCGATAATGGTCTGTACCAGATGAGCATACTCAGCAGGGTCTCCAAGTCGAGTGGGGAAAGGTACCTGGCTGGCCAAGAAGTTGCATGTTTTTCTGGGAGGTTAGTCAGCAGGAGGGTGCCAAACAGGCCTGGAGCAATGGGCATCATCCAAATGCGTATGGGAGCCAGATCCCGAGCAATGGGAAGTGTCATGCCCACTATGCCTCCCTTGGATGCAGAGTGTGCAGCTTGTCCAGCCTGGCCCTCAAAGGCAGCCACACTGGCAGTATTGATGGTAACCCCACATTGGCCTCCCTGGTCTGGTTCATTCCGGCACATCTCACCAGCAACCAGGCGGGTCACACTGAAGGTGCCTAAGAGATTCACACTGATAACTCGCTGGAAGTCCTCCAAGCTGTGGGGCTGCTGCTTCTTTTTTTTTTTTCTTTCTTTTCAAAGTTTTATTGATAAACATATAGCAATGAGACAGTTTCAAATCAAATCGAAAGTACAGTTTCAACAAATAATACACTGCATATATTCTTCTTAGTGGTTAATTGCTGTACAAGATGCAGACTTGTGATCCTACTTACAAACACCATTAGAAAAAATCATTCTATTCATTAAGAGAATGCAACTATATGTCTATCCCAACCACTTTGAATACACAGATACAAAATGGACATTCATAGTTATACCCCAATTTTTTTAAGTTCTGTTGTTGAATATTATAGGTGTGTAAACTCAGCAAAATATTCTAAAAGAGTCCAGTAGCCCACAATAGCATTGAGTCTTCTGTTTAACTGGCAGTGTCAGAAATTATTGACCTGAGTCCCCCACAGCTCAACCTAACAACATGGCTTTACTTCCTATATTTCATCTTCATACTTTTCTACTGGATGGTTAAGACCAAGGTAAAGCAGGACCTGTGCAACAAGAGTTGTAGCTTTTTGATCTGAGAAGGTCAGTGAAATGTCCTCAGGATTTATCCTGAGATCCTGTACCTCAGATTGTAGAACCTTTGTCAGTGTCAGCCATGTGGATGAGTCACGGCCAATGGTTGGCCAATGTGCTCTCTGTGAAAGCCTGAGAGAGTGTCTTCTCCCCATGTGACTCTCCTTAGGCACACTCTGCATCATCGATCACTTTCCTCTTTGGCCCCATAATCTTCTTGATCAGAAAATTTGGGACACTACCGAGGTACATGACGTTACAGTACAAGTTCTCATATGTCCTGAGTCTTAATTGACCTTAGAAGGCTAGGGCCAAAATGTTGGCTTTCTGCTGCTTCTTTAAGAGGTATGTCTTACTGGCCACTGAAAAACCTGCACAGTTGACAGCCATATCCACGTGTCCAAAATTTTCTTTTGCTAGAGTCAGAGCTGTCTGTACGTCCTTCTCAGATGTCACGTCAGCTGGGGCAAACATACAGCTCTCTCCCAAAGTCTTGTCCTCTCCATCAGAGTTGGGCAGGTCCAGAAGCACAGCACGAGCCCCTTGCCCCCACCAGTCACCCTGCTGTAGCCAAGCCAAGGCCTGAGGGTCCTCTGGTTATTACTGCAACAGGCCCTTCATGCTCCTACAGGCAGCAGCATCTTGTACCGCTCTTCCTGACCTAGTTTTTTAAGGAGTCTCCACACTGATTTCCATAATGGTTGCACCAGTCTACATTCCCACCAGCAGTGGAGAAGGGGTCCTTTTTCCCCACAGCTTCTTTTTTTTCAGAATGGAGGTGTTTTAAACACAGCTAGGGCTTTTTCCCCTTGTGGTGCTGCTTGGCCTGCAGGTCTGTGTAGGGCCACGGATGCGGGTCTATATTACACAGGATGGGTTTGTTAAGGTTGTCAAGAATAAGGCCTACTTTAAGAGATACCAAGTGAAGTTTAGAAGATGACGAGAGGGGAAAACTGATTACTATGCTAGGAAACGCTTGGTAATACAGGACAAAAATAAGTACAGCACACCTAAATACAGGATGATAGTTAGTATAACTAACAGAGATATCATTTGTCAGATTGCTTATGCCCGTATTGAAGGGGATATGACAGTCTGTGCGGCACATGCACATGAACTACCAAAGTACGGTGTGAAAGTTGACCTAACAAATTCTGCTGCAGCATATTGTACTGGCCTGCTGCTGGCCCGCAGGCTTCTCAGTAGGTTTGGCATGGATACGATCTATGAAGGCCAGGGGGAGGTGACTGGAGATGAGTACAATGTGGAAAGCATTGATGGCAAGCCTGGTGCCTTCACCTGCTGCTTGGCTGCAGGCCTCGCCAGAACTACAGCTGGCAATGAAGCTTTTGCAGCCCTAAAGGGTGCTGTGGGTGGAGGCTTGTCTGTCCCTCACAGCACCAAATGGTTCCCTGGTTATGATTCTGAAGGCAAGGAGTTCAATGCAGAAGTACATCGGAAGCACATTATGGGTCAGAATGTTGCAGACTATACGCATTACCTAATGGAAGAAGATGAAGATGCTTACAAGAAACAGTTCTCTCAGTACATAAAGAACAGTGTAACTCCAGACCTGATGGAGGAGATGTATGAGAAAGCTCATGCTGCTATATGAGAGAATCCAGTCTATGCAAAGAAGCCGAAAAGAGAAGTTACAAAGAAGAGGTGAGACCATCCCAAAATGTCCTTTGCCCAGAAGAAAGATCGGGTAGCTCAAAAGAAGGCAAGCTTCCTCAGAGCTCAGGAGCATGCTGCCGAGAGTTAAACCAAATTTCTATGAAGATTTTTCAGATAAAGACCAATAAACTTATTCATCAAGCAAAAATAAATAAATAAATAAAATAAACACAGTTAGGACTCAACAAATCTAACACACTAAAAGTCACGAATACATTTTAAAAGAAAAAAGCACAAAAACTGTAAGAATTTTGAGATTTTTTTTTTTCATTTGAAAGTAATTTTGGGCCAAGGAGATAGCTCAGTGGTCTAGGCACCTGCTTAAGCAAGCACGAGGACCCAGATCTGATCCCCAGTACCACATGCCACACAAGCCCAACCCCAGGGGCTTCAGTGGCATGTGGAGCAGGCCACTGAAGCTGGGTATTTCTATATGCTGTTCCACCACCACCATATCTTCCTCTACTACTGTGACTGGGACAACCGCAGTTTCCACCATCACCTCCAAATCCACTATATCCACCATCACCTCCCCCATAACTACCTCTGCTGCCACCTCCTCCACCACCACAGCCTCCTCTTCCACCAAAGTTTCCACCATGGCCAAAATTCTCTCCACCACCTCCAAAGTTTCCTCCACAACCCATAATGGTGCCAGATCCACCACCACAGCCCCTTTGTGATCCAGCAGACTGCATCTCTTGTTCAGAAAGGGCCTTTTTCACTTCACATTAATAAAGTGATGTTTCTGAACAATTTTATCAACTATGTTGTGATCATCAAAAGTTACAAAGGCAAATCCTCCCTTTTTCCCACTCTACCTGTCTTCCATAACTTCTACGGTTTCAGTCTTGCAATATTTTTCAAAATAATCTCTCAAATTCTATTCTTCTGTATCTTCTTTAATACCACCAACAAAATTTTTCTTCACTGTTAGGTGGGCACCAGGCTTTACTGAGTCCTCTCTAGAAACAGCTCTCTTTGGTTCCACTACACACCATCACCTTTGTGTGGTTGAGCACTCATTGCTGCACCCACCTATTCAACACAAGAGTAAGTCACAAAGCCAAAGTCTCTGAAGTGTTCTCTTCTGGGATCTCTCATTACCACACAACCTGGGAGTGGGCCCCATTTCTCAAAGTGTTCTCTT